>NC_140584.1:575201464-575708964 GCF_964204655.1 Triturus cristatus
GTCAAGGCCTATAGCCGCAAATGATATTTCGGATCCTTGGGACCTACACTGCTTGCTGCTTGTGTTTATACCTATATGTTTATGACCTTATTGTTTCCTAGCGGCCGGCCCGGAGGTTGTAGGCCCATACCTGTATATCTATTGAAATTTGTAATAAAGGTTTAAAAAAAAAAAAAAAATTCCTTCTCATCTGTAGTTCGACACATCCGGATCAACGATCCAACACAGTCGCAGGGAAGACCACGAGTGCACAAAGGTCGACCTTGAAAAGCCTTTAAAAAGTTATAAACAAATCACTAAGGACATTGAGGTTACGCCCGTGGGACAAGGACCTACAACAACAGCTCCGCAAGAGCAAGGCCGAACTTAGGAAACTCAAATGGGACATAAGAAAATCCAAAGAAAACAACCTCTGGGCCAAACTTCACCACGATTCCAAAGGAAATAATAGTGCCCGATTTTGGGCAACGATAAATAAATTCCTACAACTGGCACATGGAGGTGTAACAACATACATAACAGAAAACAACTGGACATCCTTTTTAGAACGTCACTTCAATCAACAGGCATATGGATTAAACATTGGCAAGGACGACCAGCCTGCACCCAAATTTCACAAACTGTGATGACTGACGAGGTTGAGGCAATCGAAATCGATGCCGTCATGGTCACGGAAATATACAAAGGGAGGAAAGAAGGAGCACCTCGGCCAAATGGGATTCCACCAGCTCTTTTTAAACAATATCCAGAATACTGGTCATAAACCCTAGCTCCTATCTTCAGTTCTGTTAGGCAGACTGGGTGTTTGCCCGCATCATGGAAGGGCTCCATCATCTCACCAATTTATAAAGCGGGGGACAAAACTCTACCAAAAAACTACCGTTTAATTGCATTGTTGGACGTAGAGGCAAAATACTTTGTGGGGAACCTACTTACTGAGCTACAAGAATGGGCAACAGAGTAAAATATAATTCCCCCTAGCCAAATAGGGTTCTGTAGAGAGACTGGAACAACAACCAACCTTTTAGCAATATCATTACTCATCGATAAAGCAATTTTAACCAAACAAACTCTCCATTTTTGCTTTGTGGATATTAAGGCGGCGTTCGATAATGTCAACCGAGCTAACCTTTGGAAGAAATTGGCTCTCTGGGGGGGTTCCCCCGTACCACCTGAATCTCCTAATAGAATTACACTCCGACACGTAGATACAAGTCAAGCTCGGCAACGGCTCCCACCTGTCGAGGCGCACACAAACAAATAAAGGCCTCAAGCAGGGGTGCGTTCTCGCACCCTTTCCTTTTAACCTTTATACAGCAGACCTGACAACAGCTCTCACTGCTTGCAATGCGCACACCCCTCGAATAGGAGGAAAAACTATTTTCAGCATGTCTTATGCGGACGATGTTTTTCTAATTAGCCACACCCAAGTAGATCTACAACGGCTACTCAATACACTGCATGGGTACGCTGATGAGAACTATCTAGAACTTAACATTGACAAAACTAAAACTTTGACAAATTAATGGAAACAAGCATTGGCATAGCCAATAGGTCTCGCCTTTGGAACCTTATAAGTGTTTAGTCATACAACAGTTGATGTTGTTGCACCAAGGATATTGTGCTGGATAACTAAACACTTATAAGGTCCCAAAGGCGAGACCTATTGGCTATGCCAATGCTTGTTATTTGGAGAGAGTGGATGTATGAACAGAGACCCATCTGCAGCACTGTCTAGAGGACTTAGAAAAAACAATTACAGATGAGACCAGAGAAGCAGGTAGCATCACTGTGTAGAGGATTTATAATGTGGAATTACAGATGAGACCAAAGAAGCAGCTAGCAGAGCTGCCTAGAGGACTAAGAATGAGGGATTGCCACTGGTAACAGAGATAGAGCTGCAGCACTGTCTAGAGGACTTAGAATGTGGAACTACCAACAGAACCAGAGTAGCAGCTAGCAGCACTGCTTAGAGGACTTAGAATGAGGATTTACCACTGAGGCAAGAGAAACAGCTAGCAGCCCTGAATAAGGAATTACCACTGTGACCAGAGACACAGCTGCAGCACTGCCTAGATGACTTAGAATGAGGAATTACTGACCGGACCAGAGTATCAGCTATCTATCAGTACTGCCTAGTGGACTTAAAATGAGAAATTACCAACGGAATCAGAGAAGCAGCTTGCAGCAATGCCTAGAAGACTAGGAATGATGAATTACGACTGGAACCAGAGAAGCAGCTAGCAGCACTGGCTAGATGACTAAGAAAGAGGAATTACCACTAACAGACGCTGCTGCAGCACTGCCTAGAGGACTAAGAATGTGGAATTACGAATGGGAACAAAGACATAGTCGCAGCACTGCCTAGAGGACTAACAATGAGGAATTACCGACGGGACCAGAGTAGCAGCTAACAAAACTGCCTAGAGGGCTTAGAATGAGAAATTACCTACAGTACCAGAGAAGCAGCTAGCAGCACAGTGTAGAGGGCTTAAAATGAGGAATTACCGACGGGACCTGAGAAGCAGCTAGCAGCTTGCCTAGAGGACTAAGAGTGAAGAATTACCACTGTGATCAAAAACACAGCTGCAGCACTGCCTAGATGACTTAGAATGAGGAATTACTGAGGGGCCAGAGTAGAAGCTAATAGCATTGCCTAGAGGACCTATAAATGAGGAATTACCATTGGGACCAAGTAAGCAGCTTTGCTAGAGGACTTAGATTGAGGAATTACCACTGGGACCAGAGGAGCAGCTGAAACAGTGTGTAGAGGACTAAGAATGAGGAATTACCTCTGGACTAGAGAAGCAGTTAGCAACATTGATTAGATGACTAAGAATAAGTAATTATCACTGGGAACAGAGACACAGCTGCAAAACTGCCTAGATGATTTTGAATGGGGAATTACCACTTAAAACAGAGACACAGCTGCAGCACAGTCTAGAGGACTTAGAATGGAGTAATTTCTGCCAGGACCAAAGAAGCAACTGCAGAACTGTGTAGAGGACTTAGAATGAGGAATTACCACTGGAATTACCATAGGGTAACCGAGACACAGCTGCAACACTACCTAGATGACAGCTTTATAACCATGTCCTACAGTAGATTTATTGTTACATGAATAGATTTCTACAAAAATGTATACTGATATTTCTAAATATTTACTTTTCACTTTAATTTGACTTTTTTACTGCATGATGCAAAAATTATTGCCAATAATGCAGAACTTGTGTTAAAAGGAGCGTTTAGCTCTGAAGAGGTTAAAGGTACTATTCTGTACAATATGTTAAGGTGGTGCGCAGCGCGGGCCTAGCGGTAGCTGCGCGCAATGATGGAGACCACACATGCGGAGTCAGGGTCGGTGCGCGAGTGCCCGACATGGGCACGCCCCTTTTATTTATACTCTACGCGTACGCCACCGTCGTGGCATACGCACGTCACCCGTAACAAGAGCGCTCTAGCGAGAACCGCTAGAGCGCTGACTGCAACATCCCTATCCAACTTTGGCTGAAAGAACTCGGACCAAAAGTCCCTTTTATCAGTCACTTACTTGACAGGCAAAGTCTTTGAGGCGGCTGCTTGGCAGGGGGTTCCGTCGCAGTTCATACCTGGCCGTCGCTCGGGTGTTGGTGACCCCCGGGTCGTCACGGGCTGCTTCCTCAGCTCCGGAGCTGGGCCCGTCCCGGGCTGCCGTCTCTTCAGGCTGGTCGGGCGGCGGTGACTGCGGCCTCACGGGGCCCTGGGCGTCCCCGTCGTCCTCTTCCTCCGATTCTGGCCGGTGTCTTGTGGCTGTGGGGATGCGTTTGAACCACGAGATGTTTCGGGTGGCTGACTCATTTCCCCGGCGAACTGTGACCATTGTCCCCTGGCGTCGTTCTACCGTCCAACTTCCCGGCTCATATCGTGGCTTGAATTTGCTCCCCGGTCGCCGATCCTTGATAAGGACATTGTCTCCCGGCTCGAGGGCGCGCTCCCGACACCCTCTCGCCCGGTTCACCTGCTGGTTTCGGTGCGCTCGTCGTCGTAGCGCTTGTTCTGCATCAAACGGTGGGGGAGCCCATCCCGGGATTGTGGGTAGACCATCCCGGCGGGCCCCCTTCAGCATGAGGGCCCAGGGAGTTTGCTTGGTGGAGCAGTGGGGTGTACTTCGATATTCTCCAAGGAAACGCTGGATTTCTCGCTCAGGGTCCAGCTGTTCGGCGCTGGCAATGCGGAGGGTTTTGTTCAGTGTCCTCATGAACCGTTCGACCTCGCCGTTTGCCTGAGGCCACTGTGGAGTGATCCGCCGGTGTCGTATTCCTTGGCGGGCAAGGAACTCTTTAAACTCGTGGCCTTGGAACGGTGGCCCGTTGTCACTTTTTAGTTCCGACGGGCGTCCGAACATGTGGAATATTTTCTCCAGCGCTGGCCCTACAAATGTGAACGCGGTGGATGGCAGCGCTTCTACCAATGGATACTTGGAGAAATTGTCCATCACTACCAGCGTGACTCTGCCATCAGGAAGGGTCCCAAAATAAACGCTGATTTTATCCCAGGGGTGTTTTCCGGGTTCTTCAGTTGTGATGGGGGCTGGACGTTCCGGTTCGCTGGTCATCTGGCATGCTGGACAGCTCTTTACGACCTCACCCACCAGGGCATCCAGCCCTGGGAACCACACCTTCTCTCTCATCCTGGCTTTCATTTTCTCAGTCCCTTGATGTCCATTGTGGGCCAGAAGGGTGGCTTGGCGTCGCAGGGTTGTTGGCACGACGATCCTGGCCCCTCGTAGGACTATTCCGTCTCTGGTAATGCTGAGCTCGTTTCGTACTCTCCAGATCTGCTGCAAGTCCGCTCTTTCTTCCGGTGTCCACGTGTTAGCGGACTGTAGGAAATTAGCCCATGATCCGTGCAGGAGGGCTTCCTTGGTTCTGGCCATCACGGGATCTTGTTCCGCCGCTTGTATTATCTCCTGTATTGTCAGCACTTGTGGGCACGTTAGGGCCGCGATGAAATCGAGGTGTGCTTCGGCATCGTCTTCCTCTGTTGTCCCTTCTGGGATGTGATCGCGAGGGCCTGGGTGCCTAGACAGGAAATCGGCTGGGTTCTTGGCTCCAGGCCGGTACGTTATGTCCAGGTGGTACTGTTGCAGCCCGATGGCCCACCGTTCTATCCGTGGCGGGGGTTGCGGAGCTGTTCCTCTGAACAGGGGTACCAGCGGTTGATGGTCCGTCACGACCGTGAAGGGATGTCCACAGACATACAGGTGGAAGTGTCGACAACCCCATCGTATAGCCAGTGCCTCCCGCTCAATCTGGGAGTATCTCCGTTCGGTCGCTGTGAGGGCCTTGCTTGCGTAAGCCAACGTGGCCCACCGGCCTGGTTCTTGCTCTTGGGTGAGGACTGCACCAAGTCCCACTGGGCTTGCGTCGACTATCAGCTCTGTCTTCTTTTCCGGGTCGAAGTATACCAACGTGGCTTGGTCAAGGAGCGCCGTCTTAACGGACTGAAACGCAGAGTCTTCTTGGGGCCCCCATTGCAACGGGGCGTCCTTTTTCGTGAGCTGTCGGAGCGGCTCTGCAATCGTTGCTAGGTTCGGAATGAACCTTCCACAGTATGTGGCCATCCCCAGAAAACTGCGCACCTCTGCGGCAGACGTGGTGCAGGAGCGTCCTTGATGGCTTGTGATTTGCGGGGGTCTACTTGAATGCCGTCGTTTGTGAATGTGTATCCGAAAAACTCTATCCGCTGCTGGAACAGCTGGCATTTGTCTTTGTGGAGGGTAACTCCGTATTCTCTGAGGCGTGTCAGTGTGGCTCTGACCCGCCGATAGTGTTCATCTACGGTCGTAGAGTGAATCAGGATATCGTCGCTCACATTCATGACCCCAGGCAGGCCTTGTAGGATGTCTCTGATAGTGTTCTGGAATATTTCCGCTGCCGAAGATATTCCGAAGTGGAGTCGCCGGTATCGTCTTAGCCCTAGGTGCGTGCTGAAGGTGGTGATGTACATTCTCTCCTTGGCTAGTGTTAATTGGTGATAGCCTGCGTTAAGGTCCAGTTTGGAGAACCACCTCGCGCCATTCAGGTCTGCAATGATGTCATCCATGGTGGGCGTGATGTGCCTCTCCCTCTTGATGGCTTTGTTGGGGAGCCTCATGTCGATGCACACCCGGATCTTGCCTGGTTGGCGAGGTTTTTCCGCGATTACCATCGGGGACACCCACGGAGTGGGTCCGGTGACTGTCTCTATGACCCCTTGTTCTTCGAGTTTCCGGAGTTCTTCCTCTACCAGAGGTCGTAGACAGAACGGGATTCGCCTGTGCTTCAGGGCTGTGGACGCAACAGAGCGGTCGATGTGAAGTTTGACCGGTGGACGTTTGATCTTCCCCAGGCCCGTGAACAGTTCGGGGAACTGATCCAGAAGGTCGGCCGTTTGCGTGTCCTGAACCTTCCGGAGGAACACCAGGAGCCCCAGGTCCTCAGCGGCATGCCCACTCAGGAGGGTGTCTACCTCTTGGTTGATGATGTGCACTTCAATGGTGATCTCCGCATCTTCCGTCCCCACCGGCACTGTCATCTTCCCCAGGAGGGGCAAAGGGACATCGCTGCCGTAGGCATAGATCCGGGCCTTCGAGGTTCTGAGCTCTGGCTTGGGTCGAAGGCGGTTGTACTGCTGCACCCCCATGACGGTGACAGACGCCCCTGTGTCGATCACGGCGTTCACCTTCGATCCGGCGACCATGATGTCGCACCGAGGCTGGGGACGTCTCGTGCTCTTTAGTGCCCTGGTGAACGAGACCACGTATGTCTCTTCGTCGTCATCGGACTCCGAGTCGTCTTCTTGTAGGGCTTGCGCGTGCCGCTGCCCTGTGTCGGTTTTAGATGAGAGGGACAGGTGGGACAGTTGCCTCACCATGCCTCTTGTGGGCCTCTTCCCTCGAGCATCCTTCCTTGTGGCGCGCTTTCTGCAGACGGAGGAGAAATGGTTCATCGTACCACAGTTCGTGCACGTCTTCCCTTTTGCTGGGCAGGTTTTCCCCTGGTGTTCTTCATACCCGCAGTAGTCGCACTGCGTCGGGGTTGACTGTCTGGCTGCAGGCCTGCGTTTTTTCTCGTGCGTCTGCACTGCGTCTGCGCGCTCTGTTTTGATGGTCGCGCTCGGCCCTGGGCCTCGCGTCAGTGCTTGTTCCATCTCTTCTGCCCGTGCGTCGGATAGGTCGTGGGAGCGGGCTAGCACGAGGATGTCGGCCATGGGAATGTTCGGCTGGCGGAGGATGAGGGTCCGCAACTTCTTGCTGCGGATGCCGTAGATGAGCTGGGCTCTAATTTCCTCCTTTGCGCGGTCGCCGACCAGGTGGGTGTCCGCCAGCACCCTCAGTCGTGCATGAAATGTGTCTACTGACTCCCCCTCTTTTTGCTTGGCCTGGCGCATCTTGAACATCTCGAAATCCGGGTTCGTCTGGGGGTCAAAATATGTGTTGAGGGCCGTCACAGCTGCATCGTAGTCGTCTGCGTTACCAGTGTTCGGGAGGTGCTTGAATAACAGGTATACCTCCTCCCCCGCGTAGTGAAGAAGGAGGGACCTCTTCACTGCGCCATCCGTCTCCCGGGAGCCGATGAAATAGTTGTTCAACCGCCCAATCCACGTGTGCCAGCGCGGTGCGGCGGTCGCCGGGTCAGCCGTCTCGCTAAACGGAGGCAGGACACCTGTGGGCGGGTGGAACGGGTGGGCAGGAGTCGGAGCCTCGTCATCTGCCATGGCGCTGCAACTGGGGGGTGACTTCGGGCAGTGAGGAGCACAGAGAATGGCCTACGGCAGCACAGCCGGGGCGCCGGGCAGTGGGTGGCACGTGGGCTGTGCCAACAGCCAGGGCAGAAGCAGGCTCGGTGTAGGGCCAGAGGGCGGGAATCTTCGTCCGCTCAGTCGCGTGGTCTGTGGTTGGTGCACACGTGCTCACCTCGCAGGTCAGGCCTGTAGCGTGAAAAGCGCTGGATCAGGAGAAACTCGAGGGCCTCAGGTGCGCGATCGCGGGTCTGCCGCGACGCGCTCAGCGGGGCGCTGTTGAGGGTGTGCACGGCGGGTCCGACCGCCTCGTCGCCAATGTTAAGGTGGTGCGCAGCGCGGGCCTAGCGGTAGCTGCGCGCAATGATGGAGACCACACATGCGGAGTCAGGGTCGGTGCGCGAGTGCCCGACATGGGCACGCCCCTTTTATTTATACTCTACGCGTACGCCACCGTCGTGGCGTACGCACGTCACCCGTAACAAGAGCGCTCTAGCGAGAACCGCTAGAGCGCTGACTGCAACACAATATATGTTTGTTCTTTCTTTCGTAGCACATTGACTTGTTTTTTCAGTTTAAAAAATAAAAATGAATTCATGAATGTTGGAAAGGTTCTAACTCGTGTGAACTGCTCCTCTCTTGTTACAAGAGGAAACAAAAAACTGTCAACGCTCTGGCATTGATAGGTGCCCACGCATGCCAATAATATAGAAGTGCTGATGGCATTTTTTTATTTTTTATGTTTATACATCACTGTCATACAAAGCCCGAAGCAAATAGTTGGAGGAAAACAACACCTGCAAAAGCAGGGTAAACTGGCAGTTATCGCAAAATGTATTTTGGAAAGAGAAACACAAAGTAGAAAAATCAAGATTCAAAGAGCAGTGTGAAATAAGAGAACGAAGCACAACAGGGTGGTGGAGCTTTCTTGTTACTAGTGTGTAACAGAGGAAGTAGCAGTTTCTCCCAGCCTGGAAAACTAATCTGAATGGTGCTGCTTCTGTGTTTACTAATCCAGACGAGACCGCTCCCAGCGTTCTGTGGCAGCCTCGCTTTGGAAGCTTAGCTGGGGAGACACAGTCCTATTTTTATTGCTCCCTTTGCAATTGTGAGAACTCTGAAAAAGACGTTGCGTAAAAAAACACGTGCATACTACTTGCAGGCTGCAACTCCGTGTTACAAGCATGAGAAACTCTGGATCTCACTGGTGAGCTCCGATACTTTGGGGCGATATTGTAAATGTTTTAATGTCTCAAAAACCCATAAATTAAAAATGTGTCAACATGGATTAGAGGGCGCAGCATCTCTGGTTGTGTGGACGCATTGCGAGGAGAAGTAAAAGCAGGTGTCCTGGAGGGCTTTAAGTGGGGTGAAAAAACTGGAAGGGTCTCTCTAAGGGGCGTGGCCAATGTAATTAAAATGTTGGCTTAAAACATGCAAACTGAAAATCTGTGCCTAGCATAGTGTGCCGCCAGACTGGTATTTTGCTGCTCCTGTCACTGCATCCAGATATTTAATACAACATGTAACATTACACCTACAACAAGCTAGGTCCTATTGGCTTTGTGAATGGTTCTCTGATGTTTTAAGGGACAGTTTTGCTGATCGGGCTGCACAGAGGCTGGCAGGCCAGACCTGGCAACTAATATGTGCTCCTAATAACCAGCGGTGAAGAGGTGGCCAGCTGTGGGGAATCTCGCACTGGTCTGGCAAGTTTGCTGTTCGGTTCCCTGATGTCCAGGGTAGCGTGGATCCAGTATAGTGACACAAGCTGGTGGTGCCGAGGCTGGTAGCGGTGATACCACTGGCTGAAGTGCAGACTGGGTTTGCAGGTCATAAGGTGACCTGAGACGGCACCGGTATGCAGGCGGTGATGGTGTCTCACTACATTGGATTGTCACGACTATGAAGGGCACTCAGGCAGGAGGGCTGTGGCACCCTAAACCACTGAGGACTGCAGGGTGTGCTGTAGTCTGTCACTGCTCCATGCAGTGGTGGGATGCTGCCAGTCAGGGTTCCGTGCCCGCGTCGATGCTGCTGGTTGAGGCTGTATGATCGATGTAACCGGTCAAAGTTCTGTGAGGGTTGTGGAGCCGGCAGGAGAAAGATACTGGCCACGCTCCAAATCAGCGTCTATCTAACTCCATTTGTAGGTAATTGGCAATGCTTGCATTCAAATCATGTCAATAAAGCTGGGATTGTGAGCGGAGTGAGAGGGAGGTGGTCAAAAGCAGAGGGCACGAGACGGCAACGGGACACGTCTACAGAGGCAGTGTGAAGAAGGTAGACAAGAGAAATGCTCCTTGACATCCAAATAATATCGCGGGCGTAGTTCATGGAAGACACAGGTAGATTAAGTGATTTGCCCAGAATCACAGAAAGTTGAGCAGACACGAGACGGAGAGGGCGGAGCGAGTGAGTGGCTGGGACGTGTGGGCGAGGAGAGAGGTGCGCGTGTGCATGGGCGAGCAGTGTGTTCTTTTTGGAAGCACATACTCGTGCTTGTGGCGCGCCCCTGCGCACTCCCGCAAGGTGGATGCCGTCACAAGCACGGGCATGTGCTTCCAAAAAGAGCAGAGCGACGGCTAAAGGTCCTCCTAAGCAGCGCATGTGCACTGCGTAGGCGAGACCTAAAAAACGGTCCCATGTTTGGTCGCTTGGAAAAAACGCAATTGCGAACTGCGATGTGTATAAGTACCTAGGTGTCATGATTGACAAGGGGGGCCAATTTGCGAACCAGCTTAAGGCCATCAAGAGGAAAGGAATGGCGATAGCGACAACGCTAAGGCAACTTAAAACAAAATTGACAGGACCAACATTTGCCCCACTTCTCTGTGTTGCGCAAGCAAAAATTCCATCATCAGTTACATACGGCAGCGAGGTACTGAGAGGCAGCAACGCTTTATTGCTGGATACCACCTTGGCAAAAGCATACAGAGTAATGCTAAACCTCCAGCCATATACCTCGCCAGCACAGATTCGTCTCGAGCTAGGTCTAACGAAGCAACTCCTCGCAAGGCAAGGCTCATACATCAAGTGCTGGCATAAAATTAAGAACTCCGCCAGGAATACATTGAACCACCAGCTCTGGCAGGAACTGTGCAGCACATCCACCTCGCCGGCTAAAGCATACACTGGCCGTCACTGGACTAGCTGACCTATGGGAAATCCCAACAACACACTTGCACTTTAAGAACATCGTAAATAAGGTTATTAAGAAACTTTCTCCACAGAAGATAAAGCCGCCTTTGCACACAGGAGCCATGCATGGATGACTCTGTGCAGCTACAAATCATTTGGGTCACAGGCATACTTTAAACTGGGGTTGTTTTTTTTTTTTTGTTTTGTTTTCCAAAACCTTTATTGTACCATCGAAGTGTACACTGCTATTCAGCCAACAACCCGGAGGCAGGCAGCTTGTTTTCGCAGCGTCCCGCCGCTAGTACGGATCAATTGCATACACTTGAGCAAAGTTCCAACAGCATGTTTTAAAAACTGAACAATCAACAATAACAGCTGTAAGCGAGATTCGGAGAAGAGCGACCAACGTTCTGAACACGGACTCTTGCAGTTGTCACCCAGCGACCAGATATTACCATATCTGCGCGGTCATGAGATCTCCCGCACTCACAAATCACATTCCAACCGTCAGGACACTCACGTCATTTCCCCCCACCCCGCCGTCCTGCCCAGGCTACGTTGCGCGGGGGGCAATAGTGCCCTCCCCTCACGCCAGCCCCATGTCGCAGCCCCACTCCAGCCGCGCTACAACACCATGCATCCAACAGTCCTCCTCAGTCACTGTCATTCACTTCTGCCTCTGCCAGCCAATCCACCAGCGGCTGCCATATGTCCACAGGCCTCGAACGCTGCGGCATCTGATCCCAGTAGGCAGTCAATTGCTCCTTACAGTACACCGCTGATCCCACCCAGCCCGATACTTTCGGTGGAGCTTTTTACTTCCAGTGTATCGCTATTTGTCGCTTAGCGAGCAATAATAGAAGGGCCACTAGCTTACGCGATGCACTAGGTACATTCATCACAAATCCCAGGAGGGCCACAAGCGGGTCCGGGTCGATAGCTTTGCCCACTATCTTCCCTATGGTAGTGAAGACTGTTTCCCAAAAGCCATATACCGGTCCACACACCCATGCAAGGTGGTAGAACGTAGCCTCTCTCTAGCCACATCTCCAACAATTCGCATCGGCCTGTAAACCCATTTTAAAGAGTTGTATGGGTGTACGATACGTCCTGTGTAAATAATTAAAGTGTATCAGCCTCAGTCTATAATTAGGAGACAAGTTTTCCAGTTGGGTGCAGCAAAACTTCCACTGTTTCTCTGTGATATTAATGCCTGCCTCCACCTCCCACAGCGACCTTGAATCCACATGCGCAACAGGTGTTGCGGTTTGTGTAGCCCTATATATGCGCGTTATCAGTTTGCGCGAGGAGTTGTTCGAGAGTATGTCTTCCAGAGCTGCCAGCGTGGGTGAAGCCTTTGGGAACATAGGATATCTGTGTTTACAAGCCGCCCTCAGCTGATAGTATAGTAGGAGTTCTGATGCCGTCGGTGCCGACGCTGCAACCATATTCTGCACTGTAAGAAAGGTATCGTCTGGATATAAGTCACCCGCTACCTTCAGGCCGCAGTCACGCGCCCGTTGCACCACCGCCGCGTCTGTCAGCGGTCCCAGCAGCGGATTGCCCTCCAACGGCATACTCGGGGCGTATAGGGCAGACATGCCCGCTCGCTTTGCAATATTCGACCAAGCCCAACGTACCATCTCCACGGTGTCAATGTCTTCCTGGGACCGTTTATATTTCTGATACACCGCCGTCTTGAGGGGGCAAGGTGCCGCCACGTCTGTCTCTATTGCCACGTGGGGCTGGTAGGGGATCGGATGTTGCCAGTAGTGTAAGTATTGGCCCTGTGCACTATATGCATACAGCTCAACGTCCGGGGCTGCTAGGCCCCCTTGATGGAAGGGAAGTGTAAGGAGGCTCCAGGCCACCCTGGGCTGCCTGCCCGCCCACACCAGTTCAATCACGGCAGAGCGAAGTCGGCGAAAGAACGCCATTGTTAACGGCAAGGGGATGTTCACGAACAGATAAAGAAACTTAGGCACCACAACCATTTTTACAATAGCTATACGGCCTGTCAACGACAATGGCAGCGTTTTCCATCTCTTTACTTTGCTTTCTAACCATTCCATGGCAACACCAAAATTAGCCAGTCCTATCTCGTGAGTAGTGCGGCTTATATTTATACCTAAATACTTGACCTCGTCCGTAACCCAATCTATTGGGAATTCAGTGCGGCATGGAGTTGTGCCATCCGTCAGTGGCAGCATGACCGACTTCGACCAGTTTATATCTATGCCAGTGAGGCCGCTGTAGCGCACCATTTCTCGCATCAGCGGGTCAAAATTCTCCGATGGGTTCATCATGTATATGGTGATGTCGTCGGCATACATAGATATGAGCAGCCCGCGCAACGTGAAACCAATGCTACGCTGAGCATGGTGTTGTCTCATGCGAGCTGCTAGTGGTTCCGTCGCGATAGCAAATAGTAACGGTGACAGTGGGCACCCCTGCCTGGTCCCTCTTGTGATGGATATAGGAGCAGACGTCTGTCCATTCACCCGTACCCTGGCAGTCGGATTGTTATAAAGTATGCCAATGCTCCTGGCAAAGAGCTGGCTGAATCCCATTCGGGTGAAGAGTGTCAGTAGGAATTTCCACTCCAGGGAATCAAATGCCTTGGTCGCATCCAACAATGCAGCTGCAGCCTGTATCTTGGGATCTAGGTAGTGCAGGAGCCCAAACAGCACTCTTAACTTAAGCGAAGTGGACCTCCCCGTCACAAAACCCGACTGGTCAGATAGCGCTATTTGTGGCATCATGTATTTTAAGCGGTCCGCAAGCAACTTTGCGTATATTTTGGCATCGAGGTTTATTGGTGAAAGTGGGCGATAGGAGTCTGGGCTAGTGGGGTCCTTTCCAGGTTTAAGCAGGGTAATTATCATAGCTTCACGCATCGACTGTGGGAGTACGCCGTTTTCTACTGTCTCCTCGAACACCCTGTGTAGTCTCGGGACCAGAATATCTGCATATTCTTTATAGAAGCCCGCCGTCAGGCCATCAGGGCCCGGTGCTTTGCCAAGTGGCAAACTAGCTATTGTAGCTCTTATGTCTTCTTGCGTAATCGGTAAGTCCATATACTGTCTGGCACTATTATTGAACCATGCTAGAGCTATTGTGTCCAGGTATTCGTTTAGCACCTGGTCTTCCGGTGTCACCCTGGATGTATACAATTCGCTATAGTAGTCTGTCATAGTTGCAAGTATGGCTCCTGGCTCCCTTACCATTCCACCCTCCACACCCCTCAACTCCAGAATATAATCCGTCCCTCGTGGCGCTCGCAGCATGGCTGCCAGCGTGCGTCCAGCGCGGTCTCCCTCTCCGTATCTTCTGGCCTGACTATCTTTAGACAAATATGCCACTTCTCTGTCCGCCTCCTCCTGATACTGATTAAGTTTCGACCTAAAGTCCGCGCGTAGTCTGTCTGTTGGCGCGCCTAGCAATGCAGACTCAATGTTAGAAAGTTCTGTTTCTAGTTTGCGCAATGAATCTCTGATGGATCTTAGCACTCCTGTTTTGAGCGACATGCAGTAGCCCCTAGCCACCACCTTACAAGCCTCCCAGAGCGTGCCTGGCGAGTCTACCGTGCCTTCATTAATCTCGAAGTACTCCTCTAGCTTGTCGCGCAGTGCCTGCTGAAATACCTGGTCGCGCAGCGCCCGGGAGGGGAATCTCCAACTAAACGGTTGGATGTACTGTGACGGTGTGGACAGCGTCAAGCATACCAGGGCGTGATCAGACAATGACCTCGGCAAGTGTGTCACCTCCAGCACCAAAGTGTGTAGGTCTCTAGATAGCAACCAGTAGTCCAGCCTGGACCAAGTAGCCCTATGCATTGGGAGGCAGGTACCCGCGCAAAGCTCGGGGTGCAGCTTCCTCCAGGAATCCACCAGTTCCGCCTCCTGCATGATAACGCCTAGCGCTTCCGACGCCCTGGGGTGATGTTCTCTGGCTGTGCCCTGCCTATCCATAGTGTTTGAAAGTACGACATTGTAATCTCCCCCCCCACATAATCGCAGCCGGGCCACAGACCTGCACCCTATGCCATAGTTCACAGTAGAAATCTGGGCTATCATCATTCGGGCCATAAACGTTCACAAGCACCATTCTCATACCGCACAGCGTCCCCACTAGCATTATGTATCTGCCTTCAGTGTCTCTAATTTCCTCATGCGTTTTCCATTGAAGACCCCTTCTAATCAGTACCGCCACCCCTCTGGAGTAGTTAGAGTAAGAAGCATGTACTATCTCGCCCCATCTATTATGTCGGAGCAGTTGTACAGCATTTGCAGTCAAATGGGTCTCCTGCAGGAGGCAGATATCTATGTCTTTTCTGTGTAAGAAGGCCTGCAGCAGCCTGGCTTTACGTCTGTCATTCATGCCCCGCACATTCCAGGTAAGACATTTAATTTGCTTCACGGCCGCTGTGGTAGTAAAAGCCCTAGTTCAAACAGCACGCCAGCGCCGCGCAACTCACCGCGCATCCACCCCCGTACACACAGCGCAACATGTCGTACCGGCCCAGCAGGCCACCGTGTAGAGAAGCGGCCATAGCACCGTGAGCAATGTCGTTGTCGACTGGGTGTTACATAGTGTACAGTATTCGGTTCAACGCAAGTTCTCGCTTCATCCAACCTCTCGCCACCAGCCAAACAGTCAACAACAAAACCCCCCAAACGTGAAGTGTAATCCCCACCCGCTCCAACCCCCCAATTAGGTTGTGCAATATCCCCCCAGGTCACCCTCCCCACCAAAGGAACTTTAGCTAAAGTCAGGAACGGTAACCAATGATTGGGAATCATCCCCTGGGGTACGCAAGTTAGCCACCTACTATCCCCGTACTCTTGACAGGGTGATCGAGCGCTGGCCCAGCGTGTCAGCTCGAGGACCACCCGCACCCCAAATCCCGCATGTTCACTCAACTCTCCCGCCACAGTCAGTTAGCCCCCAATGTTCCGAGCAGGCAGTCGGCCCTGACCCGGTCAAGACAGGTATTCCATAGTGCAATGTCAAGTACTTAACACCTGCAATCACTCTACGTCACTTAGCCTGTCCCACAGTTCCGGTCCCTCTGAATGCGGTTGGTTCTTTTGATCTCTTGCCAGTTGTTTCGCATACTGCAGAGCCGCCTTTGCATCTAGAAAGAAAGATGGTTTCCCTGGGCCTTGCACTCTGAGCTTCGCAGGGTATATTAGGGAATACTTCGTACCCGTTTGTTGGAAGAGTTTTTTCGCTGGCAGGAACTCTCTGCGAGCAGCCTGTACCTGCATGGTAAAGTCCGGGTATATGGCGATATGGTTGCCTTTATATTGCACATCCTGCATGTCTTTCGCCATGCGCAATATCGTATCCTGGTCTCTGTAATTTAAGACGCACGCAATAATGGGCCTAGGCGGTGCTCCCGGTTTAGGCTTTGGCCCCAATGACCTATGCGCCCTTTCAACGAGGAACATCTGTGACAAACCTGACCCAAAGAGGTCCCTCAGCATCTGCTCAACATATTGCTCCATGTTCGTAATGTCCGTTGTTTCAGCCACACCCGTGACGCGGACGTTGTTGCGCCTCGAGCGCGCTTCCAGGTCCTCATTCTTTTGTTGAATTAGCGCCAGAACCTTGTCCATGCCGCGCATTTTTTTGTCGAGGTCCGTGTGACATTCTTCTGCGTCGGTCACTCACGTTTCTAACGCATCTACTCTACTCTCTTGTTTATCCATTCGTGTCGTGATGTTGTCCATGCGTGCTGCCAGTGCGTCCATTTTGTTGTCGATGCCCTGCAAGCTCGCTTTTAGTTCTTGGAACATCGATTTAATGTCCGCTTCTTGAGAGCCACCCTGTTCCACCCCCGCAGCGTCAGCATCCCGGTGTTCCTGTTCCGCCGTTTTCTGTTTGGATTTGTCAAAGGTGAGCCTCGGCTGCCTCGTGTCCAGTTTGCCCATTGCTGTCTCCGTATACAGACGTCTGAGAAGGGCAACAGTAGCTCAAGGGACCCCTCGGGTCGCTAGTCCCCCCCACTCCGGGAGCACACAGCAGGCAGCAGTAAGGGCAGTCGTCCCAATCGGCCAGCAGCACTAGCACACCTTTACCTGGGCAGGGCTGCGTGACAACAGGCTATTCCCGCCAGCACGGGTCAGCTGCAGCGTGGACTCCTGGGCAATGGCCACCCTCCGCGCAGCAGCTCCACTTCTGACCCGCCGCTCCACAGCCTGCCCACGACAGTGCGCACGGCCCCAGGGCGCTCTAGCACCGGATCAGGTGAAAGGCAAGAGGGTGATGCACGCCTCGCGACCCAGGCGCCTTAAGTGGTTTAGACTCGCCACCGCAAGCAAAATCTTCGCCTCGCGAGGGGCCCGAGCACGGCCGCGCTGCGTCTCTGCCACAACCCCAGAGCGGCAATCTGCTGCAGTAGCTATCTCGTCCGCCTAACTTGCCGCCGTGGGGCTCCTGGGTGCAGCCGGCAGTATCCCCACCGCTCCGGACAATATGGCCGCCCTCAGTCTGTTTCCGTATGGCGTTGTCTCATTGGGGCCGTGTATATCCCGCTGGGATGGAGCTGTAATGTCCCCAGGGAGTTCGGGCACTGCACTCTCGCGGTTCGCGGATCATCAGCACTCACCGGCCACGGGCGCAGGCCCGCACTGCTCGCCTCCTGGATATCGTCCAATGTCTCGGTGCGCGGCGTAGCGTAGAGTCCTCCTCGCACTCCGCCCCCACACAGGTCGGCAACTGTCCGCGGCGCCGATCCCGCTGCCACTGTACGAGGTCTCCGCCGGCGGGGGTGTCCACCTATAAGGCCGCGGTCACAGGGCCAGGCAAAGCAGCAGTTCGTCGCCCAGCAGCACAGCACGCTCCCGGGCCCAGCCGCACGCAAGTCCCCGGCCACCACGAGTACTCCAGGCCGCCTCGCCGCTCACTGCTCATCTGCCCGATCTTCGCAGCGGCTCCAACCACAGGTCCAGGAGTTTCGTCGGGCAGAGCGCAGTTGCTGTACGCACTACTGGGGTCGAGTGGTCCGAGTCCAGACACCTGGTTTGCCGATAATTGCCGGATTAATGAGCTCGATCAGCGGAGCTGCGGTTTCAGGCAGCCATTCCGCTCTGCAGCCAAGCCACGCCCCCTTAAACTGGGGTTGTTGCAGGGATTCTGCTTATGCACAGAACTATGCACAGGAAACCAGGACCTCAGTGAATTGTGGTGTACCAAAAACTCACCTCAGAACCCAGAACCCCTTATCCGACCAGCATCAGTGTCCCATTCGTTATCCGAGTTTTATCTCGGCGGTCCCAATGTATAGACAACCCAGAACAAGCGACTTAGTGTATTCTCAGGAAGGGTGGGAATCAGAAATACCTGTTTGTAATTATTCTCATATCAGTCCACAACAAGAGTAAACAGAGACACGGTAAAGTTTAAAGAGCTTATTTTATAAACCTCGTGTCCTAAGATGCAGTACTTTGGCTAACATAAGCAGACAAATGATTAAAATCAAAACCATCAGCATAGTTACAATACCATAGAAAATGAAAGGAGAAATCATACTAAAATGACAGTGGGTTACAGCCACCTTCATTTCGCTAGTAAACTAATATTATTATTGTTAGACTAATAGAGGGTCTCTAGGCTTGAATGGGGAACCCCATACCATAAAAATCAGCTTAGTGGAATCACATCACAGGATAAGGTATTCTCTGATCCTGGGAAAGCTCTTCTTCCGAATGTGTCTAAAGCATGCAGCCTGCAATATTAAAAGCACTCGACTTTCAGGTATTTGCAGCTGCGTGCGTGTTATGGCTAAATAGTGGGCCGATCAACCTGAACCCAACAACATGCACCGTCTAGCGACCCAGACTGTTTCTTTACACAATGTTCAGACCAAGGTCGCAGCTCACTGTTAGGGATGTGAACAACAGAGAGTTCTCATGTGAAGCAGAGGCGAGCAAGCATCTCTTAATTAATAACATGAAACTACAGTGTCGTGTGCAAAAGCAGCAAAAGTGGAAAGATGGCTTTCTAACATCTAACGCGGTTGTGCTAACTTAGCATTGTACGTATATAAATAGCAGTCTTCACTACACCCCCCCTTGATCGGACCACTAGTAGGGGCGAAATTTCAAGAACGCAGAGTTCAAGTTCGATAGAACGAAACTAAGGGCACAAATTGTGAATCCATATAAGGTAAGTGAAAAGTTCGAAGAAAAAAGGAGAGAAAAAAAACATTTAAAGGGGAAAAAAAATATCAGACGGATTTTCAACGAGAGAGGAAAAAAAAAAGGCTTCCCACAGCAATTTCGGATGACTTCCAAGTTAATCCATCAAGGTATAAGCACAATAAGTTGCAACGGCTTCCAAGAGGAAATCATTGGAACGTTCTGCAAAATTATCTGCCATCCAATTCAGCAAGGGGAATGAACACACATGTTCCTCGACAACCGGAGCCTCGAGTACCATCAGAGGACAACTGGCGATTTCTTCAAGATAACTTCTTGCCAAGAATTCAGCTGCAGCCGTTCCGATGTACCAATTCCCTAGGACTCCATGTGCCGCTCCACAGGCCATAATCCTGACACCAGAACAGTCCAACTCATGAGCCACTAAGGGGCTCATTAGCCGATCATAAACCGGGGCGGGAGACACCGAGTTCGACAAGCACAAATCCAGAGCCCATTGGAACGGACACTCTAGGCAATGAAAGACAGGCTGTACGCAAGTAAAGTAGGGAAACCGGAAGGACTACCCATAGGCTATGATCAAGGTTGCCAGTGGTAATGTTCCATAGTATTCAAGCATCCGGTTACGAAGATGGAGCAGCCGAGACATGCTGTCGTGTGACGCAAGTTGTGCATCCATAGCGTAGTACGCAGATCAACAAAAGTACCCCAGCTACGAGGGTGAGAATCAATGGGAGACCTCTGAAGACGCTGGAAAGAATAGAATGAAAAAATGCCGGGATCACACCAAAAATAGTTTGAAAGGAGGTCACGAGGCCGGAGCCCACAATTTTGAAAAGATGTGCCAGGCCACTTGTTGACGAGGCGTTAAAGATAGTCTGAATTAGGGCCCCAAAATAAAGTGGGAGATCAGTATTCAAAAGTGCCTGCACCTCTGTGCGCGTGTTTGCTACGTGAAGGACAAATGTTTCCCGGGATGAAGTCAACGCGACTTCTTTTTGAGACAATAGAGCCCTTATTCTGCTCATCTTGTTGAACTCTGCTTTCAAGGCTGGAATGGAAGGCCAGATGGATACATCGAGCCGTCCATGTGGGGGTGGGAAAAGGACGTTATTACAGCAGACTACTCTCTGTGATATAGTCACTATGTAGGGAATTTCCACTAACATCCCACAGCAAGCTTCATTATTTAATAGCAAATAACTACCGTTAGCAAGCAGCGTAAAAGACGGTGTTATAACTGGCACCGGGATCCCTTTAAGGACTCAAGCTAAATTAGGAGCGTGCACATTACATGCACCATGCAATTGAATGTGCCGACACACCACAGAGTGGTCTGGAGTGGAAGTGCACTCTTCACCTTTTAAGTAAACCTCTTTTCCGTCCCTCACGCATCTGTACGTGAATGGGAGTGACCAAACTTCATGCAGGAAGGCAGTACCCAGTTTTTCATATCTGCCAAGGGCAAAATGTTTCATGCACGAACTGAACTTAAACAGGGGGAACGGTAATGTGATCAACCCGTGGATAAGCCACACAGCGGAGTTTAATTCGGCAACAGAGAAATGTAAAGGTTCTAACTTTTCAATGTGCAGCAATGAGTATGTTGCATCTTTCATGGACATGAACTGTTGTTTCGCAGTTAAATTAAAGGGAAGGAACAAAGATGAAGTATTCATGTAATCCCAAGGGACATTCCCAGCCTTTAACATTTGCAATGTCCATGCAAACTGCATAATAGAACACAATTGATTTTGACCATGATACAAAACAGACAAATCATCCTGCACAATGTCAACCACAGATGAAACAATATTATCTAACGTATAAATTCTGGAAGACAGGGTGTTAATGCTATTATCTATAACAGCCAATACTTTCTCCATATTGGCTTGATCAATAGCTCGTAATCTGGATGCAGCTTCAATCTGTGATAGCTTCCAAACTTCGTTGTAAACTGCATATACCCATCTTTTGGACCTGACAACCGCAGGACCTTTAACAAAACCATTCAAATCTATTTTGTCGTTCAATTGTGATAAATGAAGTTTAACAGATGCTAAGGTGGAATGTTGCAGCCAAGATTGGCATAACTTTCCTACTGAGTAGGTAGTTACAGTGTGAGAGGATTCAAAACGGGGGTCTACACGAACTTGTGTATACCCCGGAGCCAAATCCAGAAACCGATGTTAACAGGAATCTGAGCTCGTTTGCCATATTAACCACCCTTCCGGATTTAATTTGGAAATATTGAAGGATGTGTTGGAAATGTATGACTGCAACGTAGCAAGGGACAGATACGTATGATTATCCCAATTAGGATAAGCACCCAGACCCGGAGTGGAGGGAGAATTACATTTTTTAGAAGTAGCCAATCCAAAACAGGTGGTCTGAAAAATTGACGAATTCAAAAATAACATGTGGTTCGGGATGAGGCAGGCACGATGCAAAGCTTCTGTTCCCTGTACCTGCCACGGTTTAGAACCCCAAACCATTTTTAGATCGATAGTAGCTTTCCACAGATCATAACCTCCGATTGCCAACTCGTCCATAAAGGACTTTGAATATAACAATTTAGTGTGTGTCAGTCTAACCTTAAAATAAAAGGAGGTCGGATTCGACACATTGAAGTCAGAAAAAGATGTGAATTTGTCCACTAACGTGGATGAGCTGCCCAGCCTAGGGGCTGGACAGTGTTCCCACTGTGTATAATTTACAAAATTTCTAAACGTATTTGCTTTGTGTAGGAAATGCGTGCCATAATGTTGATAGCAGAATTGCTCATCATAATTAGCAGTGTCTAAATACAAATCCTCAGCATCAAATGCAGCATAATATTTCAAATCAGAAAACAGTGCTTCTATGGCTTGAACATCCCAATCATCCGAGCAGATGTTTTGCATAACTACATCACCCATAGAAACACGAAATAGATTTGGCACATTGATTACTTCAGTGGGACCATGAATTTGAAATTTAACAGCATCCCACGCGATCCCATCCAGTACAGGCCAGGCAGTAATGTTCACAAAAGTCTGGTCCCTTTTCATGATATGTGATGAGGAGCGGGGGGCCAAAGTTCCATCAATTAGTCTAATTGTAGATCTTTCTTTCAGGTAGTGTCCATTTATAAGTCTAAAAAACACTACCACAAAGCCAATGGACATAAACAGAAAAATACATATGAGCACCTGCCAAATGTAAGTCCAAGGGGGAATTAAAAAAAGTCTTTTAAACCAGGCAGCAAAAATTGAAACTTTTGATGGGGCAATGGAAGTCAATGAATTAGTGTCAAAGGAGTAGCGCAACTGTTTAACTGTGGTGGATTGTAAAACAGGCAACGGGACATTCGCAGGATAAGCATACTCAATATCTTCAGGTAGACCACCAGCTGTCGGTGGCAACAAAGGACCAGTAACTGTATGCATCTCGATGGCAACATCAGGCAAGGTGGTAGAAGCTGGGGCCAAAACAGAATTTCTCAGCATCGCAGGGCAAGAAACCGCTGGAGTCATACTCAGAAGAATCGGCCACTCGCTGTAGCTTGACATTGTCAATAGAGATGTACCGGTTATTCTTGCGACCAGGAAGTGGAGGTAAAATGACTGTACGTGTACCCTGTACTCCAAGCACCGGAACTGGTGCACGATAATAGGGGCCGAACTCCTTCTTGTTCTCCACCTTCTCACGGACCAGATCACCAACTCGAGGTAGCCAGCCGACTACCGGAATCTGAAGTGCAGCATCAGATGTGGAGGGCACGTGTTCCTTCGCTAGACTGTCTCTGGCTTCTTGTAGATTCTGCAATACAGCACAGTGATCATCTACGTCAAAGGGTGCGGCCGACGCCGCCATGTCTAGACCATCAAGGTCCGGGACAAACATTCGTATGCCAAAGAGCATCATGTATGGGGCCTGCCCACCCAGAGACCTTCTAGGGAGATTATTAAGTGCACGTTGTACGTTATACAAGTGGGCTAGCCAGTTCTGGCCAGTACCTAAAACCCTAGCTGTCAAAGATTGCTTTAAGTCACGGTTCATTCGCTCCACCACACTATTACCCTCAGGTCGATAGGGAGACGAAAATTTGACTTGGACCCCCAAATTTCTCATGGCTTCTTTGTACGCCTTAGAGGCGAACGCAGGGCCCTGATCAGAATGAAAGGTACCACATGCAAAACTTCCAGCAAAGACACGCAAATCCCTGATGACAGTACGGGCATCAGCACTCCTTTGTGGCCGTACCCACAGAAAACGTGTGCACGAATCCACTGCAACCAAGATGTACTTGTACGCAGTATCAGAGGTGAATGGACCGCAATGATCTAAATAAACACACCCTAGTGGTTTATTAGATATGTACAACTGAGTCTGTGGTGGGCGCGCCGCAGTTGAAGGTTTTATCTGCTGGCAAATGTCACAATTAAGAACATAAGCTCGAGCTTGTTTATATAAACCGCACCACCAGTAACGTTGTTGTAACAGAGATACAGTAGCTGCAATGCCGGCATGGGCAGACGCCATGCCCTCGTGAGCCGCTAATATCAAAGATGGTCTGCAGTCCGCGTTGGGAATCAATCTGTCACCAACGTCGTTAATCCTCACTAACGGGACGTTATCAGGACTTAAGCGATAATGGTAACGAGAAGGGAAACCTCTCGGGTAATTTGTTCTCTTCTCTGTAGCAGCAATAGCTGCCAAGATGTCATCATCGATCTTACTTTGTGATCTTGTAACTGCTGCTACTAAGTATGTCGCCACTGCTGTTTTTGCTGCCTCGTCAGCTAGGCTGTTGCCGACAGCATGGACACCAACTCGTTGGTGACCAAGAGTGTGAATAACATTCACGAGAGGCAGATGTTCTTTAAGTTCTGCCACTTGAACCCAAAGCATTTTATGCTTAATTGTGCTACCTTTGGAATCACGGTAGTCATTTTGAGACCAAAAATGTAGATTGTCGTTGTGAGATTGAACACAATAGAACGAGTCACTCACTATAAGGGTAGTGACTCGAGGATCAGCAAACTCCAGTGCAAGCACCAGAGCACGAAGCTCCGCCAACTGTGCGATACAATCACCCAATGACTGCGTATACATGACATCAGATTGGAATTCACCATTCACGAAAGTACCGATCACAATTGCGCAGGCCGCTGAATAGGCATGCTTCGATCCAGTCGCCGGTTGCGCAGAACCGTCAGTGTAAATGACACAATGGTAATCCTCGAGCGGGCGCAAAGGCAGAGGAGCTGGATGAACAAATTCATACTGTAAGTACTCCTGAGTCTGTAGAGCCGCGTCAAAGATATATGTGACGTCGGGCGATGTCAAGGAAGTGGCCCATTGTATCCACCGTGGATGCAAAGCTTTAGAATTTGGTACACTTGCTTTTGTCAACGCCTCAAGGGCAGGATATGGTGTGACCACCAACATGCGTTTCCCATGCGATAGCGCTCGTTCTTTCAGAATCGCCATCTGCACTGCTGTGAAAACTTTCTCGACAGCGGAAAATCGCAGTTCAGCCGAAGTCTACAGGTGCGATTTGTAGGCAATGGGGACAGTGTCGCCCTCATTGAACGTTAAGTACGTGAAACCCACTGCACCTGGCACAATTCTAAGGACCAGGTTAGTGTGGTTATCACACATCAGTAAGTATTTTGTAGCAAGAAGGTCAGCTTGCAAAGATTGCAATATAGCTGAATGCTCTGGCAGCCAGCATGATTTGGAAAAAGTAGGTTGTACAAAGGCATAAAGCGGCTTGATACGCTGGGCATAATCAGGAATGTACGTACGACCGAAATTTAGAAAGCCCAGCAAAGATTGTAATTTCTTCAGTGTCGTAGGAGCACGTAGGCATGCGCATTTCTCCAGGAAGTGCGGAGCCAATCCTCGACCTTCATTGTTGAGATTGTATCCCAAAAACAACACTGTATATTCCGCAATGTGAGACTTCGCAAAGTTGAATTTGTAACCGAAGTCTGCAAGCAAAACAATAATGCGATCAACGCGACACAGATGCGGCCACAACTCGTCATCTGTGAGATAAATATCATCCACATACGAGTACGCATCATGGTCAATGCTCTCTAACAGAGAGACCACACGAGCGGCAAAGACACCAGGGCTGTTCTTATAGCCCATCGGTAATCTTTTGAAATGTTTTTGCTTGCCGCCCGAGGTAAATGCTGTCCACTCACTACTAAGAGAGGATAGGTTATGGCTATAAAAGCCGTTGGAAATGTCAAGTGCGGTTTTAAACCTTTTTCTCACGAGACTATCGACGAGAGCCGAACTGTGGGTATTCTGTACTGCGCATGTCCGGCAATGAGAGTTTAAATGCCGGTAATCCAAAACGAGGTGGTACGACCCATCAGGCTTCGTCACAGTGAATAAAGGATTATTCATTGGTGACACACATGTTTCAATAACACCTTGATATTCCAATTGTTCAAGGATAGCCGCGACGTGAGGTCTTGCTTCGCGACGCATGGGATATTGGGGTTGTGGCTGGGGCGTGGACCGCAACGGAATCTCATGGCTGGGGGACAACTTATCCCAGCCTACCTGATTACGATACAAAGCAGGTGCAAGCACCAGAGCCCACTCCTCGGCGAACTTCTTAGCTTGGTCCTTCGGCACTGTGTGCGCAAAGGACGGGAGGATTACCTCCTCCCCTCTAGGAGCATCCAAAATGAAAGCCGGGGGCCAGTCTGCCTCCGCCAATAAAATATCGTACGAAGGGGTCAGATTATCCCAAAAAATCCCTTGAATCGTGCGTTGTATGTCACCTTCAATTAAAAGGACTATATTATACAGTCTGTCAGGGGGAGCCACTCTAGTGTCAGCAGTTTCTACAGTAATGAACGTATCAGTTGCTGTCGCCACCAGATATGGACGCAGTACTTGTCGCACTATTGTAACTTACGCCGCGCTGTCGAGCAGCGTTAGTGCCCATGTCAGGTTCTGAAGCTGCGTCTGCACTATCTGTGGCATACCTCGCTGTTAGCGCAGCAACTTTCTTCTTCTGAAACGGGGCTCTCTGACGTGCAGACTCGTCCTGCTTGCCTTTGCCGTCAGTCTGACGGGGTTGCTCACGACCTTGGGCACCCCGTCCTTTCCCACGGTCTCCGCCACTGGATTGTGAAGCCGATGTTTCTTGTGAAGAACGAGGAGAACGTTGTTCAGAAACCTGAAACCTATCAGGTGTCTTAATACTAGATCGATCGCGCAGATCATATGTGCGTTCACTAGACGACTGTATGGGTGAGGCAGGACGAGACCCCTGTTTCTGTTGCTGCTTCCCCTGTTTCTTTGCCCGCCAATTTTGTTTAGGAAAATGTGGGCGTTCGTCTTTACCAGACGAGCTCACCTTAGTTTGCTGCACTATATCAGGAATTATCACAGTTGGTTTAACACCTAAGGCACTGCGGCCTATGGTCCTATAGGCTTCCGCAATTATTTTAGCGAACTCCTTAGGCCTGTCGAGTTCGTCCACGCGGTCCAGCTTATTATCCACTGGGAACTGCATGGCATCGCCTTTGAGGTCGCCCATTACCATGGAAGCAACCACATCGAACACCCCGACAAGCCTCATTCCCAATTCAACAGCAGCCTCCGCTCCGTGATTCTCTTGAACACGTTTAATGACGGAGGGCAGTACAGACATAGACGGAGTGCCGAAGCACTTCGAGTAGGTCGCGGCAAAGACCTTGCCCCAGTTTGCACAATCGGCCATATCTGGGACCAAGTCTTTTGGCAAACTAATGGTGAGAATCCTGTGTTTCTCCACAGGAGTGGTATGCGGAAAAACCGCCTCCAGTTGGTCAAATTTCTCAGCAAGCCAATAAGGCAAATCATCCTTATTTTGGGGGCGCTTGCCCATCACCGAATTAACCATAACAGGACTAATAACCACCGCGTGGTGGTCCGTTGGTTGTCCCGCAACAGCAGGTGCCCCCACCTGCACGTTGCATGACATGTACTGCACCAAAGCCCTATGTACTGTAATCAGGGCTGTGTGTAGTACCCGCAACTCCGCCGTGAGATAGCGGGGATGAGACGTAAATCCGCCCAGCACCGGCCATGTGGCCCCTGCAATAGACAACGGGCCCATTCTAGCCAGTGCAACCGCATGGGGAAGGGCGCCATTAAACCAAATGGTATGCTGCCAGGCAGAAATAGGAATTTCTTGTGTCCTATATGGCGTATAGACAGCAGGTAGCTGCGTGGGAGTATAGGAATGAAACGTATCATCGTCAGCATTCACCGCCGGAAAAGTCACCCAAGAGTAAAACAACTCATAAGGGAAAGACGCATCAGCGCTCACCACAAAAATAACAGCCATCCCATCATCCGGCACCCCATACGTCGCCATAAGGACACACCAAAGAGTAACAACGATATTAACAGTAGCACTGGGGTTCAGAAAAAAACCTTTTTAATGATCAAGCTTGAAAGAACCTATTAGCCGAGAAACAGGTAGGTTAAACCCGTCACTCCCGTTATCCGGAAACAAGAGTGAGGGTGTCGTGGACTAATATAAGCACTGCTAAGGCGTTTCAAATCAATCGACCAAACGTTAGGTGCGCCATGTTGCAGGGATTCTGCTTATGCACAGAACTATGCACAGGAAACCAGGACCTCAGTGAATTGTGGTGTACCAAAAACTCACCTCAGAACTCAGAACCCAGAACCCCTTATCCGACCAGCATCAGTGTCCCATTCGTTATCCGAGTTTTATCTCGGCGGTCCCAATGTATAGACAACCCAGAACAAGCGACTTAGTGTATTCTCAGGAATGGTGGGAATCAGAAATACCTGTTTGTAATTCTTCTCATATCAGTCCACAACAAGAGTAAACAGAGACACGGTAAAGTTTAAAGAGTTTATTTTATAAACCTCGTGTCCTAAGATGCAGTACTTTGGCTAACATAAGCAGACAAATGATTAAAATCAAAACCATCAGCATAGTTACAATACCATAGAAAATGAAAGGAGAAATCATACTAAAATGACAGTGGGTTACAGCCACCTTCCTTTCGCTAGTAAACTAATATTATTATAATTAGACTAATAGAGGGTCTCTAGGCTTGAATGGGGAACCCCATACCGTAAAAATCAGCTTAGTGGAATCACATCACAGGATCAGGTATTCTCTGCTCCTGGTAAAGCTCTTCTTCCGAATGTGTCTAAAGCATGCAGCCTGCAATATTAAAAGCACTCGACTTTCAGGTATTTGCAGCTGCGTGCGTGTTATGGCTAAATAGTGGGCCGATCAACCTGAACCCAACAACATGCACCGTCTAGCGACCCAGACTGTTTCTTTACACAATGTTCAGACCAAGGTCGCAGCTCACTGTTAGGGATGTGAACAACAGACAGTTCTCATTTGAAGCATAGGCGAGCAAGCATTTCTTAATTAATAACATGAAACTACAGTGTTGTGTGCAAAAGCAGCAAAAGCGGCAAGATGGCTTTCTAACATCTAACGCGGTTGTGCTAACTTAGCATTGTACGCATATAAATAGCAGTCTTCACTACAGGGTACTCTAGGAAGTATAAAGAAGCCTTTCTAAAACACAGGTTAGAAATCCTGCCAGCCATACCTCATCTTCCACCATGGCTGAGAAAGAACTAAGGGAACCTGTGCTAGCTATGTGGAGTTGGAAATGAGGACATTAAACATATAATATGCTCCTGCATCAAGCTAGAGGAGGAAAGGGTAGGCCTCCTAAAAACTCACTTTAATGAACGATGCATACATAACCGAAGACAAGCAGTACTCGCATGCTTTAACCCAAGGGATCCACAACTAAATGGGAATCTTGTTAAGTTCCTGCTTCAAGTAGCATCTAAGCAAAGGACCAGCGGTACTGTAACTAGCGTAAAGACTCCAGAAGCTCCGAGCAAAAATATGAACTATGGTCACTCTGCACTTTCAAATTACTCATGCATGTCTTGATACATAAAAATTTTAACAGAGTACCGATCAGAAAGTCAATTAACCAAAATATTTTATCAGAATGTATTTTTGTAATGGTTTTAATTAATCAAAAACAATACATTTTTTACTTACGTACTTACTTAGAGAATGGCGCAATCCTGACAAGATCTTTATTTCATGATTTATGACCAAATGTTATACTTCGCAAGAGATGATAAGGCCATTCCAGACAAAGTGGCAGTGGATTCCTTGGTTGCTAGTCTGGTGAGATGTACATCCAAGACTAAAGATAGTATACTTTTTTTGGGGGGTTGGGGGTAGTTTTATATAGCGCAAACTCGACCTGAACTTATCAGAGTGCTTTACATGGGCACCTGTTGTGTTA
This sequence comes from Triturus cristatus, assembly GCF_964204655.1. Classification (NCBI taxonomy): domain Eukaryota; kingdom Metazoa; phylum Chordata; class Amphibia; order Caudata; family Salamandridae; genus Triturus; species Triturus cristatus. The sequence goes on from NC_140584.1 coordinate 575,230,860, forward strand.
CAGATTGACACATTTATTTTGTTAGGCACGGGGAGATTTACCAATTTGCCAAGAATCACAGGATGTTGAGACTCGAATCCAGTTCCCCAGGTTCGAGGTCGACCGTTCTAGCAGGTCACTGAAGATATCTTATGCAGACTCTCATCTGGCTATGCATGCTGAAGTCTATTGTGCATATACTTTAAAACATCAACTACATCAGCTACGAGAGCACTCCCACTTTCTTTTTGCGCAGCGGGACGAAACTGATCGGCAACACAGATGACCAGAAGAATATCAAGATAACAGATACTAATTGCAGTGAGGATATTGGATAAACAGTAAATCTCGCCTATATTCCAATGAGGTAAAGCGAATCAAACCTCACTGTTCGTCGTAATGATAAGGTTGGACCGAAACAACTTAAAGTAAAAGAGGCAAAAAAAAGACACGGAAACAGACAAACGACAGAGTTACAGAAGGAATTGCAAACAAACTCAATGTTTGGGATAAGGATTCCCGTTTGCGTATCAGACTTCAATCAGGGATTGTGATTACAGTTAATCCGCTCTGGATACCCCAGCACCCTCCATTAGAAAATACATTGTCAAGGGGAGGTCCTGAAGAAAGTGGTTGTGAATTTACTTACCCACCGTAACGTGCGTCGACATAAAGGATATCCAGCTGGCAACATAATCATGAACAATCAATGAAGGACTATCATCCATGATTCAAACAAGCATTGGTATAGCCAATAGGTCTCGCCTTTGGGACCTTATAAGTGTTTAGCCATGCAACAGTTGCGTAACTAAACACTTATAAGGTCCCACAAGCAAGACCTATTGGCTATGCCAATGCTTTTTTTAACTGCTGCAATCTATTGAAGTCTCAGGGAGAACATCAAAGCGGCCGCGAAATAGAAAGTAAAAACGCAGTAAAGAGCGACGCGCGCGCCCGCGCACATGCACTGTAGCTCTAGGCAGGCCTGATAGTACTTTTTGGAGCCCTCACAAAATGTCTCGCCAGACCAGCGCAAGCTGGGTGAGGCGAGACTTAAAAAGTGTATGCCTTCATAGCTGGATGAAGGATGAGTGTGAAGTGTGTATGCATGAGTATGTTAGGTCAGGATGTGATGTGAGGTAGTTTTGGTGCAAGGTGGATCACAATTTGGGGTGATTACATTCAAACTATGTACAGAATAAATACCAATTGGAAATGTTGAAATGATGAATTGTATATATAGTAATACAGCACACTGAAGAACAAAAAACTATAAAAAAAGTTTTGTTTTTTGTATCTAAAAATCGTTTTTAACTTTTAATAAAATGAACTCCATAAATAAGAATGGATTTGAATAACTAAAAGTGTTGTAATTACTGTGACAACACAGCAAAGGGGAGCTAAGTGAGCTTTTTAAATCCATTAGTGAATCAGACATAGGTCGAGTGGGAGTGCTCTCGTAGATGATGTAGTTGTTGTTTTTCCCCCTTCTCCCAGACCTCAAAATTATATTTTAGGGGGCACCTTCTAAATATTACACATATACTTTAAAACATCTCATTGCTGATTTGAAGGACCTCTAGCATTGCATTCAGGAGGGGGATTGACAGTTCTGCTCTTCTAGGAGCCATAGAAAAGCAGATTGAGTACCTCTAAGGCATCTCATTTGACATTGTTAGAGCTATGGCACTGGCTGAATGAGCAACATTAGCAACAAGAAGCGTATACCTGAAAGAGTGGCGTGCAGACAGAGCACAAAATTGACTGCATTAAGGATGCCCTTTGAAGGAATAAAAGTGTTTGGTTCAGAGTTAGAAGAAAAGCTCAATAAACTCTTCAAAGAAAAGAAGCAGTTTTCGTCCTTTGGTCAACCGTCTAGTTCTTCCACCAGCTTTTCATATTTGAAATCTTCATTCTGACAGCCTTCAGAAAGATCCGGTCAACAATAACAATCCCCATAGAAACACACGGGAAAGGGATACAAAAAACAAGGAGAACAGAAATACAAGGGGTCCTTTCCTTCTAAAGTACAGCACTCCTCACTATCAAAGAGGTGGTCAAAAGTGGCCAGTAGGAGGGAGAAGAACACCTATCAATGAAGCCTGGGAAAAATTTACTTCTGATTCATGTTTGAAGCAAGTTCTAAAGGAGGGGTACCAGATAGATTTCTGGGCACTTCTGCCCAACACCAGGACTATAACTACACCATGCCTCAGAAACAAGATAAAGAGAGGAGCATAAAACCTTCAATTCACAGGTTAATGACAAACAAGCATTGGCATAGCCAATAGGTCTCGCCTTTGGGACGTTATAAGTGTTTAGCGAGAGGTATTAGCCATGTTTTCCTGGTATGTTGTAGAGCAATGTGTTCCTATATATTTACTGCAATAACTGACACCATTTTTCTTTTGCAAATTTTATTGCATGATGTTTGTCGGTGTAGTCTGGCTTAGGTAGGGCCAAGCCCCAGACATGCACAGAAGCAGCCCCTGAAAAGGGCAGGGGTGGGAGATTGTGAAATTCAGATAAACACCCCGATTTACAAGCATCGGCGAGGCAGGTCAACCTACCTCGCCTCGGATGTAATGGGGCAGAAGGGCCCAGACATTCAGCAGATATCCTTGTCTGAAAACTGTTACTAGCTTGCAAATAGTCCAAACGCTGCACTCGCACTGCTGGTGCCTGTATATCAGGAGATTGCGTCATTTTTTTTTAAACATAGACACTGAAGAGGTTATCAGATTAAAGGGTGGGTGGGGGCTGACACAGACACCATATGCTTCTATCTGCTTAGCCCAGTCTATGCACACACGCCATTTCACGGAAACACGAAGTCTATTGCTGCTAGTGATGGTGTAATGGGCATTGCATTCGGTGTGCCCTTCGGTGTAATAGTCTTTGCTAATGCAAGCAGTGCGGTCTGTGTCGCACTCACTGTTCCCAGTTGTTTTAAACGAAGATTTGAGTTTAATTACATGTTTTAAACATTAACAACCTTACTTATGACTTACTTTTTCTTATTTTGATGGCGTTTTTCCACGTAGGTTAATGTCTATGAAAAATAGCCGCGATGAGAAGTCCACAACATGTTACAAAAATGCACAATCGCAGTTGGTTGCTTGTTGTGTTAGATTGTATGCATTTTTAGTTACTAGTACTAAGTACCTGCACAACTTTATTTTGAATGAAAGTTCCTGCATGTCTCAGTAGTAGGCTCTATACTTCGAATGGAAAACTACAGGCACTTCTCATTAGGAAACAGGTACTCGGGTATAGTGAATACTTACACTTGTATGTTCCCATTTCATGCACGAAAACAGACCGGGGCATTGGGGGGGGGGGGGATTAATTGGGCAGAAGGGTTAAGACTGAGCATGAAGTGCTTGGAATGACAGCAGCGCAAAGCTTCATGCGAGGGCATCTCCTGGTTGATTTTAAACATTCAGAGCTGTCACTTTCAATCAATCTATCATTCGCATTTATAAAGCGCGCTACTCACCCATAAAGGGTCTCAAGGCGCTGGTGGGGGGGGGGTCAGTGCTCAAAGAGCCAGGTCTTGAGCTGTCTTCTGAAGGAGAGGTGATCAGGTATGGCGCGAAGGTGGCTGGGCAGAGAGTTCCAGGTCTTCGCTGCCAGGAAAGAGAAGGATCTTCCTCTGGCGGTGGCTTTGCGGATGCGGGGTACGGCTGCCAGGGCCTGTCCGGTAGAGCGTAGAGTGCGCGGAGGAGTGTAGAAGGAGACCCGGTTGTTGATGAGTTTGGGTCCGAGGTTGTGAAGGGCTTTGTGTGCGTGGGTGAGGAGTCTGAAGGTGATCCTCTTGTTGACTGGGAGCCAATGGAGTCTCTTCAGGTGTCCGGAGATGTGGTGGTGGCGGGGTATGTCCAGGATGAGTCGTGCGGCAGCGTTCTGGATCCGCTGAAGTTTCCTCTGCAGCATGGTGGTGATGCCGGCGTACAGAGTGTTCCCATAGTCCAAGCGGCTGGTGATGAGGGCGTGGGTGACGGTCTTCCTGGTGTCGGTGGGGATCCAGCGGAAGATTTTGCGGAGCATGCGGAGGGTGTTGAAGCATGCCGAGGTCACCGAGTTAACCTGTCTGGTCATGGAGAGGGATGAGTCCAGGATGAAGCCGAGGTTGCGTGCGTGCGTGGTCGGTGGGATGGGGAGTGCTGCCTAGGGCGGGGGGCCACCAGGAGTCGTCCCATGCGGTGGGAGTAGGGCCGAGGATGAGGACCTCCGTCTTATCTGTGTTCAGTTTCAGCCGGCTGTCTGTCATCCAGTTCGCTACTTCCTTCATGCCGTCATGTAGTCTGGTCCTTGCTGAGGTGGGGTTGTCGGTGAGGGATAAGATGAGCTGGGTGTCGTCGGCGTAGGATATGAGGTCGAGTCTGTGGTTGCGTGCGATGTTCGCCAGGGGGGTCATGTAGACGTTGAAGAGAGTGGGGCTGAGGGAGGATCCTTGAGGTACGCCGTAGATGATCTCCGTGGCTGTGGATCTGAAGGGGGGCAGGCGGACTCTCTGAGTCCTTCTGGAGAGGAAGGAGACAATCCATTTCAGGGCCTTGCCTCTGATGCCGGCGTTGCTGAGGCGGCGTATCAGGGTGCGGTGGCAGACCGTGTCGAAGGCTGCAGAGAGGTCCAGGAGTATGAGGGCCACGGTTTCTCCCTTGTCGGTCAGGGCTCTGATGTCGTCCGTGGCTGCGATGAGGGCGGTTTCGGTGCTGTGGTTGGCTCTGAAACCGAGCTGTGTGGGGTCGAGGGAGTCGTTGGTGTCCAGGGCGCTGGTGAGTTGAGCGTTGACGATTTTCTCAATCACTTTGGCGGGGAACGGTAGGAGAGAGATGGGACGGAAGTTTTTGAGTTCGGTGGGGTCTGCTGTGGGTTTCTTCAAGAGGGCATTGAGCTCTGTGTGTTTCCAGCTCTCCGGGAAGGTGGCGGTGGTGAGGGAGGCGTTGATGACGTCTCGGAGGTGCGGTGCGATGATGTTGTCGGTGTGGTGCGGGCAGGGGTCCGATGGGGATCCGGAGTGGATCGAGTTCATGACGCGGGTGGTCTCCTCGGTGGTGGTTGGGCTCCAGGTGAGGATGGTGGTGATGTCGGTGGCGGGTTCCGGGGGGGGGGGTTCGTGTTGGTGGTCATGAAGCTGTTGTATATATCGGTGATCTTGTGGTGGAAGAAGGTTGCGAGGGAGTCGCAGAGGTCTTGTGAGGGAGGGATGGGGTTGTTTTCTGAGTCCGGGTTGGAGAGCTCTTTGACGATGCCAAATAGTTCCTTGCTGTTGTGGGCGTTGTTGTCAAGTCTGTTCCGGTAGGCTGTTTTTCGTGCGGCGCGGAGGTGTTGGTGGTGTTGGCGGGTGGCGTCCTTGAGAGCTGACATGTTCTCCTCGGTCTGGTTGAGGCGCCACTTCTTCTAGCGGGCGCGGCATTCTTTCTTGGAGTCCTTGAGGTCGGGGGTGAACCAGGAGTTTTTCTTGTGGTTGTTAGTGTTGGCTTGAGTCTTCAGGGGGGCCAGGAGGTTGGCGCAGTCGGAGATCCAGCTTGTGAGGTTGTTGGCGGCTTCGTTGGGGTCTGTGGTGTTGGTGGGTTGGTTCTGGGAGAGGGTTGATGTGAGCTGTTCAGTGGTGATACGATTCCAGTGTCTTCTTGGTGGTTGCTGGGTGTGGTGGTGCATGGTGGTCTTCTTGATGCTGAAGTGGACACAGCTGTGGTCCGACCAGGTGAGTTCGGTGGTGTGGCTGAAGGTGATGTGTTTGCTGGAGGAGAAGATGGGGTCGAGCGTGTGTCCGGCGTAGTGGGTTGGGGTGTTGACTAGCTGTTTCAGTCCCAGGTTGGCGAGGTTGTCCAGTAGGGCGGTGGAGTTGTTGTCGGTGAGGTTCTCCAGGTGAAAGTTGAGGTCTTCTAGGAGGATGTAGTCGGTGGATGAGAGTGCGTGAGGGTTGACGAGGTCTGCGATGTCTTCGCTGAACTTGGTGCGAGGTCCTGGTGGTCTGTACATGAGGGTGCCTCTGAGGGTGGTCTTGGGGTCGCTGTGGATCGTGAAGTGGAGATGTTCGGCGTCGGGGAGTGAGTCGTCGGTGTGGGTCGAGATGCGGATGGAGCTTTTGTGTGCGATGGCGATGCCTCCTCCGGTGTGGTTGGTGCGGTCTTTCTGGATGATTTTGTAGCCGTCGGGGATGGCTATGGCGATGTCGGGTGCCGAGGAGGGGTTCATCCAGGTCTCGGTGAGGAAGGCGATGTCAGGGTTCGTTGAGTTGATGAGGTTCCACAGTTCGATGGCGTGCCTGTGGACGGATCGGGTGTTGACCAGGATGCAGTGGAGATTGCTTCCGGGGGAGTCGTTCTTGACGGGAGCGGTGTGAGTCCGTTGGCAGGTGAAGCGGCAGTTGCTGCAGGTGAAGGGTCCGTGGGTTCGTTTCGGGGTGGCGCGGTAGCAGCCCGGCGTGCGGCCGGGGTTGAGGTTGGTGAGGGTGGCGGAGTCGTAGGTCAGGCAGGGGTTGTGGGGGCCAGGGGTTCGGGCGCTGGGCGCGGTCCGGGCGCGGACGGGCGCAGACGGGCTTGCCTTAGGCGCGCCAGCGGCGCGCCCGCTGCGCGCGTCCGCTGCGCGGCCTCGCAGCGGCCGCCATATATGGGGTAGCTGGGGGAGGAGGGGTCAGCTGGGAGGTGGGCGGCGGAAGGGTAGGCGGGGAAAAGCAAAAAACGGCGGGAAAAATCGGCAAGGCTGGAGAACGGCGAGGGGGCCAAAAGTGGACAAAAGCTGTGGAGAAAAGAGGCAAAAAGCGAGGCGAGGGCCAGAGAACGGCGAGGGGGCCGGAGAGAAACAACGGGGAAGAGAGAACGTGGCAGGGGGACCGGGCACACACGGGGGGTCAGGCACTCGGGTTACACGGGAGAAAACGGGGAGAAATCAATCACTCAAGCCAGTCACACGGGGCCAAGCACTCGGGTTACACGGAAGAAAACGGGGAGAGATCAATCACTCAAGCCAGTCGCACGGGGCCAAGCACTCGGGCGAAGGAGGACACCAGCGGGTAAGACGGCAGCTGGAGTGGAGCTGAGAGGTGGTGAGAGGAGGCAGACAGGCACTGGTGGCGCTGCGGAGGTGGGGGAGCGACCTACCCTGGGGTCAAGGGACGCTTTGGTTAGCTGTTGCCTGGAACGCAGTGACACAGCACGGGAACCTATCAAAAAGGCCTGTTTACTTGTGAGTTTTTCTCCACTAAAGAAAACATGCATCCAGGTAAACAGTTGGCTTCCTTTTAAATGAGTGTGTACAAAACAGTAACAAGCGCGGCCGCGTGGCCGCGAAAGTAAAAACATTTGTAACATGAGCCACAACAGATGGCATCACTGCGCGCCGCTGCTGGCTCCTGAGAGCAAAACGCCCTGGGAGTAATCCTGATCCAGAACAGATGGCACCCTGCGTGCTCCCGAGACCCCTAGGCCATGGGAGTGAAAGTTTTGAGGATAGGCGAGACATGCACCCGTCTTTGGCCATTTGTGTGCTTTCAATTATTGAAAGCAAACACAAGGAGATGATGGGCGGAGTGCTGACACTTTTCAAACACTCACCCCTAGTCACAGATCTGGGTTGAATCCATCATCATTCTTTAGCTCACTTTGCTACCCCAGTTCAGACACAGCTATATGCAAATCAGTCTTGACCCTGTGCCTCATGGGAACAATCAAGCCCGAACTGCCAAGCCATGTCTTCCCTGGACCGGAAACAAGCATCCTGGGACCGGTTTCGGGCTAACAGCCCTCATCAGCCAGGCTAGCTTGAATCCAGTGGCAAAGTGAGCAAGGGACCCACGTCTGGGCATACCCTGCCAACTTAGGGCAAACAAAGCAAACACAAGGAGATGATGGACGGAGTGCTGACACTATTCAAACACTTACCCCCAGTCACAGATCTGGGTTGAATCCATCATCATTCTTCAGCTCACTTTGCCACCCCAGTTCAGACACAGCTATATGCAAATCAGTCTTGACCCTGTGCCTCATGGGAACAGTCCAGCCCAAACTGCCAAGCCATGTCTTTCCTGGACCGGAAACAAGCATCCTGGGACCAGTGTCGGGCTAACAGCCTTCATCAGCCACGCTAGCTTGAATCCAGTGGCAAAGTGAGCAAGGGACCCACTTCTGGGCATACCCTGCCAACTTAGGGCAAACAAAGCAAACCAAGGGTGAATGTATGACATTGTTCTGCATTCTGTCCATCAACTCTTGTTTTTGCATTCAATTATTAAAAGCTACACTCAAAGGCCAATGGGATGTGTGGGAGGAGGCACACCCACACAGAGAAGGCTCTTGGAAGTCTGAAATGATTCCAAGAGCCCTCTCCTAGAGCAGCGCATGCGCGCTGCGCTCTAGGCGAGACCTAAAATTGGCAATTTTTCCAGTACTGAAGTACGAAAAAGGAAAGAGGATTTACCCTATTGTGTTCTTGGTGCCGTAGCCATTAGGAGATTACAAGATGAGTATTGATCTTCGAAAGATGAACAGCTGAATAAAGTTCCATTCACAATGGAAATCATTCAAAGATTATCCTATTAATAGCGGAGAATGCTTTATTGATAACTGTGGACCTAATTGGTGTTTACTTCCATAGTCCTATATGGAAGGTTATCAAAAGTAGCTGAGGTTTTCTGTGATGAAGAAGTGTTACCAGTTTTGGGTCTCTCCCTTTGGAATAAGATCTGCAGCAAGGGTATTCACCAAATTGATGAATCCCTTTGTAGCACAACTTCCTCTTCAGGGATGGAACATCCTTCAAGCACCCACCAGAGAAGAATTATTGGGGGATGAAAGGTTATGCGATCATATCTAGAGAACATCATGTATTGATGATTAACAATGACAAATGCAATTTGGTGCCCCAGTAGACCAAGATATTTGTTAGTTCTCTGTTGAAGACAAATAGGAATGGAGTTTGTGCATGAGAATAGAGATCTGCGACTATGGACAATATTAATGTCCCTGTTACACAGACTTCACTTAGGATCAGTCATTGTCCATCTACTAAATGACTGAAACCTTCATCAATGGCTTGGGAATAAAAGAATCCAGTAACATCTCAGATAAAAACAAAAGCTACAGTGGTGGTGGTTTAATTCACAATCTATGTAGAAAGAGTTACCATTTCCCATGGTGGGAACAATGGATGCCAGGGAGAAGGGATGGGGTGCAAATTGTGCAACTGCAATAATCCAGGGAAGGTGCTCACTTGACAAGAATTAGAAATCTTTTAATTGGAGAGAGATTATAGCAATCCGGAGGACATTAATGCACTTTTAGGAAACTGACAGCAATCAACATGTTCTTATCAGAATGGACAATGCCATTGCTTTGTCATCATACAATCATAAAAATTGGAATTTGGGTGGAAAATCATCTTCTATCCCTCAAAGCAGCACTTTTAAAGGAGAAAGAGAATGTAACTGTAGATATCCCGAGCAGGGTCTTTCCTTCATCTCAACACTTATCTCTCACAAGATGGGTGTTCTCCCTTATATGTCATAGGTTTAGGATACTGCTTATAGAGCCTTTTCCTCCCAAGAAGACACGCATCTTCAAAAAATATTCTTATGCTTTCATATATCAGGAACCTTGGGAATGATACCTTATTTTTAACGTAGCCCCTTCATCTTCTTTATGCATTGCCACATTTTCCAGTTATCCCTCAGATGCCTCTCAAAATTGAGTAAGAATCAGCAGAGGTGATAATAGTTCTTTCTTTCTGGCCTGGACTCTCTTGATTTCCTCTGCTGAGGTTGATGGCGGTAGTATGAAAATCCTATTATCACCTTGTCCTCTACGAGCACTGGGGTGTCTTCCTCTGTCTGAACTTTGACGGTTTGGAAGCTGCAAGGGTCGGGTTCGAAATAAGTGGATTCCTGAACATTTAGCATAGATTTGACAGAAATCAGGAAGCCTAACCACTCCAAAATCATACTCCAAAAAATTGTGAATTTTTCAACTTTGGTATTTTTCTCTTTCCACCCTTCCCTGTGATCTCTCTTCTGTTGCCCAATTTTAGCTTGAAGAGTTTGAGAATAATTTTGCAGTATCTACATTAGAAGTGCAATGGTCTGCCATTAGAGCATTCAAAGAATCATGGGGAGTTTTTAAAAATGATTATTCTCTAGTAACAAGGTTATTGTAAACTTCTCTTCCTCTAGATCTTCTACCAAATCATATGTTCCTCTTTGGGATGTTCCCTTGGTATTGAGAGTGTTTACAGATGCTGCTTTTGTGATAGTCACTTTTTATGTGGCAATTAAATTGGCAAGGAGGATTGAAAAAATTGAAATCCCGTGTTTCTTAGCATGTTAGAAGATGGAGTAGGATTAAGATCTAATCCTGCCTTTATTTCTAAAGTGCTATTCAAGATCCCTATGGACCAAGAAATGTTCTTACCCGTTATCTTTTCTTCTCCCATTTCTGATGTGGAAAAACAATTACATTTTTTGGAAATCAAACGTAATTTTTGTATTTGACTTGAATGCTCGTGGGTATACAGGCTTGCTATTAGTAGCAAGTTCTTAAGGAGAAGCAAGTTCTTATAGCACACCGAGGGCGGGTGTAGTTTTAAAAACCTTCCTGTTCCTTACTCGTGTGTGAGGTGGGACCACCTCAAAAGTAATGACTGTGACGAGGACTCTTAGGACTAAGGATAATGAAGGTTACCGGTAAGTAACTGGGCATTCCTTATTTACTGAATTTTCAATGTATCTTATTTCAATGTCACATTATTAGACTGTAAATAATACTATTGAAGCATTTTGCAGCACAATTTGCACTCTGTGTACCTCATGTGAAAGTGGCGTATGGGCAGTCCTGTATCACCACAAGCAGCATCACCTCAATGCGCACTTCAAATGGGAGACCGTGCCGCTCCCATTTGCGGGAAGCACAGGTCTTGTTCACAGAGACTGCATGGATCACATACAGTTCCAAGCGGGCAGCTCTATCCACACTGACAGGACGTGGTGCCTTTCTGCCCCCCTCTACAGGAGCAGTTCCATTTCACTCTCTGCCCTCCCAGCATTAGAGTATACACCCAGCCATTCTGATGGCCACTGGCCTGGTGCATACCTCAAAACCACATGTGGTAGAGGCAACTCCTTTTACTTTAATTGAACAGTGTTTTACAGCTATTTTAGTGAGCATTAATTAATTCCCCTGGAACCTAAAGGGAGTAGTTATGATCTATATATTGACTTAGAGTTTCTTCGGCTGGGAGGTGCCAGATGTACCAACATTAGGAATACCGATTACCTAATTGCGATTATCTCAGAATCGCAATTAGGAAATCAGTATTCCTAATGTATGGAGCTTTTTATTTCCAAATAGTGAGTCCTAGTAGGTCGCAAATTGAACTATCTCAGGAATATTAATGAGGTAGGTCGCAATTTGTGACCCATTAGGAATCACAGCCATCACCGGTATGGTGGCATGCTGGTTTCAGCAGACCACGTCTGTGACTGCTTTTAAATAAAGAATTTATTTTCTTCTTAAATGCAGCCCGTTTTCCTTAAAGGAAAACAGGATGCGTTTCAAATAAGAAAATGAAACATTTAATTTTCATATTTTAAGAGCCAGCAGTAGTCCATCGGACCACTACCTGCTCCTAGAAAATATTCTTTTTTACATTCTCAAAGAGAATGGGGTCCCATGGAGACCCCTTCCCATTTGCAAATGGGTTACCAATAATTTGGAATTAGTGGTAAAGTATTACTGTTTCGCGACCGGAATTGGTTTGCAAAACAATAATTCTACCATTCCAATTCGGTATTTGGAAGAGACGTCCTAAGCATGCCCCTTCCAAATACCAAATTGGTATGCTTTCTCAATCATTCTCAATCTCAAGTAGCAATTCGGTAACATGTTACTGAATCGCAATTTGGGATTAGTACATGCCAAAATGCCTTTTTGCATTCCAAACGGCCTGATTCTGCGAATCAGGCTGTTTGCAAATGCAAATAGGCTTGCTACATCTGGCCCCTGGTTCTCTGTAGAAGTGTGCTCTGACCACCTGGCTTTCCCTGTATCATTCATTAGTCATCATTGAAGACCATGGGTAGTGAGGCAGAACTGTGTTTTCAAAACATACAATATGGATTTGCCATGATGCTCGATCTGTCAGTGTCGAAATTGGTGGAGGCTGACATCTCAAAGGTCTTACCAAAATTGCAAGACAAGCACACCCAATATCTTTGGGCTTGTATAGTGTAGCTGCACGGAAGCAACCGGTGAGTGTAGGAGGGCCCCTCAGACGGAATCACGGTTCAGAAGAACCCATATAGGTGGAGGATTCGGTCAACAAGTTATGCAACCTATTGCACGCTAGTTGTGCAGACCATTGAGATGAGGTAGTGCGGACTAGCCATGTAGTCTTACCGGACAAGGGCACCAATCATGATGTGGTTTCCAACCAAGACTTGTTGGACACAGTTGCCTTGACATCTGATGACTCTGACCGTATACTGAAAAGATCGAAGGGCTGACCCCAAGAAAAAGCACAAGTGTGAGCTAATGATCCCACCAAAGATTGGGATCTACAGAAGGACCTCTTCGATCTCAAGGACATAAGACACCCACACTCCTCTGGGAACTGACACCCAGCGTGGCCTATTACCTCAAACAAAGGCTTTGTCAGCCTATGAATAAGCAGGTTAGGAACAGGCTATGGGCAGAATGTCTTAGACACCTCGGAGAGGGAGAGGTTTCAGCCATCCAGGAACTTGATTCCACAATGTTGACCTTTTTTGGGAAAGCTCATCAAGGATCTCAAAAGGAGCATAGATAGTTCCTGGTGCTACTGCCATGACAAGCTTCTAGAGATGGCGGGTCCCCCCACTAAAATGATGGAGATGGATGAATCAGTCAAGAAGTCTGAAGAAAAGATTGAGCCGGAGGTGCTCTACAGCTGGACCCAGTGGGCAATCTGCATACTGGGCAATGAGAACTGTGCCCTGTTCACTGAGCGAGAAACTCTCAATGCTCTTGAGACTGGACCACAAGCTCAAGGACCTGGCCTTTTCCAAGCAAGGCCCGAGGTGAAAGCTAACCTGTTTGGCGAGGCCTCTGTGAAGGACCTCTTAAAGTTTGGAAAGGTATTTACAGCGCGGGATGAAGTACAATCATTGCTGAAAACAGTCTATACCTTGAAAATTTCGGGCTAGGCCAGGCTTTCAACCAAATTCTCTGGTAAAATTTGGCACCAAGAAGGGCAGACTGGTAAGGTCAAAGGTGGTTCAGTATCTTCTTTCCCTCAACAAACAAGTTCAGTAAGGGTCTTGCCGGCCAGGGTAGCGTCAGATGGACCCTCAGCTCTTCGAGTAACCTTTCAGTGCTCTTCCTTAGTAAAATTAGGGGAGCATTTTCACAAGTGGCAGCCACATGGGTCCCTCAAGGGTTTAAAAAAGAATTTTGGTTCCCTATTTCAGACAGTATGTCAGATGCCTATTGTCTTTCCATAGGAGGTGGAGAATCTGACAGATGATCAGAAAATGCATAGCACACATATCTGTTAGGTTACAACACAATAGGCTGAGGATCATGGAAAGCAGTCATGCAGTTCACAGCATACAACAGCAATAGGCCCCTCATATTCCCCCCATTGAAACAAGCCTAGAGAAACACCCAGGGCTGAAAAGCTCATATGTGGTTTAGGCCACTTATATCATGTAATCAGCAAGCATGCATGCATGAGGATGGGCATGCGTTGCTGTTTGGTGCTCAGCCACTGTCTGCAAAGCAAGGCAGGTGATCAGCAGGGCCCAAATGTCTTTAGGCTGAGATTTTGTCAGCAGGAGCTCCCAGTAGGTTGCAAGGAGATCCTGGCAATATGTCACATACTGCAGCCAGCATTTGATTTTGGTGGCAGGGCGTCTGCCCCAGTGTATGGGCACTCTGCGTTTAGCTAGGAGCAGCAATGCGGTCAGTCATCTAACCTCTGGAGGGGGGGCCTCTTTCACATAGCCCAGTAGGGCAACCTGAGGTGTTCGCTGTTAGCAATGACCCATAATCAGAGTGGCAAATTTATAAACATTCATCCAGAATGGAACTATTACAGCACAATGCCAGGGAAGGTGTGAACAGGTGGCTGTAGGTGCTGCACTTCACAGACATCTTGCATTTTTTGCAAGTCCCATCCTATGCAGTTGGGAAGGTGTGTGGTTTGTACTATGTAGGAAGTTAACATGAATTAACCTGAGTTATAGTTTAGTGAAAGAGGGCCAGCCTGAGCACAATAGCACCCTTTTCCCTCAGAATAAGGGGAGGTGGTGTCCACCTCTCAAATGTCCTGAGCCCCTGGACACTCATCTGGGCCCTCTATTGCATTTCTGCATATAGCTGGGTGATTAGTTGCTGGGGAGACAGGTTTCTGAGTATGTTGTCCAGTTCATATAGTGTTCGGGTGTTTTCGGGAAGGTGCTGTGCTGGGCGGGAAGGGCCGATCAGAACGGATGACAGAATAAGATATGCAGGACCGTGTGCGATGAGTATTCCATTATGCTTTGTGATTGGAGGGACAGCTCTTTAGCATAAAGATCACAGAGCGTGCTAAGCCTGTCAACAGGTACCCTCATCATTCATCATGGGGTGTATAGGGTTTCTGGTCAATGGCATTTAGGCACATAAAAACAGTTTACCTGAGCCAGTCGTTACAAGCCATCTGGCACCCAGAGCATGCATGCCACTGTGCCTATTTCAGTATGGGGACGTCTGACCTGCAAACATAGTGCGTTGGTCAGTGAGCAAGGGGCCACACTATCAGCTTCTATAGTGGTGTATGGCTGGAACAGTGTGGGATGGACCCAAAAGTGTGCAAGCTGGGCCTGGGCTCGGCACAATAGAAGTATATGTCCATGTCAGGGCACTTAATTTCCCTGTTGGAAGGGTAGGATCAGTGTTTCCCACATAACTCTTGGCTGCCTACCGGGCCACGTCAGGGTCTCCAAGTTCAAGCGGTGTCTTCTAAGAAAGGGTCTTGTGTGGGGGATGGAGATATTAATGAATAGATGGAGGAACTTACGGAGAATGATCATTTTAGCAATGACGACCCTTCCTGCCACAGACAGAGGCAGTCTTGACCAAAATTGTATACATTCTTCCAGTTAGATCATGGCACTGCCATAATTCACCCTCCAGAGTTCGGCAGTATCCTGCTGCGCCATATACCCAGGTAGCGGACCGACTCCATTGCCCATTGGATTCGAACTGATCCGTTACCGAGACGAGTAGGTACAGGTTGGATTTAGACCAGTTAATGAAGAGCCCAGCGTGTCCACCGAAGCAGATCACCTCCTGTGTAAAAAGTGAGAAGTTGTTGTAAGGGTCACAAGCATAGGGTGTAACAACGTCCATGTACATCAACACCAGAATCCTCCTAGCAGTGAAGGCGACTCCTCCGTGGGTTTGGTGCTGCTGTAGCCTAGATGCCAGGGGTTCCATTGCTATTGCAAATAGAATCGGCGGCAGGGGGTAGCCCTGCCTGGTACCCCTGGACACAGGGAATGAGGCTGTAATCTCGCTGTTGATGCAGAGCTGCACAGTGAGTGTACCGTAATTTGATCAGACACAGGAATCGATAACTGATCCCAAGACAAGTGAGGAGCTGAAATAGGTAAGGCCACTTAAGGGAATCAAATGCCTTAGTGGTGTAAGTAGTATAGCAGCCACGCTTAACTGGACATTAACAGTGTGCATGAGAGCGAATATTGTACAAGGGTTATGTGTTGTGGAGCAGTCTGGCATGGAACCAGATTGGTCTGGTTGGATAATATCCGGTAGGAGGGATGGTAGGTGATTAGTAATCAATTTCGCCAATATTTTGCTGTCGATGTTCATCATTAGCAGTCTGTAGGAGTCACATCTGTTCGCCAGCATGCCTGGATTCAGTGTAGTGATGGTAATCACTTCAAATAGCCAAGCAATAGAGATTCCTCATACATCGCCAGCAGAGCCGGTATTGGGGCAGAGAGGGATGTGGTTAGGCCATCAAAGCCAAGCTCCCTATCCCCAGGCATGCTCTGAATGCCCTGCACAATGTCATCCACCATGAAGGGCACATTTAGATAAAGACAGTGTGCATCTTCTAGCCAGAGGAGTTGAATAATGTCAAAAAGTGAGTGCAAAGTATCATGTCTGGGATCAACAATATGCGGTATAGGTCTTTGTAAAAGTCTGTCCAGACATGCAGAATCTTGTCAGGTCTAGTATGATTAGAGTGCTGGTAATCCCTGAGTTCTGTACTGTACTAACTGGACTAGCACTTCTGGAGGAGCCCCGCCAGTGTCTTGTCTGATCTGTCTTCCTCCCCGTAGCATCTGGCATTTGCTTCTCTACTCAAGTAGTGGTTATCTCGGGTCGCTGCCTTAACACCTGCACCTACTGCCTCATCACCTGAAATAGTACAAACACCAGCCCACAGACCAGCTCTACCCCCAAACTCACCACAGATACCACCTTAAAAAAAACACCAACTCATGTGCCCTTTTCAACACGCTTGCTATGCAAACACACTACTGAGATTTGGATCCTCATCTCCACCCTCATACCTGACGTCCTCTTCCACACTGAGACCTGGCTCAACCCCACTTCTGAACCCAACATCACCACCGCAATACCTAATGGATACAAGATCAACCACCGTATCAACAAGCCTGGCAGAGAGATCACCGCCATACACAAGGAATCCATCCAGTGCAGCACTACAAACAATGACATCAGCCCAGGCATGGAACACCTCAATATCCGACTCCAAACAGACAGCAAAACCACCATCAGGGGCACCCTTGCCTACCATTCTCCAGGATCACGTCCAGCCTTCAGCAACTTCATCCCTGACTTCATTGCCATAGACTCCAACGACGACATTTTCCTCGGCAACCTCAACTTCCTTCCCGACAATGAAAATGGCATCAACACTACCAACCTCCTCAATAGGATGAACATCGGGTTCATCCAACTCGTCCATGACCCCACACACACCGCAGGCCACACACTAGACCCCATTATCACCTTCAGCAACCGCATCATGTACAGCCACACCACGGAACTCACCTGTTCTGACCACTCCATCGACAACATCAACTCCAACTTGACCAGTTCACGGACCTCTGCCCCCAGTCTGCCCAATGCCCTCACTGCAGCTAGAGTAACATCTCAAAGGAAACATGGATCAACGCGCACAACAGCAGCCACCCCATCCCCTCCAACAACCTAGACCAAAGTTCAACAATTGGATCACCAACTGCACCAACACTGTCGCTCCCATCGGCAACAATACCCACAGTAGGTCCACCAAGCAGGCTAGCTGGTACACTGAAGACCTCAGAACCGCTAAATGACACTGTAAACAACTGGAATGGCAATGTTACACCAGCAAGAACATGGCCAACAATACTGTCTCCAAGATGACCCTCAACCACACAACAGACAGTTGAGAGAATCGCAGAAAAAGACCGTAGCCTCACACTTCGAATTAAGCTCCATTAACAGCAAAGAACTCTCCAACATCGTCAAAGAACTCTACAACCCCTCAGCTGCAACAAACAACATTACTCCCCCACAGGAACTCTGGTACAATCCTTCAAACTTCATTCCACAACATGATCGCCACCATCTACAGAAACCCTACCCAATGCCACTGACTTCTTCAAGCAACACAACAAACCAGCGACCAACACTAACATCCGACTAATCGAATGGAGCCAGCTCACCCCACGGGACACCACCTCCATCATGAACTTGGTCCACTCAGGGGCCCCAAACTACCCATGCCCTCATCACATCTTCAACCTAGGCAAAGCCAGAATGAGCCATATACTCATCACCTTGTTTAACGCCTCAATTGCCACCGTCCCCTTCCCGAGAACTGGAAACATGCAGAAGGCAATGCCCTATTAAAGAAACCACTGACCGATCATCCTGCTCCCGTTTCCAGCCAAAGTATTAGAAAAAGCTTCATGTTGGACCCCACAAAGGTTTGTTCAGAATGTTTGCATCCCCTCTCAGTCAAGTGGTAACCTTCACCTAAAGTAGCTTTCTACGCAGTGGAGTTGCGAAGGTGCTGTGGGCCTTAATGCAAGCAAGACAAATGAACCCCATTAAACCTTGCTTAAGTAGTGGGAGCCAGCCCTAATTGCGGTGCAGAAGGCCTGTTATCTCACTGGGCAACATTACCACTGCACGGAATGCACTGTTGATAGCTACTTCCCTGGTACTAAGTCCATACCACACTCCAGTGCCCCATTAATGAGGTCAGGATCCATCTCAGAGTGGAGAGTCTTTGGACCTCAGTCGACAGCAAGGCAATAGCCACGCCTGAGTTGAATGCCAAGATGGTAAACTTAGACATGTACATTAAGAACCTGAACAGGGGCATTCACAGGTCATGCCATCCATGTCAGGACAAACTTAGTTTTGTTGCTGCTTCTAACAAAATGTCTAGATTTGACTGTGGCAACCAAAGAAACAGGAGATACGTTTGTCCCAAAGACCCTCTCTTGTTGGGTCAGCTGTACAAAATCAATTGAGGACAAGCATTCCATCCTTATAAGAGAGAGCCTGAACCTGGGGAAATTGTTCTAGAGGTCGGTCCTGAAGTTATGAGAAGTGTTTTCAATTATTCCTTTTGTGAAGGACCATGGCAAGCTTGTTCAGACCTTAGCTGCACTGAAGGAGGCATAGTATTTTATTAGGATATTCTATTTTTTTATTTATACATTTGTAGAGCGCATGGTTACACCGTCAGTGTGTCCCCGTGCTGAGACATAGACTCTGAAGAGGTGAGACTGCAATCTGCATGTCATATCAAGTTACATAGACTCCAAGGTCTATCCTAAGATTTGCGGAGTAGTTGGGCATAGCATGGTGGTGCCCACTGGGCCTTCGGCAGTCCCAAAGTCCCTAAGGAAACAAACACTTCAGAAGGAATAGATAGTAGAACAAGGTAGTGGTGGTGGTAGTAGATCAAGAGATAAAGGAGATGGAACTTAAAAAGGGAGCAATCCAGTGGTCCCCTCTCCACTCCAGCACTTCAAAATGGAGGACATGCATTTTATTCAGGAACATTTTGTGAGAGAACGATTAGATAGTCCCACTGGATGTCAAGGATTCATACCTGCCAGTCCCCATTTACAACCCAACCCTCCTCACCACCAGGCATTTCCTGTAACTCCTAGGGAAAAAGTAGTATTGGGTATTTTCATTTTGCCCTCCACATGCTGTTCCGGATGGTTAAGACCAGTGTTACCTGGGTGTGGGCATGGTATTCCAGGTCATAGGTGAAGATAATGTTGTCTACAGTACCTAGATGACATTATCTTCATAACTTAGGAGAAGAACATTTTGTTATCCCAGTTGCAGTTGGCAATCCAGCTACTGAAGGTCCTGTGGTTTCTAATACCCCTGGAGATGTTGGGCCTTATACCCAAAAGAAGGATTGAATGCCTGGTCTTCATGATAGACTCAGAGGTGGCAACTTTAAACATTCCAAAACAGAAGCTAAGGGCCATCAAGGCAGATTTCAGACAAGTTGGTGCCCGTTTCTGAGGGTCATTGCCAGGCTAGTGGTCTTGTTGGCCTTGCACATCTAGGCAATTTTCCTTAAATCGTTACATTACTAGGATGTCCAGAGATTAAAGATTGTCTCTTCAGAAGGGATTGTCTTAAATAGCAGAGGTTTACCTCTTGCAGGATGCCAGGATGGAGACATCCTGGTGTCTGGACAGTGTGGACACATGGCAAGACCAAGCAATCTTTGGGTCAATGCCAGACATTGTCATAAAGTTGGATGCTTGTAGCTTAGGTTGGGGAGTCCTTTGCTGGGACGTCTTTACTGGAGGTCAGTGGCCAAAAGATGAATTACACCTTCACTGTGTCTAGAGTTGGTGGGGTCATTCTTTTTAGAAGCAAAGTGATGTGCTGAATTCTCAGGATGGGTAACATAACTGCAGTCAGATATGTCATCCACATAGGAGGGACCAAAATTCAAGAGTTGGCCAATGGCTTTTGTTATATCTGCCTGGAAAGTGAGGTTTTGGTCACCACAGAGCACTTATATTGTCATTCAAATGTAGTGGCATACTAAAACTCTTGGTTTCTGTTGGATTTTAGCAATTGAAGGATACAGCCTCTAGGATTCAAAGGTCTGGTCACATATGACGATTAGCTCAGAGTAAGTTGTTCATCTATTGGATGAAAGTGCTAAATCGGGAAGAGTTTAATTATGCATTTCCCCCAATTCTCATGATTCCTTGCGCAGCAGCTCAAACTAGGTGGCAACAAGTCTAGGTGTTTCTAGTGACTCCAGTCTGGAAGATACATGGTTGCTCCTACTTCTTGAGTTCTCATCCAATTGCGTGGCCCAGCTGTTTCCATTTCCAGAGATGCTGTTTGGTTCCCTTACGGAGGTAAATCACATGATTTAGGACGGGCTCCTGTCTCTCATGGCTTGCGAGTTTTGGGAATCGAGGTAACATGTCAGCCATTTCATATAAGGCTGCCTTCTTCACTAAGCAGTCATCATGTACCCACAAGAGATCCAGTTGGTGTGTGGGAAGTAATAGAAAAACCAGTGGGACCAAATTGTCTTTGTCCGAACTCTCTTGAAATTGACAGTCAGGGACAGCATACATGAGGAGAATTTCCACAGTCATGCCTTTGTGGCAGATAAACCAGTGGTACAATGATAACAATGTAGTCATCATATCATCAAAGGAATATATATCATCAGTAAATAGCTTACTCCAGTTGTCAGCCCTTCCAAACACAAAGGCCAGACATAAATGGGGGTGGAATAATCCTCACCTTCTGAGTTCTTCACAGAACTTTGACTTTACTTCCCCAAGTTAACTAGGAAATTGACTTTTTATGGCGAGACTGGAGGTAAAGTTTATGCTTTTTTAAAGCTTACTTACTACCGAAGCTGCAAAATATGAGATACTTTTTAAAGGTTGATTCTGATGATCTTTCCGCACCCTTTAATTTACATTCCAGTCTGGCCCCCGCAGCAAAGGTCATAGAGACCACTGCACCCCAGTAGAATATGGTTCAAAACTAAAAAGATATATACCGGTTTCCTCCATTATCCACCTCAAACATCTGTTGAGGCTCTGGAAGGACATGGCCACAAAAAGCTTTCAAAACGAGATCAAGAATTGCTTCACACCCTTCGTCATCACAACATTCAAAACATTCTTGTTATCTACCAAACACCAGTAAACCACACACTACTTGACTAATTGGAGTTCTCTGGTAAAGCCGGGTATGAAATGACCCATGTGTTGGACGTCGGCCATCTGCCAACTATTAACATGTCCCTACCATAATCTACCCTACAGTTCATCTTTGAGATCATTTAAAAAGCAGCCCTTGTTCAACTCCAAGGTCACGCACGAATACCAGACTGGCTTCAGATGATGCTGCAGCATGAAGTCTACCACCTTACACATTGTAGACAATGCCCTCTTGAGGACTGATGAGGATGACCCCTGCTGTGAGAAAGGGCCCTCTTTCTGCATGGTTGCCCCCACGTTTTGCTGAACTGCTGTTGTGCTTTGACTGAGTGTGCCTGGGCTCCTGCCAATCAGGTACCCAGGGCATATGTTCTTTCCCTAAAACTGCATTGAAAACAAAACCCAAATGGCATCCCTCGCCACAGGTCAGCCCCTGGTGAATGGTACCAAATGTACCTAGGGCACTGTGACCAGGGAAGACCTCTGAGGGCTGCAGCACTTATTGTGACACCCTTAGAGGCCCTGTACCAATACACTCACACACTGCCTTTGTAGGCTGCGTGTTTTGGTGCAGAACAAAGTGAAGAGTCGACATGGCACACATCCCTGTGTGCCATGCCTACAACCCACTGCCCTGGCATAGCTCAGCCACCCCTCTAGCTGGATGCACTACACCAGTGGTGAGGGTACAGGTGCATAAGCCCTGTACCCCTACAGTGTCTAAGTCAATTCTTAGACATTGTAAGTGCAGTGCTGCCATTAAGAGTATATGGTACTGGGTGTCTGTCATTACGAACTCCACAGCCCCATAATGGCTACACTGAAAACTGAGACGTTAGGTATCAAACTTCTCAGTACATTAAACCCACATTGATGCCAGTGTGGGATTTAATAAAAAATGCACACAGAGGGCATCTTAGAGATGCCCCCTGAAAAACGACCTCCCTCTAGTGTCCAGGATGAGTGGCTGCTTTCAGCTGCCACCACCAGACATGTTTCTGGACCCCTGGGTCGAGAGCCTGCTACTCTGGGGGGCCTGAAACAATGCACATCCTGGGACGAGGTGCCATGCCTCCTCCCCCAGGATGGGCAGGGTCCACTAAGTTGAAGTTTCAATGTTTGCCGCCTTTGTGAGCTTCCCCAGACCACTTGCTGCTTTCAGCAACTGGTCCCCACTGGTTCTGACCCCCACTTTGGGCGGGAGAACCGGCGGGAAAAACAAGCGAGGAAGAGAGGTGTGCCCAACTCTGCCAATTCCCCCTCTCAAGTGGGGGAGGTGAGTGTAAGCACAACTCTCAGTCTCCGCCATCCTGCAGATGGGGGGACCCAGCCAACCAGGGAAAGGCTTATGTCCACCTCCTACTGGAGGGTGGCATAATAGGGAGTGTACCCATCCCAGGGAAGGGATCCATGGGTCCCAACCTTTATACCTACCTGTAACACCCCTAAATCTAGTATTTAGGGGCACCCCTGAATCGTGCTTCCTCAGACAAGAAACCAGAAGAAAAAAAGAAGAAGAAGGACCGAACAGCCGTGCCGAAGCTAACAAGAGGAGGACGTCCACTGACGGCCTGCCCCCACCTTGAACCTGCTCCAGCAAAATCCTGGTGTGTCCTGCAGCCAGCAACCTCGAGAAACCCGGAGGACCTCAAATCCAATTGGCTGCACTCTGCTCATCTTACCAGCAAGTTGCCCCAAGGAACTATGGTCCATGTAGTGGCGACGGCAAGTACGCCTGTGCCACAGTGTTAGAAAAAAGTAAGTGTCGCATTAGCCATCCCTGGACACGTGTTTCGAGGTAGTTGCCTCTCGTCAGCAGGGAGTAGGTGAGTGTAAGGGGGTGCCGCGTAGACTGCCAAAAACGTATTAACAGGTAACGTACCACTCATGGCGCGCAGGTGCTGGTCCAGGGCTCGTCAGCCCAATGGCTCAAGGGAGCCTCAATACAACAAATCCAATTGGCCGCACTCTGCTCGTCTTACCAGCAAGTTGCCCCAAGGAACTATGGTCCATGTAGTGGCGACGGCGAGTACGCCTGTGCCACAGTGTTAGAAAAAAGTAAGTGTCGCATTAGCCATCCCTGGACACGTGTTTCGAGGTAGTTGCCTCTTGTCAGCAGGGAGTAGGTGAGTGTAAGGGGGTGCCGCGTAGACTGCCAAAAACGTATTAACAGGTAACGTACCACTCATGGCGCGCAGGTGCTGGTCCAGGGCTCGTCAGCCCAATGGCTCAAGGGAGCCTCAATACAACAAATCCAATTGGCCGCACTCTGCTCGTCTTACCAGCAAGTTGCCCCAAGGAACTATGGTCCATGTAGCGGTGACGGCGAGTACGCCTGTGCCACAGTGTTAGAAAAAAGTAAGTGTCGCATTACCCATCCCTGGACACGTGTTTCGAGGTAGTTGCCTCTCGTCAACAGGGAGTAGGTGAGTGTAAGGGGGTGCCGCGTAGACTGCCAAAAACGTATTAACAGGTAACATACCACTCATGGCGCGCAGGTGCTGGTCCAGGGCTCGTCAGCCCAATGGCTCAAGGGAGCCTCAATACAACAAATCCAATTGGCCGCACTCTGCTCGTCTTACCAGCAAGTTGCCCCAAGGAACTATGGTCCATGTAGTGGCGACGGCGAGTACGCCTGTGCCACAGTGTTAGAAAAAAGTAAGTGTCGCATTAGCCATCCCTGGACACGTGTTTCGAGGTAGTTGCCTCTCGTCAGCAGGGAGTAGGTGAGTGTAAGGGGGTGCCGCGTAGACTGCCAAAAACGTATTAACAGGTAACGTACCACTCATGGCGCGCAGGTGCTGGTTCAGGGCTCGTCAGCCCAATGGCTCAAGGGAGCCTCAATACAACAAATCCAATTGGCCGCACTCTGCTCGTCTTACCAGCAAGTTGCCCCAAGGAACTATGGTCCATGTAGTGGCGACGGCGAGTACGCCTGTGCCACAGTGTTAGAAAAAAGTAAGTGTCGCATTAGCCATCCCTGGACACGTGTTTCGAGGTAGTTGCCTCTCGTCAGCAGGGAGT
Organism: Triturus cristatus; assembly: GCF_964204655.1. NCBI lineage: Eukaryota > Metazoa > Chordata > Amphibia > Caudata > Salamandridae > Triturus > Triturus cristatus. Next base: position 575,255,107 of record NC_140584.1, read on the forward strand.
AGGTGAGTGTAAGGGGGTGCCGCGTAGACTGCCAAAAACGTATTAACAGGTAACGTACCACTCATGGCGCGCAGGTGCTGGTCCAGGGCTCGTCAGCCCAATGGCTCAAGGGAGCCTCAATACAACAAATCCAATTGGCCGCACTCTGCTCGTTTTACCAGCAAGTTGCCCCAAGGATGCAAAGGGGCGAACTGTGCTGGGAGGTAGCAGTGTGCTCCCATCCCCCTTCTGTTTCAAAAAGGCTCCCTTGAGCCACTGGGCTGACGAGCTCATGGGAGGCACCTGTGCACCAGGGAGAGGTACAGAGACCTGAGAGGATTGTGGCAGCTTTCTCAGCAAACCCCAGAAGAATTTCGTTTTATCTCTACTGAAGGATGAAATCCAGAAACACATGTGTCTAGAGATTAACAGCACTAACCTGCACCAACTTTGGTGAGACACTCTGCAAAATTTCAAGTAAGCATTTAAATTGTACTGCATGTACCAGGATGCAAAGGGGCGAACTGTGCTGGGAGGTAGCAGTGTGCTCCCATCCCCCTTCTGTTTCAAAAAGGCTCCCTTGAGCCACTGGGCTGACGAGGTCATGGGAGGCACCTGTGCGCCAGGGAGAGGTACAGAGACCTGAGAGGATTGTGGCAGCTTTCTCAGCAAACCCCAGAAGAATTTCGTTTTATCTCTACTGAAGAAGGATGAAATCCAGAAACACATGTGTCTAGAGATTAACAGCACTAACCTGCACCAACTTTGGTGAGACACTCTGCAAAATTTCAAGTAAGCATTTAAATTGTACTGCATGTACCAGGATGCAAAGGGGCGAACTGTGCTGGGAGGTAGCAGTGTGCTCCCATCCCCCTTCTGTTTCAAAAAGGCTCCCTTGAGCCACTGGGCTGACTAGCTCATGGGAGGCACCTGTGCGCCAGGGAGAGGTACAGAGACCTGAGAGGATTATGGCAGCTTTCTCAGCAAACCCCAGAAGAATTTCGTTTTATCTCTACTGAAGAAGGATGAAATCCAGAAACACATGTGTCTAGAGATTAACAGCACTAACCGGCACCAACTTTGGTGAGACACTCTGCAAAATTTCAAGTAAGCATTTAAATTGTACTGCATGTACCAGGATGCAAAGGGGCGAACTGTGCTGGGAGGTAGCAGTGTGCTCCCATCCCCCTTCTGTTTCAAAAAGGCTCCCTTGAGCCACTGGGCTGACGAGCTCATGGGAGGCACCTGTGCGCCAGGGAGCGGTACAGAGACCTGAGAGGATTGTGGCAGCTTTCTCAGCAAACCCCAGAAGAATTTCGTTTTATCTCTACTGAAGAAGGATGAAATCCAGAAACACATGTGTCTAGAGATTAACAGCACTAACCTGCACCAACTTTGGTGAGACACTCTGCAAAACTTCAAGTAAGCATTTAAATTGTACTGCATGTACCAGGATGCAAAGGGGCGAACTGTGCTGGGAGGTAGCAGTGTGCTCCCATCCCCCTTCTGTTTCAAAAAGGCTCCCTTGAGCCACTGGGCTGACGAGGTCATGGGAGGCACCTGTGCGCCAGGGAGAGGTACAGAGACCTGAGAGGATTGTGGCAGCTTTCTCAGCAAACCCCATAAGAATTTCGTTTTATCTCTACTGAAGAAGGATGAAATCCAGAAACACATGTGTCTAGAGATTAACAGCACTAACCTGCACCAACTTTGGTGAGACACTCTGCAAAATTTCAAGTAAGCATTTAAATTGTACTGCATGTACCAGGATGCAAAGGGGCGAACTGTGCTTGGAGGTAGCAGTGTGCTCCCATCCCCCTTCTGTTTCAAAAAGGCTCCCTTGAGCCACTGGGCTGACGAGCTCATGGGAGGCACCTGTGCGCCAGGGAGAGGTACAGAGACCTGAGATGATTGTGGCAGCTTTCTCAGCAAACCCCAGAAGAATTTTGTTTTATCTCCACTGAAGAAGGATGAAATCCAGAAACACATGTGTCTAGAGATTAACAGCACTAACCTGCACCAACTTTGGTGAGACACTCTGCAAAATTTCAAGTAAGCATTTAAATTGTACTGCATGTACCAGGATGCAAAGGGGCGAACTGTGCTGGGAGGTAGCAGTGTGCTCCCATCCCCCTTCTGTTTCAAAAAGGCTCCCTTGAGCCACTGGGCTGACGAGCTCATGGGAGGCACCTGTGCGCCAGGGAGAGGTACAGAGACCTGAGAGGATTGTGGCAGCTTTCTCAGCAAACCCCAGAAGAATTTCGTTTTATCTCTACTGAAGAAGGATGAAATCCAGAAACACATGTGTCTAGAGATTAACAGCACTAACCTGCACCAACTTTGGTGAGACACTCTGCAAAATTTCAAGTAAGCATTTAAATTGTACTGCATGTACCAGGATGCAAAGGGGCGAACTGTGCTGGGAGGTAGCAGTGTGCTCCCATCCCCCTTCTGTTTCAAAAAGGCTCCCTTGAGCCACTGGGCTGACGAGCTCATGGGAGGCACCTGTGCGCCAGGGAGAGGTACAGAGACCTGAGAGGATTGTGGCAGCTTTCTCAGCAAACCCCAGAAGAATTTCGTTTTATCTCTACTGAAGAAGGATGAAATCCAGAAACATATGTGTCTAGAGATTAACAGCACTAACCTGCACCAACTTTGGTGAGACACTCTGCAAAATTTCAAGTAAGCATTTAAATTGTACTGCATGTACCAGGATGCAAAGGGGCGAACTGTGCTTGGAGGTAGCAGTGTGCTCCCATCCCCCTTCTGTTTCAAAAAGGCTCCCTTGAGCCACTGGGCTGACGAGCTCATGGGAGGCACCTGTGCGCCAGGGAGAGGTACAGAGACCTGAGATGATTGTGGCAGCTTTCTCAGCAAACCCCAGAAGAATTTTGTTTTATCTCCACTGAAGAAGGATGAAATCCAGAAACACATGTGTCTAGAGATTAACAGCACTAACCTGCACCAACTTTGGTGAGACACTCTGCAAAATTTCAAGTAAGCATTTAAATTGTACTGCATGTACCAGGATGCAAAGGGGCGAACTGTGCTGGGAGGTAGCAGTGTGCTCCCATCCCCCTTCTGTTTCAAAAAGGCTCCCTTGAGCCACTGGGCTGACGAGCTCATGGGAGGCACCTGTGCGCCAGGGAGAGGTACAGAGACCTGAGAGGATTGTGGCAGCTTTCTCAGCATACCCCAGAAGAATTTCGTTTTATCTCTACTGAAGAAGGATGAAATCCAGAAACACATGTGTCTAGAGATTAACAGCACTAACCTGCACCAACTTTGGTGAGACACTCTGCAAAATTTCAAGTAAGCATTTAAATTGTACTGCATGTACCAGGATGCAAAGGGGCGAACTGTGCTGGGAGGTAGCAGTGTGCTCCCATCCCCCTTCTGTTTCAAAAAGGCTCCCTTGAGCCACTGGGCTGACGAGCTCATGGGAGGCACCTGTGCGCCAGGGAGAGGTACAGAGACCTGAGAGGATTATGGCAGCTTTCTCAGCAAACCCCAGAAGAATTTCGTTTTATCTCTACTGAAGAAGGATGAAATCCAGAAACACATGTGTCTAGAGATTAACAGCACTAACCTGCACCAACTTTGGTGAGACACTCTGCAAAATTTCAAGTAAGCATTTAAATTGTACTGCATGTACCAGGATGCAAAGGGGCGAACTGTGCTGGGAGGTAGCAGTGTGCTCCCATCCCCCTTCTGTTTCAAAAAGGCTCCCTTGAGCCACTGGGCTGACGAGCTCATGGGAGGCACCTGTGCGCCAGGGAGAGGTACGGAGACCTGAGAGGATTGTGGCAGCTTTCTCAGCAAACCCCAGAAGAACTTCGTTTTATCTCTACTGAAGAAGGATGAAATCCAGAAACACATGTGTCTAGAGATTAACAGCACTAACCTGCACCAACTTTGGTGAGACACTCTGCAAAATTTCAAGTAAGCATTTAAATTGTACTGCATGTACCAGGATGCAAAGGGGCGAACTGTGTTTGGAGGTAGCAGTGTGCTCCCATCCCCCTTCTGTTTCAAAAAGGCTCCCTTGAGCCACTGGGCTGACGAGCTCATGGGAGGCACCTGTGCGCCAGGGAGAGGTACAGAGACCTGAGATGATTGTGGCAGCTTTCTCAGCAAACCCCAGAAGAATTTTGTTTTATCTCCACTGAAGAAGGATGAAATCCAGAAACACATGTGTCTAGAGATTAACAGCACTAACCTGCACCAACTTTGGTGAGACACTCTGCAAAATTTCAAGTAAGCATTTAAATTGTACTGCATGTACCAGGATGCAAAGGGGCGAACTGTGCTGGGAGGTAGCAGTGTGCTCCCATCCCCCTTCTGTTTCAAAAAGGCTCCCTTGAGCCACTGGGCTGACGAGCTCATGGGAGGCACCTGTGCGCCAGGGAGAGGTACAGAGACCTGAGAGGATTGTGGCAGCTTTCTCAGCAAACCCCAGAAGAATTTCGTTTTATCTCTACTGAAGAAGGATGAAATCCAGAAACACATGTGTCTAGAGATTAACAGCACTAACCTGCACCAACTTTGGTGAGACACTCTGCAAAATTTCAAGTAAGCATTTAAATTGTACTGCATGTACCAGGATGCAAAGGGGCGAACTGTGCTTGGAGGTAGCAGTGTGCTCCCATCCCCCTTCTGTTTCAAAAAGGCTCCCTTGAGCCACTGGGCTGACGAGCTCATGGGAGGCACCTGTGCGCCAGGGAGAGGTACAGAGACCTGAGATGATTGTGGCAGCTTTCTCAGCAAACCCCAGAAGAATTTTGTTTTATCTCCACTGAAGAAGGATGAAATCCAGAAACACATGTGTCTAGAGATTAACAGCACTAACCTGCACCAACTTTGGTGAGACACTCTGCAAAATTTCAAGTAAGCATTTAAATTGTACTGCATGTACCAGGATGCAAAGGGGCGAACTGTGCTGGGAGGTAGCAGTGTGCTCCCATCCCCCTTCTGTTTCAAAAAGGCTCCCTTGAGCCACTGGGCTGACGAGCTCATGGGAGGCACCTGTGCGCCAGGGAGAGGTACAGAGACCTGAGAGGATTATGGCAGCTTTCTCAGCAAACCCCAGAAGAATTTCGTTTTATCTCTACTGAAGAAGGATGAAATCCAGAAACACATGTGTCTAGAGATTAACAGCACTAACCTGCACCAACTTTGGTGAGACACTCTGCAAAATTTCAAGTAAGCATTTAAATTGTACTGCATGTACCAGGATGCAAAGGGGCGAACTGTGCTGGGAGGTAGCAGTGTGCTCCCATCCCCCTTCTGTTTCAAAAAGGCTCCTTTGAGCCACTGGGCTGACGAGCTCATGGGAGGCACCTGTGCGCCAGGGAGAGGTACGGAGACCTGAGAGGATTGTGGCAGCTTTCTCAGCAAACCCCAGAAGAACTTCGTTTTATCTCTACTGAAGAAGGATGAAATCCAGAAACACATGTGTCTAGAGATTAACAGCACTAACCGGCACCAACTTTGGTGAGACACTCTGCAAAATTTCAAGTAAGCATTTAAATTGTACTGCATGTACCAGGATGCAAAGGGGCGAACTGTGCTGGGAGGTAGCAGTGTGCTCCCATCCCCCTTCTGTTTCAAAAAGGCTCCCTTGAGCCACTGGGCTGACGAGCTCATGGGAGGCACCTGTGCGCCAGGGAGCGGTACAGAGACCTGAGAGGATTGTGGCAGCTTTCTCAGCAAACCCCAGAAGAATTTCGTTTTATCTCTACTGAAGAAGGATGAAATCCAGAAACACATGTGTCTAGAGATTAACAGCACTAACCTGCACCAACTTTGGTGAGACACTCTGCAAAATTTCAAGTAAGCATTTAAATTGTACTGCATGTACCAGGATGCAAAGGGGCGAACTGTGCTGGGAGGTAGCAGTGTGCTCCCATCCCCCTTCTGTTTCAAAAAGGCTCCCTTGAGCCACTGGGCTGACGAGCTCATGGGAGGCACCTGTGCGCCAGGGAGTGGTACAGAGACCTGAGAGGATTGTGGCAGCTTTCTCAGCAAACCCCAGAAGAATTTCGTTTTATCTCTACTGAAGAAGGATGAAATCCAGAAACACATGTGTCTAGAGATTAACAGCACTAACCTGCACCAACTTTGGTGAGACACTCTGCAAAATTTCAAGTAAGCATTTAAATTGTACTGCATGTACCAGGATGCAAAGGGGCGAACTGTGCTGGGAGGTAGCAGTGTGCTCCCATCCCCCTTCTGTTTCAAAAAGGCTCCCTTGAGCCACTGGGCTGACGAGCTCATGGGAGGCACCTGTGCGCCAGGGAGAGGTACAGAGACCTGAGAGGATTGTGGCAGCTTTCTCAGCAAACCCCAGAAGAATTTCGTTTTATCTCTACTGAAGAAGGATGAAATCCAGAAACACATGTGTCTAGAGATTAACAGCACTAACCTGCACCAACTTTGGTGAGACACTCTGCAAAATTTCAAGTAAGCATTTAAATTGTACTGCATGTACCAGGATGCAAAGGGGCGAACTGTGCTTGGAGGTAGCAGTGTGCTCCCATCCCCCTTCTGTTTCAAAAAGGCTCCCTTGAGCCACTGGGCTGACGAGCTCATGGGAGGCACCTGTGCGCCAGGGAGAGGTACAGAGACCTGAGATGATTGTGGCAGCTTTCTCAGCAAACCCCAGAAGAATTTTGTTTTATCTCCACTGAAGAAGGATGAAATCCAGAAACACATGTGTCTAGAGATTAACAGCACTAACCTGCACCAACTTTGGTGAGACACTCTGCAAAATTTCAAGTAAGCATTTAAATTGTACTGCATGTACCAGGATGCAAAGGGGCGAACTGTGCTGGGAGGTAGCAGTGTGCTCCCATCCCCCTTCTGTTTCAAAAAGGCTCCCTTGAGCCACTGGGCTGACGAGCTCATGGGAGGCACCTGTGCGCCAGGGAGAGGTACAGAGACCTGAGAGGATTGTGGCAGCTTTCTCAGCAAACCCCAGAAGAATTTCGTTTTATCTCTACTGAAGAAGGATGAAATCCAGAAACACATGTGTCTAGAGATTAACAGCACTAACCTGCACCAACTTTGGTGAGACACTCTGCAAAATTTCAAGTAAGCATTTAAATTGTACTGCATGTACCAGGATGCAAAGGGGCGAACTGTGCTGGGAGGTAGCAGTGTGCTCCCATCCCCCTTCTGTTTCAAAAAGGCTCCCTTGAGCCACTGGGCTGACGAGCTCATGGGAGGCACCTGTGCGCCAGGGAGAGGTACAGAGACCTGAGAGGATTATGGCAGCTTTCTCAGCAAACCCCAGAAGAATTTCGTTTTATCTCTACTGAAGAAGGATGAAATCCAGAAACACATGTGTCTAGAGATTAACAGCACTAACCTGCACCAACTTTGGTGAGACACTCTGCAAAATTTCAAGTAAGCATTTAAATTGTACTGCATGTACCAGGATGCAAAGGGGCGAACTGTGCTGGGAGGTAGCAGTGTGCTCCCATCCCCCTTCTGTTTCAAAAAGGCTCCCTTGAGCCACTGGGCTGACGAGCTCATGGGAGGCACCTGTGCGCCAGGGAGAGGTACGGAGACCTGAGAGGATTGTGGCAGCTTTCTCAGCAAACCCCAGAAGAACTTCGTTTTATCTCTACTGAAGAAGGATGAAATCCAGAAACACATGTGTCTAGAGATTAACAGCACTAACCGGCACCAACTTTGGTGAGACACTCTGCAAAATTTCAAGTAAGCATTTAAATTGTACTGCATGTACCAGGATGCAAAGGGGCGAACTGTGCTGGGAGGTAGCAGTGTGCTCCCATCCCCCTTCTGTTTCAAAAAGGCTCCCTTGAGCCACTGGGCTGACGAGCTCATGGGAGGCACCTGTGCGCCAGGGAGCGGTACAGAGACCTGAGAGGATTGTGGCAGCTTTCTCAGCAAACCCCAGAAGAATTTCGTTTTATCTCTACTGAAGAAGGATGAAATCCAGAAACACATATGTCTAGAGATTAACAGCACTAACCTGCACCAACTTTGGTGAGACACTCTGCAAAACTTCAAGTAAGCATTTAAATTGTACTGCATGTACCAGGATGCAAAGGGGCGAACTGTGCTGGGAGGTAGCAGTGTGCTCCCATCCCCCTTCTGTTTCAAAAAGGCTCCCTTGAGCCACTGGGCTGACGAGGTCATGGGAGGCACCTGTGCGCCAGGGAGAGGTACAGAGACCTGAGAGGATTGTGGCAGCTTTCTCAGCAAACCCCAGAAGAATTTCGTTTTATCTCTACTGAAGAAGGATGAAATCCAGAAACACATGTGTCTAGAGATTAACAGCACTAACCTGCACCAACTTTGGTGAGACACTCTGCAAAATTTCAAGTAAGCATTTAAATTGTACTGCATGTACCAGGATGCAAAGGGGCGAACTGTGCTTGGAGGTAGCAGTGTGCTCCCATCCCCCTTCTGTTTCAAAAAGGCTCCCTTGAGCCACTGGGCTGACGAGCTCATGGGAGGCACCTGTGCGCCAGGGAGAGGTACAGAGACCTGAGATGATTGTGGCAGCTTTCTCAGCAAACCCCAGAAGAATTTTGTTTTATCTCCACTGAAGAAGGATGAAATCCAGAAACACATGTGTCTAGAGATTAACAGCACTAACCTGCACCAACTTTGGTGAGACACTCTGCAAAATTTCAAGTAAGCATTTAAATTGTACTGCATGTACCAGGATGCAAAGGGGCGAACTGTGCTGGGAGGTAGCAGTGTGCTCCCATCCCCCTTCTGTTTCAAAAAGGCTCCCTTGAGCCACTGGGCTGACGAGCTCATGGGAGGCACCTGTGCGCCAGGGAGAGGTACAGAGACCTGAGAGGATTGTGGCAGCTTTCTCAGCAAACCCCAGAAGAATTTAGTTTTATCTCTACTGAAGAAGGATGAAATCCAGAAACACATGTGTCTAGAGATTAACAGCACTAACCTGCACCAACTTTGGTGAGACACTCTGCAAAATTTCAAGTAAGCATTTAAATTGTACTGCATGTACCAGGATGCAAAGGGGCGAACTGTGCTGGGAGGTAGCAGTGTGCTCCCATCCCCCTTCTGTTTCAAAAAGGCTCCCTTGAGCCACTGGGCTGACGAGCTCATGGGAGGCACCTGTGCGCCAGGGAGAGGTACAGAGACCTGAGAGGATTATGGCAGCTTTCTCAGCAAACCCCAGAAGAATTTCGTTTTATCTCTACTGAAGAAGGATGAAATCCAGAAACACATGTGTCTAGAGATTAACAGCACTAACCTGCACCAACTTTGGTGAGACACTCTGCAAAATTTCAAGTAAGCATTTAAATTGTACTGCATGTACCAGGATGCAAAGGGGCGAACTGTGCTGGGAGGTAGCAGTGTGCTCCCATCCCCCTTCTGTTTCAAAAAGGCTCCCTTGAGCCACTGGGCTGACGAGCTCATGGGAGGCACCTGTGCGCCAGGGAGAGGTACGGAGACCTGAGAGGATTGTGGCAGCTTTCTCAGCAAACCCCAGAAGAACTTCGTTTTATCTCTACTGAAGAAGGATGAAATCCAGAAACACATGTGTCTAGAGATTAACAGCACTAACCTGCACCAACTTTGGTGAGACACTCTGCAAAATTTCAAGTAAGCATTTAAATTGTACTGCATGTACCAGGATGCAAAGGGGCGAACTGTGCTGGGAGGTAGCAGTGTGCTCCCATCCCCCTTCTGTTTCAAAAAGGCTCCCTTGAGCCACTGGGCTGACGAGCTCATGGGAGGCACCTGTGCGCCAGGGAGAGGTACGGAGACCTGAGAGGATTGTGGCAGCTTTCTCAGCAAACCCCAGAAGAACTTCGTTTTATCTCTACTGAAGAAGGATGAAATCCAGAAACACATGTGTCTAGAGATTAACAGCACTAACCTGCACCAACTTTGGTGAGACACTCTGCAAAATTTCAAGTAAGCATTTAAATTGTACTGCATGTACCAGGATGCAAAGGGGCGAACTGTGCTGGGAGGTAGCAGTGTGCTCCCATCCCCCTTCTGTTTCAAACCCGGAGGACCTGCCTACCTTCCATCCCAAAGACTCTGTCTCCAGTGAACACCGGATTTGTTCATCAACAGACTCCAGCTCCGCAAGGATCCGCAGGTGTGCACCACTCTAAACCCGACACCCACGGCCCGAGTTTGAGTGACCCAACACCAAGAGGAGGTCTCCCCGGCGATCCTGATCCGAGATCTGGCGATGCCTGACCTGCCTCAAGCAGACGCCTGCAGCATCAAACCGGAAGGTCCCCCCCAATGTGACCAGGAGCTGGTAAGAAGATCCAACCCTAAAAGGCAACCCTGCACTCGATGCCCCACAGCCTTGGGTGGCCCAACCGTCGGTGCCTAACCAACCCCCAGCATCCCAACTTACCTCTCCAAGTAGTGATCGCACTCAGAAGACCTTCGTCCCCGAGCCTGCAGTGTGTTTGCAAACAGGAGACTCCCCATTGAAAGCTACAGGGCTCCCGATGCCAAAACAGCACTCTGCACCCGGCCGCCCCAGTGCCGCTGAGGGTGCACCTTTTGTGCTGGGTCAAACCCCCATTTGCCCTGAGCTTAAATCCAGGAGCTTTGCTCCCACAACCCAGTGCGGTACAAAAGGGGGTGGTGATGGACGGAGCATCAGAACCAATCAAACACTCACACCCAGTCAACAGATCTGGGTTTGATCCATCACCATTCTTTAGCCCACTCTGCCACCCCAGTTCAGACATGGCCAAATGCAAGTCAGTCTGACCCTGTGCCTCATGGGAACAGTCCAGCCCAAACTGCCAAGCCATGCCTTCCCTGGACTGGAAACAAACTTTCTAGGACCGGTTTCTGGCATTTCAGCCGTCTTCAGCCAGGCTTGCTTGAATCCAGTGGCAAAGCCAGCAAGGGACTCACGTCTGAGCATACCCTGCCAACTTATGGCAAACAAAGCGGTACAAAACGGGGTGGTGATGGACGGAGCATCAGAACCAATCAAACACTCACACCCAGTCAACAGATCTGGGTTTGATCCATCACTGTTCTTTAGCCCACTCTGCCACCCCAGTTCAGACATGGCCAAATGCAAGTCAGTCTGACCCTGTGCCGCATGGGAACAGTACAGCCCAAACTGCCAAGCCATGCCTTCCCTGGACCGGAAAGAAACTTCCTAGGACCGGTTTCTGGCATTTCAGCCGTCTTCAGCCAGGCTTGCTTGAATCCAGTGGCAATGCGAGCAAGGGACTCACGTCTGAGCATACCCTGCCAACTTATGGCAAACAAAGCGGTACAAAAGGGGGTGGTTATGGACGGAGCATCAGAACCAATCAAACACTCACACCCAGTCAACAGATCTGGGTTTGATCCATCACCGTTCTTTAACCCACTCTGCAACCCCAGTTCAGACATGGCCAAATGCAAGTCAGTCTGACCCTGTGCCTCATGGGAACAGTCCAGCCCAAACTGCCAAGCCAGTGGCCTGCTCGTCAGCAGCCACCAACCGGAGGCCCCCTATCCCCCATTGGATAACATTGGGCCTTGGCACTCTGCGATTTGTTTGAGATCTTCATTAAATCGTAATTTAATTTTTCTTGAACTAATCCTACATCCCTTCCCAACTTGTTATTGGTATGCACCAGGTGCTTTGTGGTTAAAATTATGTTATTCTACCCATTGTGTGTGGTAAGTAAATCCTCATGGTTGAGGGCCATAATGAGAGAGTAGGACTTTATGTGACGCAGAGTACCTGTAAGCAATCAAGGCATTCACTGTGTAAAAAGCACCCAAACCTGAATTGGGAGTAGGCTTTTTTGATCATCCTTTGTATCCGTATATGGCTAATTAGAAGTAGGCAGGTCAGCAGTTTCATAGTCTGAGCAGAGTCAGAGGTCTACCTTGGCTCTAATATATATGTTTTTTTCTGTAATGCTTATTGGAAATAAATCACTTTAAAATGTTCCAAGAGGGGCCTAGCCAAAATGGCGGTGTGAAAGGACATGCTCTGAGGTCTCTCAACTCCAGTCCAGGCAAGTCAGCCCACTGCCTCTGCGCCTGTGCTCATCCGAGTGCTGAGCTGAGTCCTGGAGTGCAGAGAGGTCTGTCGGATCTGTGTGGACTGGTGGGGGCTCATGGATCACAGAGAGACACCACGCTAGAGCGAGTGTATGCCGCGTGAAGAGCCGTGGCTGTGGGTGCCATTGCAGGCTGAGGATCAGGTGGCACGGATCGGGCGACAGGAGGTCCATGGAGGGTGGCCGGCTTCAAAGACAGTCTAGTTTCCCCTGCTCCGCGGCGCCCTGAGCAAGATAGCTGGTGGCTGTTGCGGGGCGGCCGTCGGGATTGTTGGGGGGATACCCGCCGGCCCTGGCTCCTAGGAGGCCGCGAGGAAAGATGTAGCTGAGGAAAGCTCCTGGCTGCCCATGATGCCGGCTGCTGAGGTTGCCTGGGGGCCCAGGGCCCACTGTCGACGCCCGGTCCAGGAGCAGCTGCACTAACTCTCTGCCCTCGCTGCCTGCTGAGGTGGCTTGTCCATCTCAGGAGTGCCCCAGTGGGCCTTGAGGACGTACCGGCGAGAGGCCCGGAGTGAAGGGGGGGTGCCCTAGGGGACTCGGCAGGCGCACCCAGAACATAGACATGAGTGGCACCCCCGCATTCCACTGGGGTGATCATGGGCTGCGTCTCTCTCTACCTGTCCACTGCTTTGCTCACCTGGGACAGGTGGTGCCCGGCCCTGGCCTAGGGCGTCGGACGCTCGGAGACCGCGATCACCCTTGTTTACGGTGATGGACTGCGACCCACAGCCCTTGAGGGGTAGGGGCAGGGAGCCCACAGGTACGGAACAGCAGTGCCACACACTAAAAAGAACTGCTCTCTCTGGAACATGCTTAAAAAACCCTACACCTCACTACCGCAGGAGCGCTCCTGCTCTTGGAGCAGGCCGCCATCGCCTGGGGATGTCAGGGGTGAGGCTCCGGTCACCTGTTCCTAACTGGAGATGCTATTCTCCTCCCTCAGGGAAGATTTGCAGGCGATTAAGAGTGATCTGGTGCAGGAGCTACAAAGGGTCCAGAAAGAGGTGTTTTAGAAATTGGAGACAGAGTAGACTCCCTGGAAAACCGCGAGATAACTAGAGATAAGGACATCGAAAAGCTCCGGCAAGAACTCATCTGACTCATAGACCAGCAAATCAACCCGCAAGCCCATGCCAATGACTTTGAAAACAGGTCACGGCGCAACAATATTAGAATAAGAGGGGTCCGATCGTGGAGGACATAGGGGAATACGTAACGGCCCTCTTTGCACAGATCCTAAAGGACACACAGGCGGAACACATCCTGCTGGACAGAGTACATAGAGTGGGTCCCTCCAGATCTGCAAACAAGCCACCCCCAGGCATCCTGGCATGCATCCATAGCTTTCCCCTGAAGGAGCGGATCCTTTGCAGGGACATCAACCCAGTACAATTCTGTGGACATCCACTTCAGCTGTTCCAAGACCTCTTGGCTATCACGCTGCAGAAAAGACGAGAGTTCCGTCCGGTGACATCCTTTCTCTGTGACAAAAACATCCCATACTCCTGGGGCCATGCCATTAGCATGGTCTTTACGTGGGTGGGTAAACTCCACCAAATTGGCTCCCTCAGGTGGCCTGTGACTTGCTGCAGATCGATGCTCCTGACGGCTCCTCCCTCTTTGCAGCAGCGACGGGCCCTGGGACCGGATGACGCTCACGCTGGAAGAAACTTCATGGTATGGGGTTCACAAGGCCTGACCCAGCCACGATTGCCCAAGAAAGAAAGGCGGTTCTGGAGAGTCTTGCGGAAGACCCAGTGTCACAAGATACCACCTGAGGCGCCAAAGAGGCTCCTCTACTGCTTCTTATACGCATCCAAGACCCTGGGAGGGGGGGCACTCACAATGGAGACTGGCCAACCATAACCCTACTCTTAGTCTACTTTCTGGACTGGGTGTGATTTCGTAGGATGCCTTGCCCCTTCCAGGGACTTTGTTTAAGTTCCTTCTTCATTCTTGTGTCATAGTTCTTTTTCTTGTTGGGGATGTTAACAGGGTACCCACGTCCTTAGCTCCTAAGCTATACATGATGATGTTTTCACACTCAGATGGGTCCTCACACGCTAGTTCACACTACTGGGTGAAACGGGTCTGGGTTATAGAATTTAGCATTGGTACGTATTCACCCTCAGAAGAAAGGTGACCTCTTGAAGGTGATCTCCCCGATTGTGAAGGGACTTAACAATCCTGTCAAGTGGCGGGCCGTCCTCTCGTATATGGAGCGTTCTGGGGCTGATATCTGCCTTCTCCAGGAGACCCACTTGATCGCACGGGACTGGCATAGGCTGAAATCTAGAGCATTCCCTCATCTATTTTTCTCTTCGACAGGACAGAAAGTGGCAGGTGGCCATCCTGGTCTCGCGTAACTTCAGGGGGAAGATTGGACATAAAATAATAGAGCTTAGAGGGCGCCTCCTTGTCTATTGCATACAGCTAGGCACCCTGACAGTTACCTTGGGCTCCCTTTATTCCCCTAACGAAGGCCACAAACACTTCCAACGGAGAGCCATAGCAGAAACCCTTACCTTGCAGGACTGAATAGTCTTAATAGGGGGTGGTTTTAATGTGGTATTCAACAATGACCTAGATCGCTCGGCCCACAGGGAGGGAGGTGCAGGGGCCTCACAGGGGAGAGCACAGCCTGGCTCCGGGAGAAGGGCCTGAAAGACTTGTGGGGAGAACACAATCCCCATAATTACACTTTCTACTTTCACGTGCATAAGTCTTATGCCCGCCTAGATCCTTTCCTGGGCTCCAGGGTACTCCAGTTGCTAATCAAGTCGGTGGAGGTTGAGCCAAGATCTCTCTCTGACCGCTTGGCGCTCGTTCTTGAGTTGCGTACTCCACTGGTCGGAGATGCCCCTCTGCAGTGGAGACGCTGCTTCAGAGACCAGAAGTGGTGGGACAGATTATAAAGGCCATTGCGGACTACCTTAACCTCAATGATAATCCCGACGTGCCTTTGTCCACAGTCTGGGACGCCCTGAAGGCAGTTATTAGGGGTGAGTTTATTGCACTCTCGGCGGCAGTGAACACGCTGCAAAAGCCCAAGAGGGCATACCTTCAGAGGCGTGTGTGCGAACTGGAATATATCCATCACCATACCCAGGCTCCGAGGATATTGCGCAAGCTGGAAATGCCCAGGAAACAGCTGGTGGGGTTGAACTTAGATAGGGCTGAGTACTCCCTCCTTAAACTAAAGCACACCTTCTACGTGGGGGGTGAATACATTCGGGAGGCTAATGGCAAACCGGCTTAGAGACAGTAGGCGAGGGTTGACTCCCTGCTGACCACTGAGGGGGTGCCTGTTGAAGGGGGTGACCTGATATCATCCCAGTTCAAAGAGTTCTACAAAGCCTTTTGGCCTGTACTAGCTACTGTCCTTAAGAAGGCTTTTAAAGTCAATATCGAATGTAGGCACACTCCCACCCTCAATGCAGGAGGCGAGCATCCTCGTCATTTCTAAGTCCGGAAAAGATGGCCAGCACTGTGCGAACTATCGCCCCATTTCTCTACTGAATGAAGCAACATTGGCCCACTTCGGCATGGGGGAACGATTCCGCTCCTTGGTCTTAAGCAACTAAGGGGCCAGATGCGTCGGTGTGAGTCAATGGGTGAAACTCTGCGTGCTTTCCAATAAGAAAGGGCACATGGCAATGTTGCCCCTTGTCACTCGTTTTTACTGCGCTCTACATGGAGCCATTCATGCAGAGGGTGAGGGACCATCCTCGAATCAACAGAGTTCTCTTTGGTGGGGAGGAAAATCTGATCAGTCTATACGCAGACAATGTCATGGTGATGTTAGACGATCCCCAAGAGACTTTACCCCACTTCTTAGAGGAGCTGAGGCAATTTGGGGAGGCCTCTGGGTTCCGAATGAACCTCCATAGGTCACAAGCCCTTAACCTATCTGCTTCGCCCACTACGCTGGCTTCCTTGAACCAGGCTTACCCATTACAATGGGCAAATAACTCCATTCCCTACCTGGGAGTGCCGATGGCTTTGACACCGGAGAAAACGAAAATTCTTAACTATCGAGATTTACTGAAGCGAGTGCGGGCTGACTTGGACCGCTGGAGACACTATCCGTTGTCTTTGTTAGGCCGCATTGTGGCTCTGAAGAGGACAATCCTCCCAAGATACTCTTCCAGACTCTGCCTCTGACTTCAGGCACAATCCCCACCCTACAGGCCGTGTTACATCAGTTTATCTGGGTGAGTAAACGCACCCCAATGCGAAAGGAGCTTAGCTGGTGCCCACTTCATTACTACCAGGCAGCGGTCTAGAGCAGAGCCGGAAAAGCCGTGGCTGTGTTTGGATCTGGCATTTGCTGGGACCTCACTGGGGAAAGTTTAGTTTCTTCCTCGCGCATACAGAGCACTCAGTTTCTACATATCCCCAATCACAAGCTCCCCGTTAAGAGTGTGGGACGCTCGCATGCTCAAGGGGAACCTAACCACTTTCCCCTCCCCCCTGACATCGGTAGTGGACAATCCAGCCTTCACGCCAGATACAGGACCCACTTTTCGAGCTTGGTGGGAGGCCGGCTGTCAGGCGATTGGGCACTTTTTCGATCAGGACAGTCCCATTCCCTTCTACTCTATGGGTGGATTATTCTATTCCTGAAGATGAACGGTTCCGTTATCTTCAGATTAGACACTGGATTTTACACCCATCAGTTAGATAGGGAGCCCAGAGGCCACTAACAAAATTTGAAGATAAAAGCTTTATCACAGAATTATACACTCTGCTTCTACCATCGAGGGCTGACGACAGATCCCCCGCCCAATTACGTTGGGAGGTGGAATTGGGAAAGCAGCTCACCCACAAAGAGTGGCAAAACATCTTTTATAGAATGAGGCATACTGCATGTAACGCATCTAGCACAGAAACAGCTGTAAAAATTACTACTTATTGGCATTTGACCCCCATCAGGCTACACACGGGCAACCCTGTCCATAGCGATGAGTGTTGGTGAAAATACAGGGTACCCTTACCCACATTTTCTGGGACTGTCCAAAGGCGACTTCATTTTGGGAATCCGTGCGGGATGAAATGGATACCCACCTTCACACCCAACTCCTCTGGCTCCCGCAATTTATCTTGCTGAGACTCCCCAACGCCCTCACATACCCGCCTCACAACACGCAGGGGTTGTCACATTAGTATAGCTCTGGGGGTGGCCCATCAAACCATCCTAGCACTCTGGGGCACTGCCACTATACCGACACACCTAGGTTGTCTTTGGCGCCTTTGGTTTGTTCTTGGGATGGAAAAGCTGACCCTCACTCTTTCTGCCTAGGGTGACAGAGAAACCTCTGGCAACAATTCATAGCCCTCCTGTCTCAGGAATTTAGCGAACTGACCTGCCCCCGCTATTTGCGGTTATTACGTCTTACAGATCCCATTCTGACAAAGGAGGAAGAGGCTCCTTCTGAAGGGACGCTCGTCTGATAACTTCTTTCTGTATATATTCAAATTGCTATTAGTACCTGAAGAGGGAAGGGGGCGGTCTGTGGGGTGTGGGTACTTTGAAAAGTTATGCTTTAGGAGTATAATCTAATTGAAAGTGGATTTCCCAATACGACAAGTTCGCTGTTTGGGTGAGCAGATATAGCAGTAACAATAAAAACAACTTTAGACCTAAAATGTTCCAAAACTTGCACTGAATAAAGAGGAGGTACAGTGAATTAAAGGGATGTACTCAAGATCTGTTCAGTAGGGATTTATGATTTGAGTCTGCATTTGAGACAGTGGGCATTCATTATCTAAGGGTGAAATAGCACAAAAGAAGATTTGTTTTTGGAACATGGGTGCATACGAATTTAGCAAGCAGCATGGATTAGTAGTGAATGAATTTTGTTCGGTGCAGTACAGCTAAAAGCCAGAAAGCAAATGATACGGTGTAAAGAGAAGAGTGGCACTTTAGTGAATGCCGAGAAACAAATTAGAAAAACAGAGGCCACAGAGCCCTACTGAGTACATTGTCAGGTTACAGGCAGGGCTACAGTTTGTGGGTAAAATTACATTTGTTTTTATTTAAACTGCTTTCTAAGAGGAAGGAACTGTCAGAGAAACGCAAACCTTTTGAATTGTATGTATGCCCATGTGCAGCACACAATATGCCCTCTGTCCTTCAGAAGATGTTGAATTGCTTTTGCTCTCAAACCTGTTTTAAAGAGAGGAGAGATGAAGATGACAGGTATTATGGCCCAATTTTAACTTGGCTTGGACATTTCCATTGGACCAAGGGCCGAACCAGACAGTTTTCTCAAGCCAGGCTCACGTTTTCAGTGGCTCACCAACCTAGAGGACCAACGGATATTTCCTCACAGCCACTTTACAGCACTGTGTAACTCTTGGTACCTGCCATTGCCCTTATGAGGAATGGTGGCTGCGGGGTGTAGTTAGTTCCCTCTCAGCATTGGAAAAGGACTCAGTATTGCCCAACCTTTGGTGCTGCGCAGGGGTGGGCTAACCTTCACACCATGGGCACGTATAGTGCAGGCTTCCTATGAGGAGATCCTATACCTCATAAAACACAATAAACGGTCTAGTGGCATTTAACTCTGGGTATCGAGACTTCGCTCCCGAATAGCAGGGCCTACAAGAGGACACCTTTAAACATTAGTTTTACAGCTGGATTAAAACATACCAGTAGTTTTTTGATAGTATAGAATGAGCGAGGGCGTTTGCCAGCAGTGCTTTTTGTGACAGTCTAAAACTTCTTGAAAAGATGTTCTGAGCTCTAAATAGGCACACACTGTAGTAAATTATCTATACGCTGTAGGAAAGTGCTTCTTTTTGCACGATTACCCCTTAACATTTTGCAGATACCGGATACCAACTTGACTGAGTGTGTGCTGGAATCCTGCTAACCAGGACACAGCACCTGTGTTCTTACCTAAAACTACACATTTGTACCCACAATTGGCACACCTCTGGGCTATCTGTAAGTCCCTTGTAAAAGGTACCTCTGGTATCAAGGGCCTAGTGACCAGAGAAGGCATCTGAGGGCTGCAGCATGCATTATGCCACCCTCAGGGACCTATCACCCTAGCACCCCCACACTGCCAATGCAGACTGGGTGTTTTGGTGCAGACCAAACTAAAGAGTTGACCCTCTAGCTGGCCTTCGAGCCCTAAAGGCAGGGTGCATCACATCCAGGTGAGAGCATAGCTGCAAGAGCAATATGCCCCTACAATGCCTGTGCCATTTCACAGGCACTGTAAGTTGCAGTGAAGCCATTTTGAGTACAAGGACTGGGAGTTTGTCAACAAAAACTTCACAGGTCCATGAAGACTTTACTCAAGTCTGGGAAGTTTGGTATCAAACTTCCCAGCACACTAAACCCACACTGATGCCAGTGTTGGATTTAAAGAAAAAATGCACACAGAGGGCATCTTAGAGATGCCTTCTTGAAACGACAAACTCTGGTGAGGTTCCCGACTGGCTCCCAGCCATCTGCAACCACCACACAGGTTTCTGGACCCCTGGATAGAGAGCCCTCGGCTCTCTGGGTCCGGGAACAAAGCACATCCTGAGCAGTGGTGTCATGCCTCCTCCCCCAGGATGGGCAGGGTCCTTGAAGAGGGAGCTTTAAAGTCCTGCCACCTTTGTAGCTCCCCCAGCCTTTTGCTGCTATCAGAAACTGGCTCCCACCAGTTCTGACCCCATTTTGGGCAGGAGAACCGGCGGGAAAACCTAGCCAGGAAGGGAGATGTACCCACCTTTGCCAACCCCACCCCTCAGCGGGGAAGGCAGGGTGAAGTACACATCTCAGTTGCCATTTTGTAGATGGGGGACCCCTCCTATCAGGAAGAGTCTATGCCCCCCTCCCACTGGAGGGTGGCATACTAGGAGGTGTAGACAGCCCAGGGAAGGGACCCATTGGTCCCCACCTGCACACTCCTGTAACAGCTCTAAATCTAGTATTTAGGGGCACCCCTGAACCTTGCCTCTTCAGATTTGACATGACAAGAAGAAAGACCGAAGAGCCGTACTGCTGTAGAGGAAGATGATGACGACAACTGCTTTGGTCCCAGCCCTACCAGCCTGTCTCCTGCTCTGAACTCCTGTGAGCTGAACCTGGCGTGTCCTACAGCCAGCAGCCTCCAAGAACCCCGGAGATCTGCCCCGCCTTCACAAAGAACTCCTATCTTTCGTCAACAATGGATTCAACTGTATTTCTACGGGTTATCAAGAAAGCAAATATTTATCTTAAATTTCTGTTTTTTAACACACTTTTTGTATGTTGTTAGTATGATCAAAATATGATATCAGTTTCTACATTTGAGTGTCTTGCTAAATAATATGCGGTTCCCAATATTTCTTTGTATTTGTTTTTTGGGAGTCATTCCAATAACACTTCTACACCAACATCCTCCTTTTCTCCTTACTTCAAGATACCCTTAAGTTCCCTTCCTTAATTCCTCCTGGTAACTCTTTCAACAACTCCCCTTTCACCTAGTAGGATATCTTACTTTTCCCCGATAAGGGATTACAATGACGCAAGTGAGTCACAGTTCCAAGAAGAAATGCTTCATTCACTTCACATCTCATGCTGTGAATTGTATATTTAATAAAAATTTTACAACAAAGTGTCAAGGGTTTCATTTCCACATGCCACAGCATTTAGCTTAAACATCAGTTTACCAGGTTAGTATTTGTAAGTCCTGCTTTAGAGGAGGGCTTGTGGTGCACCACTCTCATTCCGGAGGTGGGGTATGACCAGGAGGGACCACCACTCTTTCAAGCAGGGCGGAGTGATGCCAGACACTCTTGCTTGTGGGGATCAGTCCAGGTCTACACAACATGTGTAAAAGCTAGAGAAAGATGGAATGTGCCCTTTTCTGTGCATACCTGGAAAATTGCTGAGGAAGCCCAGGGAGTGGAGGATAAAGTCTCAAAAGCGGGTCCATGGGAATTCAGAGACTGGAGCATCAATGTCCAAATCTGGTGAAAGCAGGATCAGAAAAAGGTTGGTGACAATAAGATTGGCAAGTAAGGGAGCAGACCAGAGAACGAGGGTGCATGATTTGCAATTTTGGAAGTAAGGAGTTTACCACTACCTTTCTTAGGCAGAGAATAATTTATTTGAAGAGAAAATTAGCATTCATAGTTTTGGTAAATTTTAATGTCAAATGAAATCCAGTCAATAATCACGTGACGCAAACAATAACTGAAGGCACGCATAGGCAAGATGCAACAGTGTTTCCTCTGCACCTCCTGTTCCTCACTGCACAGAGGCAGTTATGCACAAGGGATAACCTCTTCAGAATTGAAGACCTGCAGTGCTCAATTAAGAAGGCGACTCCTCGTTTTAAAGATTCAAACTAGCCTTTGCTGGGCTCAGGCAATAAAGTGGCTCTGAGGCATGACCTGTTGGACTGAATGATCAGACGGGTTCGCAGCAGCTTCATAGTTACAGATGACCACTTCTTGTCGCTGAGCCTGAAACAAAGAAGCAAGTAACTTAGTCGGCTGTACCTGCAATTCCTGGACAAACTCATCTAACTACCCTTCGCATATATAGCGCTGTTCACTTGCCCATTCTCCCTCGCCCCAAATCCCAGATCCAATGCTTTTCCACTCACTCAGTCCAAGGAAGGACAAAACATCAACTCTCAATCCCTTCTCTCAGCATCATTAGCAGCCCCCAGCAATATCAATTACAGTATGCCTGACCGCTTAATGGAGCAAGCCACCAAGAATACAGCTGTCTCACACTGTTGCTGGAACCCGTGCCATTCTAGGCATGCAAGGCACTGCACCATGCTCTGTCTCATCGTGGTAAGCCAACCGGTTTCATGAGCTACGTGCTTTGAGATTACCAGTCTTGTATGCAGACCGTGTACGGGTTAAAATGGAATGCGCTTTCTTGCAGTAACTAATAATTCAGCAAAAGCAGGTATGGAAAAAATATATTGGATTGCCTCTCTTCATGCTCCACGAGAATGTTCAATCACATATCTATGTGAAGCTGTGTTAAGTTTTGTGAAAACTAGTGCTGGTCATTTACCTAGCTGCCATTCCAATGGCTGTGTCTGAAATGGTTCTGGTTTGAATGGGCTAGGTAGGAGCCTCATTCGGAGACCAAATATTCAGCTAAGCCAGTCCTTCTAAACTCATAAAACTGGTTACAATAGTGTGGCAGCTTCACGTTACCCGGTAGCCTAAACCTTGAATAGGATGTTCTGCTTCATGATACCTGGTAGTGTAAACCTTCATAAGCAAGAGGCACTGCCTAAAGTGGCAAGGAGGAGATTAGTGGGGAGGGGACCACCTAGATCGTCAGGGATAGGTCCGTACATAGGCCACCTAGAAGAACCCGTCGGGTACAAAGCTGCTCGGGGCTCTGGGACTTCCGTGGCCTGCTGCGGTGGTTTCACTAGTTAGGTTTCAAAAGAAGGAACTTCCCGCACTGCATCCTGGAAAGCTGCTGGTTAGCTGTATCGCAGGCGGGCATAGCCCAAAGCTTGGAAATCCCTTCTCAGTCATAGGTGTCTATCTTAGACCTGAGAGACCCCCAACTTGCAACAGGGCATGTTGAAGAGTATATAGAAGTGGAGGACTGACCATCAGAACCAACAGGTACCAGGTGCAACCAAAGGAGCTCCATCTCGCCGAGCAGAGACCGAAAGCAAGGAGTGAAACTGTGTACACTGCTTCCTTGAATGTGCCGGTTTCCTTATCCAGAAACCCCCAAACCCAGAATACAATCCCCACTGACGAGGTAGGTGCAAGCCGCCACCACCATCGTTAGCACTCCTGCAGATGTCTTTTCGCAGTGGGAAAACTGATCAATGGGCATAATAGCATTATAATCAAACTCAATGTGGTCCTTGTACCAGCTGCTGTAATGCCACCTAAATCGCTTTCAACTGGGAGTTAGAATGGTGGGATTTGTTAGAAAGTGCCATTGACCGCAACATGATAACGAACTTTTCCAACTTTATTTCAGGATACCTCTTCCTCGACCCACATTATTTCAAACAAGCTTCTGTTACCTATTGAACTTATGTAGACAAAACTCTTGAAAGATGTTTCAGAAACTAATCAAAAGTACAAGAATATTGGGCAATAGTTTGGAAAGCTATTAAAAAAACATGAATTCTACAGTATGTGAACATAAAATACTTGGTTCCATAATCCATATACATCAAACTTTTTTGTGGTGTACAGTGTAATAGGATTAGCTTCCACCCTGTCCCCTCTGCCCTACATTATTGTAAATACGCATTTTTAAATGCATCTTGGTTATAGGAAACATTATTAATTTCCAGATCATCTCTACACTTTCGTTAGTGAGCAGCAGGAACAGGGGATGCCGGTCCACCTGTGGGTGAAATTATTTTTTTAAAGAGGCAAAGGGGATTTTCCGTACTTGGGGTACAGAACATGAGCCTGGCACCCAATATAGCCATGTCTGAACACTACCAGCTTGCAACCAGCTGTGCTCATCCCTGCTCACAGTCCTCCTGCCAATGCTTGCTCACAGGGCCGTTTCTAGGTGTTTCGCCGCCCTAGGCGAGAACTGAAACATGCCGCCCCCTCCCTTTTCCTACCATCACTCTCTCCCCCTGTCTTCCAGGCTAGAGAGGCACACCCTCTACTGCCGAACCCTTCTATGTTACTCACATTTACTATCAGGAAACACGATCACAACAGTCAGTCCTGCAAACGACCTCAAAGAAAGGCCCAGGCCAGACCATTACTGTAGCCATACACTCACAGAACTATGTACACGGATGCCGAATAGAGCCTTGTGTTTAAATACCACCGAGGCGTCAAGTGCACTTCGTTTTCAAAACCAGAAACAACAAAAATAGTAACTTGCACCATCTTCCAAGGCCAGACCTAGTGGTTTTGCCAACGCTTGTTTTTTTTCACTGAGGCACCTGAAATAGTTATCATCTACCATTGTATCCATTTAATAGAGGCTGATCATAACAATTAAAAGATTTCCACGTCAGGGAGATTATAGTTCATGATCCTCAAATCTGCACTAATCAGAGACTATGGCAAGACGTTATTAAAGTTTGGCGTACAACACAGAATTAACTGCTTCTTGGCACTGTGAATAGAAGTTATTGACAAGCTTGTGCATGGTACCGCTATGAGAGTAATCCTGACCAGAATTTGAGCCGGTGCAAGGCAGAATGCACACTTCACCATAGTTGAAAAGTGGTTCCATGTTGGGAAACACCTTCAACCAATCACGGGTTTGCTGCCATCTGTGCATTGCATTCTGGGATTTGTAGTCTTACTTTTAACAGGGTAAGCAGTGGCTCAAAAATCCCAGCGTGGACATTGACGTTGGCCTATTGGCCTAAACAGTCACTACCGGATGACAGTATCGGGCATGACACTAGGCTAGTGGTCAGTTTTTTTTTTTTACGGAGTTTTATATAGCGCGATCTTGACCCGAAAGTATTGGGTATCAGAGCGCTTTAAACGAGCACAAGTTGCGTTACAGCATGAGGACACATTCATTTTTGTTAGTCACGAACAGCCTATTATTATGACAACCGTCGCAAAGTTCATTGAGCTGCCAATATTTCAACCCAGAATTCCGAAAGAGAACAATAACCATTTTTAATAGTTCAACTAGGGGCGGTCTAGGGGCTGAACAAAGGGAGGTGTGGGGCAGAAAATCAAAGCAGGTTTTCACTAAACTCCGCAGTGAATTGTTGCAGGACGAGCAACAGTTACATACCTAGTGATATCATATGCCTGTCAATGAGGGAGAGCTCCGTGCTATCCGAGACGTCTGACTCCATTGTACACATTCAGGTACGAGGGCAAGAAGAACAGTCACAGTATTCCGAGTGGAAGATGGAACTTAGTTCACTTTCACTACAATCCTTTGACGTGCCCTGGCCCTGCAAACCCCATTCTCTCCCCGAACCCAGGAAACTTGTCTACTGCCTCTTAGTCTGAAATTCAGCGCAAATATTCTGGAGCTCATAGAGTCGCCCGAGTAGTGTATATGCGTGGTCGCCATCTTGAAATGAGTGATTTGTTGCTGTATTTTAAAACAAGTGTTACGCCAATTACCTTAGTTTTTCCAAGTATGCTAGCGCTAACGTGGGGTATGATGTTCGAGAAATACAATAGTAATTATTATTCGTCCGGAAGAAAAATGAAATAGAATTACATCTCAAAATAAAGTGCAGAAAAGGTGCACTGAGCTACTATTTAATTTGCCGAAGCAGTTATAATAATGCTTAGGCAGCTAGTTAAGGTTAATAAGGCCTAACAGTGGAACCCCTTCACCCCTACGCATACTAAATTTGAAACTCTCACATCAGACTATGCAAATCTAGTCCAAGATGGCCTTGGAGTATACATACCACCTTGCACGTTTGTCACCATAGAGCTACGCCCCTTTACTCTGATGTAGGGCAACTCAGTTTTCCATTGCTAAGCTACTGAAGCAGCTGGTTAGCGTGTGTGGCTCACGTTTTCTTTTGCACAAATACCCACCTTATCTTTCCCCTATCAGGGCCGTTTCTACCATTAGGCAAGACTAGGCGGCCGCCTAGCTTTACTTTCGTAGGTTCAAATAAAAAAAAAATCCCCCTTTTGCCGCCCTAGCCCTTTGCCGCCCTAGGCAGCCGCCTAGTCTTGCCTAATGGTAGAAACGGCCCTGCTTGCTCACAGCAACTCTCGCCTCACCAAGTTGACAGCAACTTTGCCTGCAGGCAGTAATATACATGCATCTACATACTCAAAGCCACCCTAACCACCCACACAGTCATACTCCACCCAGTCTCCAAAATCTCTGCATAGCCTCACTCAGAGCCTGTGCCTACTTATTGCCTGCTTCTGCCCACAACCCATCAATGACCATCTCAAAACATAATCATCACTGCCCAACCAACTATCAACCACCCATGTCTGCTCACAAAAACCCGATCTACTTACGACTGCGGAGTTAATTCCCATTCAGTCACCACAACACAACCACTGTATCGAGTTCCTGCTCAAAGGCTACCACTGGCTTGTCCTGGTCACAGTCACTCCTGTTTTTCCCCATTTATTCACCATAGCTAGCCTGCCCCCACACAGCAGCCTCAAGCCAAAGGGTCACAAAGACTCAGAGGCACTAAAGAATTTCTTTACTCAAGATCACCAAAACGTGTTCCTCCCTGCAAACCTTCACCTGAGCTAAACTTCCTTTCTGTGGATTACCTCTGTCCCTCACATATATACATTGTCACGTACCTCTGTCCATTCGCCTCTCAGGCCAATGTACAGGATCTTCGTTTGTTCTGCTCCAAAGTTTTTAGATATATGAATAGAAAGATGATGAACGCTTGAAAAACGTGCAATTCTGAAAGAAAAATGTAAAGGTACATTAAAAGTACTGCAAACAGCCCCATTGTTTATTACCCAGAACAACACTTGAGGGTCCCAATGAAGAAACCAATGCCTTGTTGCCTTACGCATAGAACTGTTCCCCTTGGTAATCCATTAATGGATGCAAACGCCTTCACAAGGTTTAGATGCTAAAGGATTGTTTTGGATTAGATTTACCTCAGTGGCCGGGCCCTTCGTGCCGGTTACACAGTGTCAGGTAGAGTTAGCAGTCAGCAGGTATTTAAAGGAAAAGGGAGTTACAGTTTCACACTTTTTAGAGATAGATTATGAAAAATATAAGTGGTAGGAATAATAGGCAACAAAATTAGCAACTCCACTTGCCAGTGTTAAATTCAATGTTTCTCGATTCAAGATAATGTGAGGTGTTGTCTAAAACCTGCCTGAATATACCTTCTAGTTCAGATAAGTAATATTTCTACACACCCCCTTTACTTCATTTTAACTGTCAGGGGACATTTGGAATCCATGGTTTCATCCAAGTAGAAAGCTAAATGCATTTTTAAAAAGATGTGAAAAAATACCAAATGCATGCCTTAAAAGATTAAAAGCAAGTAGTAGGAATTTTAAAATGTAATGGTGTGCATTCATGGAAGCGATTCTACTTATTAATTTCCCAGCTGGTCATATCATAAAAGGTACTTTCCTATAAAAATAACAAGAACCTTCAGTGAATTGCTGTGGTTTCTAGTGTCCAGCGAGGGTAAAAAACTAGCTATTCTTCCACTGCAACTGGGGGAAAGCTCCCATCAAATTAGGGTGGTTTACAAAGAAGCTATCAGTGAGAGCTAGCACGAATGTCTTTGAACCCTAATGCAGACTGTTTAGACACCATTTCCATGAAGTGACAGGGAATGAATTGCTGAATGAATGAAACGGACTGATACAGACTAGCAGTTAGTCTAGAACAGGTGCAAGCTCAAGCAGGAGTAAGATGCAAATAACAGAAAAATGAGGGTAGAAGATTAGTTAATAATAGGAGTGAAGAAAAAAGCAAGCAAGGAGGAGAACGTTCAATGCCTTAGCAGTTAGAATAGAAAAGCCTTTGCCCCCGAAATGAGCAATTCTGTCACAGGGAACAGCCAGCAGGTTAGTCTAAGAGGAACACTGAGCATGGGTGGGGAGGTGTCAGGAGAATCAGTGACCCATATTATGGGCATAAACACACTGAGAGGGGGGGACCAGAAGCAGGAGTTAAGAAGGAGGTCCTGTACCAGCGCTCCTAAGTTAGCTAAATACACAAAATGGTACCAGTTCCTATGGTGGGCAGTCCCAAAGTGGTGAACTGCTGGGGGGTTGGGAAAATAATGGTGATTGTGAAGGTTCGCGGTGATGTCTAACGTGTAGGCCAGATACTCCTGGGTGGATTTCCAAGTGCCCTCACACACCCTTGCGGGTGCAAAGCATCATCATCGGGCGTTGCTCCTCGTGGGGGTGGCGCTGCAGTCCCTCACGGGCCCTTCAGGAGGGCTCTCTGTCGGAGATCTTTTTACTGGAGTAGCCGTAGTTGTGCGTGCGGGTGTGTGGGGATGGTGGGTGGTGTGGTGAGGCTAAAAAGACCTGTAGGAACCCCAAACGGTTTATTAATGGGTCCTGCGGGTCTGGTTAAAATCTAACGGGGAGTGGTGCCTAAATAGCACTCTAAAAAGGTAGGGGAAAGGTAGATAGTTCTGTTACTCTCGACCCGTATGTGATAAAGTTAGAGTGAGAGTGAGAACGTGAGGTGGGTGGTCAACATGTTTCGCGCTTCCCAGCGGTCCCTAACGGATCCGTAGCGCTTCGTCAGGACCAAAAGGAAAGTGGTAACAAAATTTGATATAGGTCAGAATGTATCCTATATGTCCATAGTATAGGGATCACGTTTTATTCGAGTCCCTATGAGCGAACCTAAAAGGAAAGGGAGGAGAAAAAGGGGACAGGGAGACAAAAAAGGGGAGGCAAAATGAAGTGGTCAACAACATCTCCAGGGGGCGTAATACATGTCCCTGGTATCAAAACGAGTCGGTGCGGAGAAATACTCGCATCATGGTTGTGCCACATGCCAGGGGAGGGGGGCGGGTGCAAGAAAGACTAGTGGTTCTATCAACTCTGTCGGTATACGGGTCACGCAAGATAAATCAGTGCGGGACACATGCATAGTAGACAGCTCCACAGTGTAAAGTTCATGCAGGGTATCAGGGGGCATAACTGCATCCGTTGAGCTGGTGTCTCAAAGTTGACTAGTGACCAGTGAGACTACTTCTTGACGACATGCCTCGTGGTCTGCCCTAGTACATGGTGAGTCATGCAGGGTTTCAGATTGAGGTATGATAGGATCGGTATCTGAAAAATGACTTTGTGTCGAGTGTGATAGCTTATTAACGACATGTCTAGAGGTCTATCTGGTGAGTGAGGATAACGGAGCCGGTGAAATTATTCAGCAGAATCCCGTGATCACGACTATTCTACATAGTGGTGGTGTGGCAATATACTGTTTATAGACAAACTGGTAAACCTACCCAATGTTTAATGGGTCCAGGCTATACCGGATAAGGATCGGCTGGGGCGGAGGGCGCCAGCTAAAAAAGACAACCAGCGTAGTTTTACAATAAACACTTCAAGGGGAGCGGGAAATTGTTAAAAACGCCAGTAAGGCTAATCTTGGTAGAGTAGAGATAACACAAACAAACAAATAGTAAACCAGGCCAGTTGGGCTAACTGGGCAGAGTAAGGATAATTCAAACAAGACTAATAAAGTGGCTGCAAACAGGTACTTACTCACGCCCCGGGTATTCTGCTCTGAACACCTACGTGCCTCCAGGATCGCCGGTAGTTGACACGGTTTTGGAGGCACTATTTATGTCCAAAGTTGATTGGGTGTTCAACCCGGAACAGCTGCGAGTGTCGTGGAAACAGAGGCAGGACTGTGTTTCACGAAGTTGTGGATGGCGGCCATGTTTGAATGGTCTAGAAGTGTCAAGGAGTAAGAGTCTCCGTATCGACGATTTAGAAGGGGGGAACACATGAGTGTGTCTCGAGGGTGTGCGTGGCGTATGGACCCAAAAATAAAAAATATAAAATATAAAATAATAATAAAAGTGCCTCAGGGTCACGCAGTGAGTTGGTTGACTGGTAGCACCTCTAGCTACTGTGGTTAGCACGTCGGCCATATTGGAACGGGTCTGGAAGATATCCCAAAGTGTGTATATTATTGAAAGATTGCATGGTCTGGATACAGGCACATGGGTTGGTACAATTGTGTCCGTTCCAAATTAACGTGTCATCGTAAGGGTGTCTCTGTGTCAAAGATCTTAGAAGACATGTGTGGACATGGTGATGCATAAATACAGCAACCGTGTGGTGGTCCCAAAAGCCGGGCAGTAGAGTGAGGTACTATCATCCCATACACTTCTGGGATGGGAGCGTCGGCCCTGGTGGGTACGGGACACTGTTCATGTGTGTGTGTGTCAGCAGAATGGCTGGATAAGTTAGGTCATACATAGATATGGTGGTGTCTGAGTGTGATTGACCTGAGAGGTACAAGTGATCTGACACTCAGTGCTGGAGGTGGGGATACACAATTAATAAGGGTCCGTAGACTACAGATATCTGTGCACAAAAAATCTCATGTGTCCATACAATTAAAAGCTGTAGTAATCTAATTGTAAACGGGAAGAGACCCGCTGTTATCGTCAGGAGATAGAAACACATATAGTGACTGTCCGTTGGGTACAGGTGTCAGTACACAAACCCTCTCAAGTGTCCATACATTAAACTGCAGTAATCTAGATCCAAATGATTAGAGGACCGCAATAGTAGTCTGGAGATGGAACACAGGGATGGAGCTACAGTCAAAGCAGGTAGGTGTCAGGTCTGCAGTGGGTGGTGGAGTAAGGTTATGATAGCTGGTATTATGGATTGAGAGAACTCCATGGGATGTCGTCGTTGAGACCTGTGACATCAGTGCGGAGTCTGAAGACCCAGCGTTGTTCTGTTATGAACAGGTTGGTTGGTGTCCATGAGGGATTGTGGTCAATCACAGTCCATTTGAGACTGTCAGGGGAATGGTTGTGTTCCAGGAAATGATTCTGCAGTTTAGTCTGTGTTTTCTTGCACCGTATTGTACTCTTATGTTCTCCGATGCGGGTTTTGACAGGTCTTGTTGTCATGCCTATGTATCGGAGTCCGCACGGGCAAGTAATCAGATAAATGCAGTTTTTAGTATTGCAGTTGGTGTGGTGTCTTAAACCTGCTGACAAGGGTGGAGCCATCGTCATCATGGACAAGGATGTCTATGAAGCAGAATGCGAACGCCAACTCGCCGACATACAATATTACCAACCTATCAACGTGGACCCGACGAAACGCCTGATGACTAAAATACAGAACATCACCACTGAGGCCGAAGCTGAAGATTGGATTTCACATGATGAAGCTGCATTTCTCAATCAAACCAATCCACGCACTCCATTCTTCTACTGTCTCCCCAAAATCCACAAGGGTACCAACCCCCCCCCGGGCCGCCCTATAGTGTCAGGGATCAATTCTGTATTAGAACCACTAAGTAAATTCTGTGATTTCTTCCTACGACCTCTCGTAGAAAAAACCCCTACCTATTTGAAAGATACCGTGGAAGTACTTAATCTGATACAACAGTTCAGTTCCCCTGACACGATCGATCTTCTGGTTACCCTAGACGTAGTAGCATTATATACCAATATACCCCAGGACGACACTCTGATGGTCCTAGAAGATGCTCTACACTCTCTCGATCCATGGCCATATACTACTCCCATACCGTTCATCTGCGAATGTGCCCAACTCGCGCTTAAAGAAAACTTTTTCGAGTTCAACAACAAACTGTACCATCAAATACAGGGCACATGCATGGGGAGCACATTTGCGCCGAGCCTGGCCTGTCTATACATGGCCAAGCTGGAGGAAGACAAAATTCAAAATCCTACCAACCCCTTCCAAGACAACATCCTTCTTTGGCGGCGATATATTGATGACATCCTTGTATTCTGGAGGGGGAGTACAGACGAATGCGCTGCCTTTTTTGCATGGATGAATACGATCGACCCTTTCCTCAAATTCACAGGTACCCACTCTCACGAGTCGATCCCCTTCCTGGATCTCTCTATATCCTTGAAAGATGGCTGCTTACTAACCACGAACTACAAGAAACCATCTGATAGGAACAGCCTCCTACTTTATCAGAGCCACCACCCGAAAGCTTTGAGGGACAACCTCCCAGTAGGACAGTTCCTCAGATTGAGAAGGAACTGTAACACCCTCAATGAGTTCGAAGCTCAAGCTGCCATCCTGAAAAAGAATCTTGTAACCAGGAAATATCCCACCAGCATCATTAAAACAGCTCACAAAAGGGCTAGGAATAACAACCGTGATGCACTTTTAGAAACAAGGACCAAATCAGAGAACACGGCACTGACATGTGTGACATCTTTCACCCCTCTCTCAAACAACATCCAGAGGATAGTGAAACGTCATTGGAAAATACTCAAAACTGGTTCCTTTGACCCCGGTCCCTGCCCCCTCTTTTCGTTCAAACGCACTCAGAACCTAAGAGATATCCTGGTGCATACCCGCCCCAGAAAGAACAGGAAACCACGAGAAACCCTGTGGGCACTACCCCCGGTTGTAGGCCATTTCCCATGTGGTTCTTGTACTACCTGCCACCAGACAAAACCTGTGAAAGAGCTGGATCTGGGACTTCCCAGACCTTGGCAATTAAGACACCACACCAACTGCAATACTAAAAACTGCATTTATCTGATTACTTGCCCGTGCGGACTCCGAAACATAGGCATGACAACAAGACCTGTCAAAACCCGCATCGGAGAACATAAGAGTACAATACGGTGCAAGAAAACACAGACTAAACTGCAGAATCATTTCCTGGAACACAACCATTCCCCTGACAGTCTCAAATGGACTGTGATTGACCACAATCCCTCATGGACACCAACCAACCTGTTCATAACAGAACAACGCTGGGTCTTCAGACTCCGCACTGATGTCACAGGTCTCAACGACGACATCCCATGGAGTTCTCTCAATCCATAATACCAGCTATCATAACCTTACTCCACCACCCACTGCAGACCTGACACCTACCTGCTTTGACTGTAGCTCCATCCCTGTGTTCCATCTCCAGACTACTATTGCGGTCCTCTAATCATTTGGATCTAGATTACTGCAGTTTAATGTATGGACACTTGAGAGGGTTTGTGTACTGACACCTGTACCCAACGGACAGTCACTATATGTGTTTCTATCTCCTGACGATAACAGCGGGTCTCTTCCCGTTTACAATTAGATTACTACAGCTTTTAATTGTATGGACACATGAGATTTTTTGTGCACAGATATCTGTAGTCTACGGACCCTTATTAATTGTGTATCCCCACCTCCAGCACTGAGTGTCAGATCACTTGTACCTCTCAGGTCAATCACACTCAGACACCACCATATCTATGTATGACCTAACTTATCCAGCCATTCTGCTGACACACACACACACATGAACAGTGTCCCGTACCCACCAGGGCCGACGCTCCCATCCCAGAAGTGTATGGGATGATAGTACCTCACTCTACTGCCCGGCTTTTGGGACCACCACACGGTTGCTGTATTTATGCATCACCATGTCCACACATGTCTTCTAAGATCTTTGACACAGAGACACCCTTACGATGACACGTTAATTTGGAACGGACACAATTGTACCAACCCATGTGCCTGTATCCAGACCATGCAATCTTTCAATAATATACACACTTTGGGATATCTTCCAGACCCGTTCCAATATGGCCGACGTGCTAACCACAGTAGCTAGAGGTGCTACCAGTCAACCAACTCACTGCGTGACCCTGAGGCACTTTTATTATTATTTTATATTTTATATTTTTTATTTTTGGGTCCATACGCCACGCACACCCTCGAGACACACTCATGTGTTCCCCCCTTCTAAATCGTCGATACGGAGACTCTTACTCCTTGACACTTCTAGACCATTCAAACATGGCCGCCATCCACAACTTCGTGAAACACAGTCCCGCCTCTGTTTCCACGACACTCGCAGCTGTTCCGGGTTGAACACCCAATCAACTTTGGACATAAATAGTGCCTCCAAAACCGTGTCAACTACCGGCGATCCTGGAGGCACGTAGGTGTTCAGAGCAGAATACCCGGGGCGTGAGTAAGTACCTGTTTGCAGCCACTTTATTAGTCTTGTTTGAATTATCCTTACTCTGCCCAGTTAGCCCAACTGGCCTGGTTTACTATTTGTTTGTTTGTGTTATCTCTACTCTACCAAGATTAGCCTTACTGGCGTTTTTAACAATTTCCCGCTCCCCTTGAAGTGTTTATTGTAAAACTACGCTGGTTGTCTTTTTTAGCTGGCGCCCTCCGCCCCAGCCGATCCTTATCCGGTATAGCCTGGACCCATTAAACATTGGGTAGGTTTACCAGTTTGTCTATAAACAGTATATTGCCACACCACCACTATGTAGAATAGTCGTGATCACGGGATTCTGCTGAATAATTTCACCGGCTCCGTTATCCTCACTCACCAGATAGACCTCTAGACATGTCGTTAATAAGCTATCACACTCGACACAAAGTCATTTTTCAGATACCGATCCTATCATACCTCAATCTGAAACCCTGCATGACTCACCATGTACTAGGGCAGACCACGAGGCATGTCGTCAAGAAGTAGTCTCACTGGTCACTAGTCAACTTTGAGACACCAGCTCAACGGATGCAGTTATGCCCCCTGATACCCTGCATGAACTTTACACTGTGGAGCTGTCTACTATGCATGTGTCCCGCACTGATTTATCTTGCGTGACCCGTATACCGACAGAGTTGATAGAACCACTAGTCTTTCTTGCACCCGCCCCCCTCCCCTGGCATGTGGCACAACCATGATGCGAGTATTTCTCCGCACCGACTCGTTTTGATACCAGGGACATGTATTACGCCCCCTGGAGATGTTGTTGACCACTTCATTTTGCCTCCCCTTTTTTGTCTCCCTGTCCCCTTTTTCTCCTCCCTTTCCTTTTAGGTTCGCTCATAGGGACTCGAATAAAACGTGATCCCTATACTATGGACATATAGGATACATTCTGACCTATATCAAATTTTGTTACCACTTTCCTTTTGGTCCTGACGAAGCGCTACGGATCCGTTAGGGACCGCTGGGAAGCGCGAAACATGTTGACCACCCACCTCACGTTCTCACTCTCACTCTAACTTTATCACATACGGGTCGAGAGTAACAGAACTATCTACCTTTCCCCTACCTTTTTAGAGTGCTATTTAGGCACCACTCCCCGTTAGATTTTAACCAGACCCGCAGGACCCATTAATAAACCGTTTGGGGTTCCTACAGGTCTTTTTAGCCTCACCACACCACCCACCATCCCCACACACCCGCACGCACAACTACGGCTACTCCAGTAAAAAGATCTCCGACAGAGAGCCCATATTATGGGCAGCCAGAACTCAAAAGTAGAGGCACTTTGAAAGAGGGTGCTGTGCAATAGGTACCAGTCTAAACAATACCAGATGCAAGTTATGGACCCAGAATTGCCAAGTTGCTGAACACAGTAATATTGGGTCCAGCTGCTTATTGCATACATGATGTATGTGGGGCCACTTGCGAGCAAACATAAGCAGTCTGACTTGTGTGTGCAAGGTTTGCACTATGTATACCAATATTTCTGTAACGCGCAAATTTACAATTTATGGGGGTGGTAAATTATATCACATAGAAATATTGTGATCTCTGGCGGGGTGGGTCCTCTGCTCCTTTCTAAATTGAATATGGGCTGGGTCAGTCCTCAAGTTGATAGGGGTGTTGTTCGAGTTCCTGGGATCATAGATGCAGAAGGCTTGTGTTCTGGGTTTCTATGTATTGCAGTTTTTGATACAGTCTTGAGATATATTTGCTTTTGGGTCAGCATTGTCGAGTGAAGAGAGTTCATTTCTCTGACGAGTAACAGAAGAGTGCTGGTTCTAGTGGACCTGCATGTGAAGCATGTCTTGACGATCATGCATGCTTGGAAGGTGTGGTTCCACCAAGATTGGAGACAAATATTTCAAAATCTTTAGCCTTTGATGAGACATGCTACCACATGTAAGATGCAATTCAGAAGAGGCAGCATGATGTAGGAGGACTCCAGGGAAGGCTGTTGTTTCTATCTAGGTGCAGCAGGTCTAAGGTTTGGAATGTTGTTTCTGGGAGGTAGGATTTCACTTCTTTAAGAGGGAGCGTTGGTACATTGCTGTCTCGGTTTTCTTTGCAATGTGTTCTTTGAAGTTCAAAGTGAATTTGGTGTATTAACATAACTCGTTGCTTTCGTATCTCCTATAATTGATTTTGTCTAAATATAACTTGCGTCTCTTTATGTAATTTATGTCGTAGGGTGATTCCAGAACTCACTTTCTTTTATTCCTTGCTACTGGTAATGGCCCATGCCTTGTAGGCTTGCAGTTTTGATTCTGCCAGGTATTTGAACAGTGCAAGCAAATCAATCTGTTTCCAAATGCTTTACGTACTTCTGCTATGGACAGGTTGGTAGGAGAAAGTGAATTTTATTTCTATTTTTTGCACTCTGGGTTTGCTTACACCAGTGGGCTGCTGCACAATGGCTAATGCATGGGACCACTTTTTAAATGCTTTATTCCGCCTGAAGATGGGTTGCAGAGCATGAGTGAGGAGGATCACAAAGGAAGACCAGGGCTCAGCATCGCCTCCCAAAAATTGACAACACAGAATGCTGTATAATTGTAAGACTTGCTGAGAATGTTTGGGGTCTGGGTAGGATATGTGATTTCCTGAGAATAGACAAGCAGCGTGTGTGTAACCAGTTTACCTTGTCACCAGTGTTGGTCATTTAGACTATAGTGAAGAAAGGTGCAAGGTGTTGGTAAGTTTAAACCAAAAACATTTGAATTGCAGAAGCGCTGTAAAATATTTGTCTTGGCCTCTGTTAGAGCTCCGGAGTCAACAGATGGCAACTTCTATACAGGGGAGCAGCCTGCAGGAGCTGAAGCTGATGTCCCAATTGAAACCAGAGCCAAATAATATTAAAAAAGATGGCTAGAATGTTTTGATACAGAAATGCTACTAAGATGAACATCTCAATCCAAAAAAGCTCTGCATAACCTCTCAAAAGACCATAGAAGCAGTCAGGAGGTAAAAATAAAAGACATTTTATCAACTGTATCTAATGCTGCATCTTGGGGCCTCATTTATGGGCAAACGATAAAGGAGAAATCTGTTAAAACAGTGTATGTGCCAAACATCCCCCTCACTGGGAGTGCATGGGAAGGCAGTACTCCAAAGGGTGAAGCCACCACCACTCTATTTAGAACATTCTGTCTGTGGGCCAGATGCCAAAGGTTGACTTTTCTAGGAGAAATGTATGCTAAAACAATGGACAAAGAAGCGGTTGGCATGATGGAGGCGCTTCCACCGCCACAGCAGTGGTTTGCAGGCTGGACCTCAAATACTTAAACGGGCCCTATGTGTTCAATCTCAAAGAGGAGAAAAATTGGGAATACTGAAATATAACCACCACATGATACCGTGCTAATGTTCAAGTAATGTTTGATTCTAAATATGCAAATTCAAAAAGAGGTAAACTATTTTGAAATCCAAGGAGTCAGATTTCAGCACCTAAAATGTCACTAAGTGAAAGATGTTTCAGATATTTAGATGCCAGCATCATCTATGTTTGAATCTGAACACTTCTAAGACCAAGACCAGGATACCAGTATATTTCTCCATGTGAAGCACCTAAATCTATAACAAATTGTGTTTTAACAGACAACAGTTATTTATTATAACACAGACAAGACGCTGACGGGAGTTGCAGCTGACGCTGGTGTGAGAGGGAAGCAGGCGGAGCAGTCAGATGAGGTGGCCATCGCCGGAGTGATCATCACCGCTATTACCAGCGCTGTTCCTGGCCATTGGGGCGACTACGTCCGCTGTTCCCGGCCGCTGAGGGTTGGTCATTACGGTTGACGCAGCCACTGCGGAGCAGGCAGGCGTGGCCATTGGAGCCGTGTCACTGATCACCGCTGCTGCTCCCGACGCCGGGCCTGGTCGATGCCGGTGTAGCCTGTTATTGCTTCTGCCTCTCTGAGTAAGCGGGCTGGGCGGACCGTTTCTGTGCGTATGACTGGTTTGGTCGGCCATGGGGCCGACCAAACAGCGCACTCAGTGTGGGCATGCCCCTCCTCCCCTGGACTCCAGCAGACCCGCCCACCCCCAACCAGGCATACCCTTCTGCTTTCTCGCAGTGCAAGACGCAGAAACATAAAATGGTTGTTTTACCATTATATGTTTCTGCTTCTCGCACTGAAAGAAAGCAGTGGGGCGACGCTCCTCTGCCCTAATGGAGCAGCCACCCACCCCTGCATATGCACTCTGCATTTTCTCAATGTAGTCTGCATGCAGCCTACATGGAGAAAATGGCCTCCCCATAGACGCCTGTGGGGTTGGCGTCCCAGCCAATCACAACGCTACCTTTGCAGCTTTGTCATTGGCTTAGGGGAGGGGAGGGAGGCCGCCTGCTCTGCCTGCTTCCTGTTCAGCAAAACACGGGACCTGGCCGGAGCTAAGGAGGCGCAAGGACATTAAATTTTTTATTTTTTTTATTTTTTATTAACCGCCTCCCCCCCCCCCCCCCCCCCTTGTGATACCCCACCCCGAAGTCATGCCGGCAGCGACTGATCAGATCACTCCAAGATCCACAACACGTCTCTGACAAGCCCCAGAGGGCCAGAGTGGTGAAACACTGCTGTAAAAAATCCAGGCAAACGACCACGAGTAACCAGGCATCTAGGCACATCTTTGTGGAACCTTCATCAAGATAGATGAGGTTAGGAAAGTCCAGGTCCAAGCCGTATACTGGCACCAGAAAAAGGAAACGCGATGTCACGTCTGAGGTGGGTGTAGTGACCGGCTGGTCATAGTTTAGTGTTTATAAATAATGTGTTTCCACCAGCCACTCCTAGAGGGCTGGTTTCCACACTCACCCATCCATCCCTCCATCCATCACAGGTCATGTGACCCTGCCAATAAAGGGGCTGGGCACACGTGCCAGTTCCAGCACCGTGTCATTACTTTAGGTGTATGGGGGACTAGGCCCCGAACCTTACATTGGCGACGAGCAGGCCAATCCCCGCGTGTGATTGGTCGGCCAGTCTGTGACTGTCATGGGGAGGTGTATGTAAGCTGCGCATAAGGCTCCCCTGTGCATGCTGCCAGCAAGGCGGAGACTGAGGCAGCACAAGGGGAGAAGAAGGCTACACAGAGAAGCCACCGGCGTTGCCCGGTGAGGCTCTTGTAGCCAACTGCATGCGGATGCCCTGGCTGACGTGATGTTAACCAGTTCTACAGCTTGAGGTTCATAAAATGGATAACGAGGTGAAGTGTCGCAGCCAGGACAGTGCTGTCGACCCTCCGGCGAGAAGCCTCCCCCTTCCTGAAGTGCCCACGCGAGTAGACAGAAGGACTGCGACAGTCAAGCGAAGGGACCACAAGCGGGAAGAGGGTGGGTGGGCATCCAGAAAGTAAGAGCTGGGGCGGCGCAAATTGAATACGTGCCCCGAACCCCCTCAAAGTATGGAAAGGCCAAGGAATGCATCCGCTTGCAAGGAAAGGGAGTAGCTGCCACGGGGGAGAGGAAGAGTTCCGTCAGCATCCCAGCCACAGAAGAGCGGGTAAGAAATGAGGCCATTTTGGCCCCGAATCTGTGAGGCGGCTTCGGCAGCCGTTGTTAAAAAAAAGAAAAAACACTTACCCTGGAGTGGGGTGCTGTGAGAGGCCGCACTCATGTGGGCGAAGTGACCTGCGGCATCAAAGCAGCTGCCGTTGCCGTGAGGGATGCCTGGCACCGGCATCCCTAATCTATGCGAGCACCGGCGTTGGAAGTCCTCTTCCACTGGGCGGGTCAGGGCGGCACACCAGCCCGGGACAGATGTGACGTGTGAGAAAGGTGCAGGCCGCGAGAAAGAAGCAGTGGCAGCACCACCCGGAGGTGTTTCGGGACGTCAGATCATTCAGTGGAGCCGGTGGCCAGGGTGCCTGGTGCAGCGCTCGTGGCACAAGCCGGTGGGGCCTCCAGGGCCTCGCCCCATGATGCTACGCACCAACCAAGGGCTACTGGCTGGTGAGGAATGGCACGGCCTCGCAGCATCTGTGCTGCTGGAGCCTGTCCCTGAAGTGACTGGAGTACTGAACTCGGCGGTAAGAGTGTGAAAAAGACCCAGTTATGGTGAATGGGAAAGCTGCCGTGGGCAAGTGGCAGCCTGCAGAGACCCTGTCACTCTGCTCTGTTTGGAGGCCTACATTCCCGCTCAGTAAAGGAGTGCTGAAGGGAACATCGAGGAGAAAGGCTGCCAGTGCCTATGAGGAGGTCTGCAGGGACACCTAGTGGACATGGGTGGTCACTGCTGCAGTTAAGGACACCTGTGGGGAGAGAAAAGCGCCTGCAGCGCTCGGTGGGCTGCCCTGGCAGTGTTGGCAGGACTAATTGGCAGCGAGTGCCAAGACAAGAGGATGCTATGAGGGCAGCACGACACTGGTGGGGGCAGAGTGAGAGGGGACAGACTGGGCACCCCAGTAGTGGGAGATGCTCAAAGAAGCTCACACCAGGAAAGTGGCCAAGAGTATGGTGACAGCAAAACTGAGTGACGTCAAAGGCAGCAGAGGAGAGTGGTAACCCCTGTAAATGCAGCATTGACAGCTGCCATGCCTGCCGGAAATTACTGCAGTGCAAAGAGGGGTGCTGTGGTCCTGAACTGCGTTAGGGTTAGCACCAAGAGAGCACATACTGGCAAAGAGGTTGGGCAAGAGTATCATATGCCGCCCAATGTGGGAGGACTGTCATGGACAGAGAAGAGACTGTGTATTGACCCAGGGTACCACAGCAGTGCCAGGTCGAGATGACTGCCAGGCATTTTTAAAAGAAGTTCTGTAAATTCCAGCAAGTACAGCCAGGGACAGCCACAGAGTGGTTGCCCCAGAGAAGTCGGGAAGAGCATTGGCCGAGCAAAGAGGCCGGAGCAAAGAGGCCCCAGACTAGCGAAAGCCTTCAAGAGAAAGAGGCAGGCCATGAGCACCCACTGCAGTCGTATACCACCATCACGTTCAGGAGAGCGCTGACTGCGCCCCCAGTGACAAAAGGACGCCACCGCAAGAGAAGGAACCGGGTGCGCAAGGCATCAGCAGAAGGCGCACCTAAAGAGAAGCGCGGAAGGCGCAAAGTCAGAAGCACACTGTAAACCGCACCAGATTAGCTGACTGCATGGGCATAAGCCCAGGAGTGAGAGCCCTGCGAGGAAGAGGGCCTGTATCGCAACAGGGTGTGACAGACCCTGCGAGGTCTTGCCTGAGTGGAGGCAGGAGCGAGCACTATAACGGCGTAGCCTTGAGGTGCAAGGAGTGAGTCTTCAAGTGAAGAGGAGACCTGTGAGATGTCCATGATGAGCAGACCTGCGTGAAATCTACGAAGACAAGACCGGTGACAGGTCTACGAAGGGAGGATCTGTGAGAGGTCCACGACCAGAAGAAGTTTCCGGTCCTACAGTTAGGACAGGACGTGACAAGGAAGGTCCTAGTAAATGCACGTCAAATGGAGAGGCCTGGTCCTGGAGGAAGAGGAGAAGAAGGGAAGAAAGGAAGATGGAAGAGGAGAGGAAAAGTGTGGCACAAGGCCACAGCAATAAAGCGTGAAGAAAAAGAATAATAATAGAATGGTGTGTAGGAGACACTTGGCACACCACAATGTACATAATAAGAACTGTGAGTGTTATTGCAATCAAGTGCATCCCTAAGAATACCCAAGGAGCACTGAACATCTAGAGTGGAGCCCTGTACTATGTAACACCCTGAGGTCAATGAGGCATAGTTGGCGCTGCCCAGGAACCAGCAGTGTGCACAGGTGAACCTTACGCCTGCTGGCGAGAGGAACATCAACCATTGGAACATCCACCCTTGGGATTGCACAGAAGGCTTGAATGTGGCCCTGTTGGGAGTTCTTCAGTGACTCCTTAGCAATGCCTATGAGTAGCCTGCACAGCCCATTCAGTCCTGTGTCAATCCAAAGGCAAGGGCATCAAGGAATTTCCATGAGAGGGGAGTCCCACCAAGAGAGATGCAGCCGCTCCACAACAGGTATCCGGAAGCAACAAAAGCAAGCACGGAGACTGGGTCACCACCAAAGACTGCCCTATAGATGCCTGTGCACCAGAGTCCGGATGGCAGGAGTACACCGACCTTGGAACAACTACCCTTGAGACGGAGCGAATGACTTGAAGGTGAGACTGGTGGCGATTCTTCCATGGGCCTATTGTAAGGCATCAGAGAGATACTGCGCAGTCCACACAGTCCCGTTGAAGCCCGGTGAAGAGGACCTCAGGGGACTCGCGTGAGAGAGGAATCCTGATAAGAGAGCTGAATCCTGGTGAGAGAGGGAAGCCAGAAGTTGCTCCACCATCTGGCAGCTGGAGGCACTGCGGCATCCGAGGTAGATTCTTCAACAGGAGCCGGTACATCACCTGTCTGCAGAGGATTGCTATCAATGGAGCTAGCGTGCCTTTGAAGATGTATCAGCAATAGACTTCACTATTGCTCCATATGCACCCTCACAGGAACATTGTAAAAAGACTTCCACGCACTGAGACCAGGTGGGACAGGACCCACAGTGCCCAGATACAACAATTTGGACTAGCGAGCGAGAAATCTGGACTTCGTTTACACTGCCATTCGAGCCCAGACTAGTCTGATTAAAATGACGGAGGCGTGCCGTGATGCCTGGTGATCCCAGCTGCACCCGTAGACTTATCCTGTCCCACCTGCAACATGAATGGACTCAGTTGAGTTTTTGTTTTGTCATTTTGTTCTCTCCCACAGGTTGGATTTGTTGTCTCATTTTTAATAAAGGTTAGGAGGGATGTAGTGACCAGCCGGTCATGGTATAGTGCTTATAAGTAAAGTGTTTCCACCAGTCACTCCTCTTAAAGGGCTGGTTTCCACACTCAGGCAGGGCAACAGCAGGCCTTCACACTGGGAAAAGGCATTAGAAAGATATCAGACTTCTTCGGTGCACTCAATTCACCAATAGCAGCAAATACATCTAAGTCACCGGGGTAGGGTTGGGGGGGGGGGGGAAGGGGGAGACTTGGTTGGTCAAAAATAGCCTCATTTCTCAGGAGACAATTGGAAATAACCTCCACACCATGGACAGTAACTGCATATTATCAAGCTTGTCCGAGCTCCAAGATCCAAGCCCAGGGGACACTGATGGCATCCCTAAGAGGCCGACGTGGGCCATCAAGGAAAGCGGCGGAGGTAATAAAAATGAAATAATGGCAACTAGCCCTGGTATCTGGCCTTACCCACAGTCGC
Source organism: Triturus cristatus (assembly GCF_964204655.1). Classification (NCBI taxonomy): domain Eukaryota; kingdom Metazoa; phylum Chordata; class Amphibia; order Caudata; family Salamandridae; genus Triturus; species Triturus cristatus. The sequence goes on from NC_140584.1 coordinate 575,297,956, forward strand.
TTACCACAGTGGTTGCTGGAAAGGGTATAGGCTCCCAAAAAAGGAAACTAGGAACAGGGAGGACAGGATGTGTACCCACGCCTATGAACCACAGTGCGCAGAGGGGATCAAGAAGTCCAACTATGCCCGCCACCTGGCCAGATACAAATGCAAACTACACTGAAACATTAAAGCCAGACGCACCCTCATTACATCGGAGTTCATTACTATCCCTATTTTCAGTGTACAGGAAACCACACACTTTCCAAACTTCCCCCATGGATAAGGATAAGGTTAAAGATCCTAAACCTGGAACAGCCCAGCCTGGAACTTTAGCCACTGACGCCAATATTGAGAATGACCAGATGCCCGATTATGAATCTGCCCCACAGACTTCAGGGAATCCAGCAAAGAATGTGACTTAGTGTGGGGAGAGTGGTTATAGCAGACAGAACATGATGGATTCCAGTCTACTTTGGGGTGCTATCCTAGACACCATCCAGGCAACCGTTCAGGCAATTAATCATCAAGTAGATAAAATGGAAATACACTTGACCTATTAAATACCTTTGCGGTATTTGTCTCAGGCATTGACGACAAGCTTCAGCATCTCAACGACCTAATAACACATGTACAATTGGACGGACAAGGGCACAAACTTTGCACTATGCAAATGTGGAGAAGTAATTATCAAACTGACACAGCTATCGTCATTACTCAATGGAATCCTAGCGGAAGTTAGAGCGGTCCCTCAAACCAACATGAGGGTGGGACGCCAGGCTGCCCACGAAGGAGGAAGACAGCACAACCAACCCCAACGCATCAAGCTGCAGCAGTGAGGACGCTGTAGACATGATTACATGCGCCAGGAACCTTGGCCCAACCTCAGCATTAAAAGCCCCTCAGGGAATTACATTTTCAAAGGCTTCGCCAGATACACCTGGGCTCACATCTGAGAAGGAAAGCTCAGAGCCCATGATGTCACGCCTATGAAAATGCGAAAGGAAGTGAGTTTGTAAAGGCGGCAACAAAGACCAAGCAAGATCCTCATTGGAATTATCAGCGCGACCAGCCTTGCAGGTCGTAAAGACTAAGGGAAAGAATGAAAACATTGAAGTCTCAAGTGAGGTTCACAAAACCTTGATGAAACCGGCAGCCGTTTGCCAACCAGAGTCATCATTAGGAATTTTGGAAGTTCACGCACGCATCAAATCTAGTGACTCATGGAAAGAAATAGATAAACTCGCTGATGAGTATTTGGGGCATGAAGGGTCACAGACGGTTAGGCGTGACGATCAGGAGGCTGGATAAAGCCCGGACTACCGAGGCCCTGATCTCGACCAGTACACCTCGGAACCATGTAATGGACCCATAGAAGATGAAGTTGAAATCCCCCATAAATGGCATTGGGTACTGCAATAACCACACAAGAGAAATGGATGTGCAACTAAGCATCACATCAACAGCGGTGCAAGGGCCGAGAAATGGTGTCACCAGTAGGTCAGTGTTCTGTGAATCCCATTATTCTCCTCAAAGGGGAATCACGATACCTTAAACTGCTCGGTCATCCTTAAGCTGATCACAGAGCTGCCAGGGCTATCCATGGGTGGCTTCAGAAGACACCTTTTCAAGTAAATTCCTTCTCGTCAGATCACCGAGGCCACTCTATTCACGTTTAATACGCCAGGACTCCACGCAGAACTTTTAGTAAGAAAAGACATGCTGAGAACCTCGGGTATCAAAATATCACAGTTTCAAGACCAATTATACCTACCTATTCTACTGAACAAAGACGAAAGGACCAATGAGAAAATATCTACTATCTCGATACTTAAAGGCTCAGTGGCTAATTATTAAAAATCAAAGAGACCCATACTGTGGAGAGGCGCAGAACCCTGGCAGGGCAGGAGTCTTCATCCAACTGGGGCTGGCTACCCTCTGCCCCATCATAATCACAAGGGGGGTATTGAAGCCAAATTAAGACTGTCAACACAGCAAACGCACATGACAATTTTCACATCTGTTCTTGGAATGTGGGGGGCTTAGCTGCTAAAACGGAAGGCCCAGACCAGATACAGTACTGGAAAAAAATTGACATAATAGCTCTCCAGGAGACATAGACCATGACGAGCATCCTGCCCATTGGATTCGTGGAGCACCAGGTATGCACACAGAAATCAAGCAAATATTGCAGTGCTAAAGGAGGTTTATTGGTCTACATCAGTTCAAGCATATCCATAAGGGTAAAATGCTTGGCTATGCAAGACCCATGGATACAGGCACTAGTTCATGAAGGGTGGCCCTAACACGTGGTATGCCCCTTGATGCAAGTCAACATTTACATCAAGCCCAGAGGCAAGGAGACCTCAGTTGAGAGGTTGAAAAGCAAGCACGTGATATCAAACTTTCAAGTGACTGGAGATTTCAACATTAATCTTTTCCAAAAGCCTGAAGATACTCCAGAAGAAGAGGTAAGAAGTGCCTCACCTGGCATATTACCAGAGCAAATCTATCCAGAGACAAGACGCCAGATAAAATAGGTCAAAGATTTTTAAGAACCTGTGAACATGCAGGGCTGGTAATCCTGAACAGGAGATTCCAGGGGGACTTTCCACCAGCATGGGCCTAGACCTTAACAGCATCATATATAGATTACAGCATGGTGAGTTCCAACATATGCAACATGGACGTGGACTTCAGGATTGAAAATCACTCTGAAAGCGACCACCAGCCCCAAAATATATGGATAAGAACCAAGCCCTCTAGACCCTGCAAGAATTTTGATCGAACAAGATAGTACAGAAAACCTTGAGCGGCTAAGATGTAACTTAGTTAATATCCAAGACCTAGCCAATAGGTCACTATAAGCATTCGAAAATGGGGTCAAGAACAATATGGATCCAGTAAGAGTTTGGGTGTCATTCATGGATCAAATAGTGGAACTGTAGCCAGCTAAAAGCACACAGACAAGTATGGTCATCAGCGGCAGCATAAAGATCAGTCTACCAGAAAACATATGCCTTGTAAAATCGAGAATTAGTCAAACCCTGAGGCAAATAAGGATCCACCCATGAAACAACTTGGTAATCACAGACTGAGGGTGGAGTGCAGAAAACTTAAAAATGAGGTATGGTCCCTAAATAGAAGTATGGATGAGAGCTTCTGGGAAAAGCTTATAGGTGCAACAAAAATTAAACACTCAAGAAGGTTCTGGAGTATATTTAAAGATCTATAAAAAGGCTTGCAGGCCACCAATATTGGCAATATCGGTGAAGGGACCTGGGTAGAGTTTCTTAAAGCCCATTTTTCAACACACCCAGAATGTGGGCTAAACCCAAAAACGGAGAAACTGGAAATCCCTATGGAAAGCCACTTTCTGCTAGAACTTAAGGGACTATGACACTGAATCGATGCAATCTTTAAAGTGATAAACAGGTCTCGCTCCAACTGCACAGCAGGCCCCAACGGCATCCTGCAACACATATTAAAGCATAGTACTGCAACCTGGGCAAAGCACTTCATAGTGAGATACAACTGCGCCAACACTTAGAAATCAGAGGGACCACGTGTGCCCTAGACTGGCCGTACCACCTATAGTTCCATGACGACCCCCCTAAGTTTGACTCCCCCCCCCCCCCTTCCCCGGTTTATTACGTGGCAAACACCTGCTGTAGCATATACAGCAGCCACAGGAACTCGACGTCATCACACAGATTATTACCGATACTAGCTGATTGGCTGTATTTGTACCTTGATACTGTGGGAAAATATATACCTGTAACAAATGTACTAATAAATGCCAATAAAAAGAAGTTGGAAAAGAAAAAAAAAAAAAAACCTGGGCAAAGCACTTGGCAATAATGTTTAATACGATTCTGCTATCGGGGGACAACACAGAGAGCTGGCGAGGCTCAATCATCCACCCAATCTTCAAAGGTGGTAACGCATCCTCGCCAAGCAGCTACTGCCTCATAGCCTTATTAGATGCGGAACTCAAACACTTCTCATGTTTATTGCTGCATGACCTCGCTAACTGGGCAACAAAGTCAGTAAGAATCCCTATAAATCAAACAGGGTTCATGAAAAAACAAGGCACTCTCACTCACCAATTTGATGGCAGTGGGGCTACTAATGGAGAGAGCCTGCGATCGCATCCTGCCCCTATATATGTGTTTAGCTGATTACAAGGCGGCCGTCGACTGAGTACCCCATGGAAAGTTATGAGCCAAACTATCAGCTTGAGGCATTCCCTCCAAACCTTTTAATGCTCTACACCAACAAATGGGTGAAGATCAAAGTCGGAGATGGAAGGCATCTTTCAAGGGCTGCGTTCTTGCCCCCTATTGTTTAATCTGTATATCTCTGATCTTTCAAGTGTCCTTGATAAAGTGCCCTTGCACGCCCCAGGTCTGGGGGGGCCACCCCATTGTGGACATTCTCTATGCGGAAGACCTACTGTTGCTGGGTCAAACACAGGTGGGGCTGCAAAAATTAATTAATCAACGAGCTTTCCAGGTAAACAACGGATAACCACCTTGAAACCGATCAATAAAAAAAAAGTTGGTGGCTTAACGGCCAGTCGATAGAAGAAGTAACCTCCTAGAAATATTTGAGATTTAATTTAGACTCACAGGCCTCCTTTGCCACCCAGAAAGATAAGATCAAGAAAAAGCCACGGCTTTGAACTTTGCATTTGTACCCCTTTCAAAAAACTGTGGGGCCACTCTCAGATGCCACTTCTCACTGTGATTAAAGCCAAATTTTTACCAACACCAGCAAACGGCAGCAAACTGATGTTCCGGCAGGATGCAACTTCTGGATTCCCTTCAGATCAGAATATATAAACTACTCTTCAACCTTCTGAGAGCCGCTTCCCCAGCTCAAGTAAGGCTCGAGTTTGCCCTGGCAAAACAAACCTTAAAAAGCTCGGTCTGCTGCAAGAGACTCCATGGACTAATATGTTTGAGCTGAAATAAATTTGAAGACAGGAGCTGTACATATTAAGAATTACTTAAAGGAATATATTGAAATCCTGGGTCTTGGGGAGCTGTGGCAATTGTCAACAACACAGGTTGTATTTAAAAAAAACTGTAAATAAATGTATCCAGGTAAGTCGACCTTGCAAAGTGGTCACATGGGTGCTGGTCTTAAATTATTATACAAGAACGGTGGTACTATATTGGTTTTAATTAGCTATGCACTTTATAAATAAATATTTGCTAATTAATTATCTACTGGGGAAAGGGGAGGTTAAACTCACTGGATCACTGCTTGCACATTATTGATCTGCTTGCACTTTATCCGATGGCGGCAATTTTAGAATCATCTCAAATCACCTATAGATAGATGAAGCAAGTGGTTCTAATATTTTATATTTTTGTGTATCTTTGGTTTTATTGTGTACTGTACTTCTTTGCATAGGGATAGGGGTGGCTAACATCGCTGTAACCCTACTCGTCACTTATTGATCTGCTTGCACTTGATTCTCAAATCTATTCAAATCTGCTATAGCTGCTATGGATGCCCAACGCAAGTTGTCATTCTTTTATTGTTGTACGTCTTTGTTTTTATTGTCTTTTGTATTTTATTGCAATGATTTTAAATAACTAAGCAAATAAAATGAACTTGAATCTTATAACAAATGTTTTGTAGATGGAAATGTTACAGATTCACAAGCAACCCGTCCTACCGGTCCATGAGGTGGACCATTCAACAATGTCCTCCTGCACAGTCAATAGTCTGCTGGGGCATTAAAATACAATCTAAAACTGGAAATGACAGGGGAGGTATCGTGGAACACTGACGGGAGTCAGAGGGTCCGTCTTGTGGTAGACACATCCATTATTGCTTCAAACACCACCACACACATTCTGGATTCTTAGTTCCATCCATCTGTCCCCCTGCCCCTTTACATGGCACAGGGTAGCACGTGACATCAAAGAGCACCAGAGAAGATCGATGTAACACCCAAATTAAAACTGTTATGGCAAACAGGCCAGTGTCACCAAAAGTGCCCAGAGAAACACTCTAATGCAAATAGCCTCCAGGGGCACCAACAAGGACAAACACCACTTACAAACCTGTGAATGCCAATTTGGTACATTATAGGGAAGGAAGAAGTGGCCCTCATACTTTGTGGGATATTCCAGCTCTCCAGTGACATCTTTATTCAGACTGAATTCCTGATCAGCTTCTCGGACTGTGTCATCAAAGCTCATGTGTGGAATGTTCTTGTACCTAAAAGGGAAAGACAAAGGGATTGGATATAACAATTCAATGAATTGTCAAGACTGAGTTACTCTTTAGCATTATTGGGTTGCTTCAAATGCAGGGAAAGGCTGGCAATTAGTGAGGGTTGGAGAGAAATGAAGGTTGGAAAGAAGGACAAGAACACACGGTGAGTGTGCAATGGAATAAAGGAGCATATAGAAAGACACAAGGTGGAAGAGACAATTAAACCATCTATGATTAGCCAAAATAAAACCTGATATCTGGGGCGATGAGGATTCTCTTACAGTCTCATCTCGGATGGATGCGTGTCATCATCTTCTCCCATAATGATTATTCCTTTCAACTTCACGTTTCCTGTGAAACTGATAAGAGGAAGGGCAATTGAAGAGAGACACTAGGTCCATGGGGAGTAGCATAATCCACTCGATCAAGGTGTAGGAGAAAGAGAAGTCAAGGAAAGATTTAAAAAAAGGGAGAGTCCCAGAAATAGGAAAGAAAAGGAGGTTCAAAATAGAGAAAGGAACAGTGCCTAGAAGAGAACAAAACAAATGACCAAGAAATGTAGAGAAAGAGATTTTTTTTGGGGGGGGGGGGGGGGGGCGAGAAAAAAACATAGATGCACGGTTTAGGAGAAAGTGGAAGGGTTTAGAAAAGAGAGAAAAAAAGGGCCCACGGGGGAAGAGGATAGGACCCAGTTATGATATGATGATCACGGAAGGAGGAAGTAGGCCAGGGATGAGAAGATGGCACCGAAGGAGAAAGAGGGCAGGCCTATTAAGCAAAAAGTGCCAAGAGAAGAAGAGAAAGGATGTCTCAGGGAGAGAGAGCCCCCAAAAAGAGTGATAAGGGCAAGAGGGAGGATCCCAGAGAAGACAAAAAGACAGTTGCCAGGATGAAAAGTGAGGGAGATAGAGTGGCAACAGAGGAGAGAAGAGAAGTCCAATGAGAAGAATAAAAGGAAACCCAAAGAGAAGAGAGAGAAGAGTATGGAGAGATAGAAGTGGAGCACTAAGAGGACAGACATGTGGCCTGGGAGAGACCAGGCAGTAAATCATAAGCCTATCAGGGGCACACAAAGGCAAGAATCAAGCAGTCACTATCCCTTTCTGAGAGAGATACTGGGCTGTGTCTACAATGAATGACACCACAGACAAATCACAGTAATAATGTATGCAGATCCATCACAGACGGTTAAAAAATAATTATTTACTGTTTCGGTTTATTAAAACGAGAAGAAGTGCACATTTTGTGATATTAAGCTTTAGTGTGTAATCATTGCCAGAATCACTCAACACCACAATTGAAATGTACCAAGCTAAAAGAATATACACAATGATATGAACTAAGGTCACACCAGCACAGGCTCTAGTAATCCAGCCAAATTTAATCACAAGACATAAACATTCTAGACTTTTAGAGTAAAAAAAACATAATACATAATATCCATTTGTTAAGTACTTAAAAAGTAGCATAATATTTTCCTGTTAGCAAATGTTAAGTATTGGTGGCTTTCTTTTATTAACATCGACTACACTACAGAATGAACAAGCATTTGCATAGCCAATAGGTCTTGCTTTTGGGACCTTATAAGTATTTAGTTATGCAACACAATATCCTATCAACTGTTGCATGGCTAAAAACCTTATAAGGTCCCAAAAGCGAGACCTATTGGCTATGCCAATGCTTGTTTAAATATATTTTGTTGCAGGGTTTTCGGACAGGGGCATCATTTCATTGGGGGGGGGGGGGGGGGGTGTTACACCGCCCTAACAAAAATATTATTCAGCAATTACTTGGGGACAGGAGCTTTCAGTTGGGTATGGTAAGTTATCTGTCAGATTTCACCTGCAACATTTAAAGACTCTGAAAAACACACACAAACTCTCGTCTCTGGTTTGTAGGTCTTAAAACATGGTTCTTTCATAAAAATACTATGTTTAAAGAACCCCATCACAATCCGCGCTATTTTCCCTTTCCACTCGCCCTCAGGCCCCCCCCCTTGCGCTGCTTCTCATACAATGAAAAACATGATAAGCCAGCATGATTGTTGTAAAAGCTGAAGCTCACACCGCCTCAGTCTGACTTACCAAGCTATGCCCCTGTTTTGGATCCTGTGATAGGCTTCATGAACCGTGCCTTACGATCCTCAAACCACTTTGCAAGGGCTCTTGGACACTTGTTGGGCCCCCTGTTGGGTTCGTGGTCTGGGACCATGCTCACAAACCCTGCAGAAGAACTTAGAACGGCTCACCAGCCTCTCAGGTTTCACATATACACATGTGGATATGCCACCCCCAACCCGAAAACAAATAATACAAAACAAAACTATAGAAACATGAATAAAATGGCCAGAAGGCTGTGGACAGCTGGGGATGGACACATATGGCCAATTGGGTGCAGGCTAGGCCAGGCTCTGAAGCCGGCCTACCCTGATCCTGGCCAAAGGTTGTGGTCTACAGCGGTTGGCCACCCATGATAGGTAGAGCACAGGGCCTGGCATATAGTCGGGTTGTGTGGCCAGTCTCCTCTTCGCAGAGCTGTTTGCACAATAGGGATTGGTTGCCTGCAGCTGATTGGGTACTAGGCCTAGCCAACTCTTGCTGCACATGGCCAGAGGTGCAAGTCATCGAAAATAAATGTCCCCAGGATCATGTTATTTTATCACAAATGTACTAATAACCACAAATTGATTAATATATTGTCAAATTTCATGTTATAGAAGTAATTGACTTGAGAAAACACTGCCTATTGTTTCACAGATTCCAATCTAGAAACTTACCGAAGGAGACAACTAGGGCCATACACAGAAGGCCTCCTTAATGTAATTTTATGACAAGGCTAGAGGCTCCTGTGATGCAATCTTTATTTGACAACTACAAGGTGATGTCATAATGCATTACAACCAATGAAAAGTTTAGTAACCTATGAACCTTCTTGACAAGAAGTAACTATACCTCTTTTAAACAATGTCTCTGGCTAAATCTAAAATAACTGATCTCTGAAGATGTGATCTGATTCACAAGTAAATTTGTCTAATGAAAGGAAACTACTTTCCATGTTACACCAGATGAAATTAGATGTGTCCTTTAGATGAGGTATACCACATCAAAAGAATGGGGTACTGGGTCCAGAAGACGCTAAAAGAAGAAAAGGAGGGTTTAACCAATAAATTACAGTGGTGGGATGATACTCGCGTCCTTGTCTTTAAAACTTTCCTTAACTAAAGCTAGGAAATTATCCATTTAATTACAAGACCAGAGGCTTCAATTATGTTAGTTTAAAGCATAGTAATGACAGAGTTAGCTACATGAGAAATGTGCTTACACAGTCCTTAAAAGTAGTAACATTAGACCAATCCACTGATTTGAGAATGTCCTCTAAACTAGCCCCAGTCCAAAAGCTTTGGCAGGCCCAACTTCTCTTATGAAATACGCTCCAAAAGCTCTGGTATCAATGCCTCCCAAAGACTTTACCCACCAAACCCAGTAAGCAAAGGTGGAGGAGCACACTAGTTTATTAGGTCTTCTGAAGGAGATGAGAAGCTGTACTGAAGAGGGCGTTCCCCACACACAGCCTAGGTTGAAGATGAAAAAAGGATAACAGATAGACATTATATTAGATTGATTCTTCTTTGAACTTGGAAACAAACACCTGAAGAAACATCTAACGTTTTTAGATATCAGAAAGACATGTTCTCTTACAGGTCTACCATTCACTCCCCCATGCTCTGTGAGTTCTGTAAGCCGACCCGAAACTTTCCAAGCCACCAACACTAGGGACTGATTAAGAATTATTTAGTGGAGCTGTCCCTGTGGATTGAGGAGTAGATTGGGAAAAGATGGGATGAGAATCAGGTAATCTATCGATAATTCCAGAATGGTGTGGAAAAAAGGCTGAGCCTGCAATAGTAGAGTCACCAACATCAAAGAGGCTTTCTGTCGTCATATCTGTGTCAGGAACCAAGATATCATGGAGAACGGGAAAAGGCATAATTTAGATGTACAAACAAATCCTGAAGAAAAATATCTGTTGCCAGAGCCTGAGGATCTGGTCTCCAGCTATAAAACAAGGGAAGATATTGGTTTAAGTGAGAATCAAAGAGGTCTATTGAAAAAGTTGTGCATTTGGAAGAAAGCTTTCTGAAAACCGTAGGGTGGAGATGCTAATAGCTCAAATCTCAAAGCTATCTAAGCACCAATCGACAGATGGATTTATATTACCTGGAAGATATTCTACGTGAACAGAGAGCTATCTTTGTAAGCAAAACTTCCAGCAACTTTTAGGTGGTTCTGCCAGAGATAGATCTGGATTTTGTTCTTTCTAAATAATTGCTATAATTCTCTGCTGAAAGATTGTCCATCCGCAGAAGTATAGAACAGCTTTATCCAGTCTTTTGCAAAGCCCTGGAATGCAAAGGACCTTGCATGAATTTCTAAACAAAGAATGTACAGAGATAACTCCAGCTCTGACCATGTACCACCACTTGAGTACTGACCACATCTTGCACCCCAGCCTATACTACTTGCATCGGAGTCTCATAAAAGATATGGGTCGGAAGGAAAAGTTGTCTTCCTGTTCCATGCATCTAAATGATCAAGCCACCATTGCAGCTCTGAACAGGATTCCTGATCTCATTTTATCGCATCTGAAAGAAAGACCTTGTTGAAGATGACAACTTTTTAATTTTTGAGGGGCTCGTTAATGATGCAGCCCTGGAAAATGTGCATGTATAGAGGAGGCTAGATAAGTACATCGATACTGGTTGATTTCATATGTGCTATACTTTATACTGGCAATTATGAAGAACACATGAATAATGAGTCATTAAAAAAAGTATAAAGGATGCTACAAAAATATTTTGCTAAGTAAACCTGGAGGATTGAAAGACGTAATCTCTATTGTCTTCCTTCAGAGAAGAGAATCTATTTCCTGAGACACTAATTGCTTTTGTTCTTTGGAGAACAACAGGTGAAGAGGAAGTATAGTTTGAACCGGTTGTTTGTACATTTTTATGCTATACCCCTGAATTGTTTGCACAACCTACGGATCTGAAGGAATGTTTTGACAGGCTGGAAAAAGAAAGTCAAACGACCCCCTACAAGAGGATGGCCAGAATCAAAAATTCTTACCTGGGTTTTGATTTCCTCTGTGGCAATATTTGGGTGCCTGAAACCTCCTCCTACTTCTAGGTAAAACTGCAGTTTACATTCCTGCTGTTAACTGCATAAGGCTCTGAGTTGAGTGTTTGCTCTTGAGAACTGCCTGTCGGTAAAACAGCTCCTGTCGTTGCTAGCCTGCCAAAATCCCTAGTTCCAAAAATCTTTCATAATGAAAACTGGGCCTTATCATTTGAAGCAAATGTTACAACTTAGTTGTGCACCTCCTTAATGAAGGAATGACTAAAATGGAAACTGTTCACCTGCAGGCCTGCATCCTTTGATGCCAAGTTTCTAAATTTAGGATCAGTCATTACTGCAAATGTTTATGTCTCTCTTGGGCAATAGCTGCATTAGAGTTTCGTAACAGGCAAATGGCCCCCTGAACCTAATTAGATAAAGTGAGTGCCCCCCGTCTTGCCCCTTCCACAAATCCAGAATCCCTGTTAAATATAGGGGCCTGTGCTGACAATTTGTCTCCAGGCCCTATCTACCCCTTAATAATAAAAGATCGACCGTGGGATCACCCACATAGTCTAAATCAGTATTGCTAGACACCTGCAAGAATTCTCCAATGTCATTTTAAGAAACTTTACACCTCTTCTTCAGTAGCCCTGGAAAGACAAAATCATCTGCTCATAATAATCTTTATCATCATATGCATCAGAATCATCTTGATCCATATCATCATCCGTGTCATGTAATTGAACCACCTGAATGGAACGATCTATTTTATTAGCTGAATTAGAAACCTCTCAGCGGGGAGAAACAGGTTAAAGATAGTCGAGAGTATTTTTTTTCTGCCTCTTTAGGTTTATGTTGGACATTCTGAGACGGAGAACGCTATTTTATTTTTCTTTGATTCGAAAATAACTGTAGAGGGCACTGAGGAAGAAGGAACAGGCTTCTGTAATAGGATTGTATGTACAGATGCCTCAAGGGTCTTTGATATGTTAGACCTGGAATCAGTGACACAGTGATGGACAGAATCCTTAATAAAAGCATTCATGTCATCCCTAGAAAATAGGAGCCTCAACATCTCCATTGAACGAGGAACTTTCTTTTGGCATGTTAACAATTCTATGCAAAACAGAATTTATTAATATTATTTCTTATAGAAACAAATATGAAATATAGAAGCAGGCTTGGGGTAAAAGATTGAATAAGCTCTACAATAAGTACAAGTTTTAACTTTACAGCATAGGAAACACACCACAGCAGACTCAAATACTGAATTTGACAGACCAAAGCTCCAGAAAAACAGTACGACTCAAAAGGCATGCCCCAGGGGGAGGACGAGAATGTAGATGCCGACAAGGGCGCCCTACAGGCAGAGCTTCCTACACTGAAGGATTGCAACCTGAGTAATCCCTGTCATCCAAAGAGAGGAGTCTCACGAGACGCCGTGGCCCTGTCAAGCTGAAGGACTGCAACGGTTACCACTCTCACATTGTGCCCATAAATTGATGAGTGCTACTTCAAAAGCAAGGGGGAACACAAAATGACCCGAGTGGGAAATAACCTCTACATTGTGTGCGCCTCACTCACTTCCCTTAGAAAAACCGACCTGAGCAGGGGTTCTAATGTAAAGCAATAAACGCACACAAGAAGCAACAACCACATGACATTCTTTCAAATACTATACATTTTACAAATATCAGAATAAATATGTGAAAAGGTTTACTTGAAAGCAAGCAGCAAGAAAAACAAGCATTGGCCGAGCGGCCGTAAAAGTAACGGACGCGCGGCCGTGAAAAGTGAAAGTAATTGCGATCGCGATCAAAGCGAAAAAGATCGCGATCGTGAGGACGGGACGCGCTGTGTGGTATGCACGCGAGTGGTGCACGCACAGCAGTGATTGGCGGCTGCGCGCGTGAACGCAAGCGTTAGGCCAGCGAGGTCTGGTAGCACTTTGGAAACCCGTATACTAAATGTCTCTCTGAGTAGCGCATGCGCTGGCTCAGGTGAGACCTAAAAACTAGAGTGACAGCATCGATTAATTCTTGCATAAAAAAGAATGTAATAGCTTGACCTGAAGCTCCTACTATGCTGCTGTTTTGACCACTAATTAAATCACAATCGGGTTCAAACCCAAACTACACTTTGAGCACAAACACTCTAGTACACACTGGTGGAGCGATTGTCCCCAGCGCTGGTGTACACTTACGTCCTTTATTGTCGCAGGACCTAGAGCTCTAGCTTCGCTTGTTCCAATGGGAGCATTTACCCACGATAGAGTAGGAGCTGCACCAACTTTCCCAAACGCCTACCTACCAGGATATTTATCAACTTACTCTCTGTAAAGAAAAAGTTACTCACGAAGGTAAATCTTAAATAAGCATGTGCTGATTTTTTTCATACACTGAGCTCATGACAATTTGCATGTTCAATCCTGAGCAGGAGCCAGCAGACTTCGATGAGGCCCACCAATAAGAGATATCATGCAGTAGGTGTACTACTATTGACTGCTAGACTCAATTGTCTGTGATTTATGTTTATTTACACATTGCAGCCACGTTCAGTTGCGATGGTGATGGCGGTGCCTGCATGCTGTCGCTGTGGTGGCATTATCACTCAGCAGTACAGTGAATCCCTTCTCAAAACAAATACTTTCCGATAAGACTGACTCAGTGAAAACATATCTAGGAAATTAATAGTACTGGTCAACAGACTAAAGTCCCCAATACCAGCTAAAATATTTTAAACGTGGTATTGACAGCAGATGGGTCTTGAGGTCGTATTGTCCAATGTCTCAGTCACCTTGAGTATCAGACAGAAGTTCTTGGTTGGAGCTTGTCATTGGCTGCCAGCCATCTCACTTGGGCAACAGTCAACCACGAAGGTTGTCCTCTTTGGCAGACTCTTCCTAGTCAGATTAAGGTATTGGAGAGGTGTTTGGAGAAGCAGAGTCATGCATGTTTCAGGGGAGACATTCGGACATGGTTACGTTTCAGGTCACCCTTTCATAGTTTTGTCACACCATGATCATTGTCTCAACTATAGCTGCCCTCATCCATTGACCATACTCAAAGTGAGAACGTTCCCACCTCGGTAACTCAACTGGACTAAAACCCAGTCACCTATGACGACTGAGGGTGGTTTGATGTTTCTGCTTCGATTAAAGCATTCATTGATGGATCATCTTCTCTGTGTCGTTATGGAGGGCAAATGAAGGAGTTATTGGGGGGCTTCCAAGCTGCTTAGATGGGATAACATCCCACCTAAGCAGCATGGAAGCAGTAGTACTTTAGACATGGAGGAAATTATTATATGCCCACTCAGCATCTTCTTCCTGCTCCCCACAGATACATAATGTCTTTGTTATGGTGTGCATGAAACGTTAAACTTCCCTCCTGTACTGGAGCCATCTTGGGGTGAATTGCTGTTTTCTATGCTAACAGAGTGGAGATATTCCTGGAACTCACTATGATGGAAGAGGCGCCCATTGTCTGTCTTTATCACTGCCAGCCACCTTTTTCTCAATTTGGACTTGTATACTTCAAATACAGTCAACAAGAAGATTTTAATGGCTGGGTAGCTGGTACACCAGAACAAGAAGGAACCTCCCATCACGCTTGTGCAGAACTCTGCATTCACTTTGGTCCGTGAGATGAGTGTTCTTTTTCTATGATTATCAGCACAGGGTGTTTAGTGCACATTTGACTGCTGCTGATAGTTAAACTCTCATCAAGATTGGGGAACCATACTTTTTCATGTAGTTGTGCCTGTGTCTTTGTTCTTCTTTGGTGTGTCAACTACATAGCTTGTATATCAGGGTTCGTGCTTACTGACCACTATAGGGATCTGGATGGAGGGGGCACTCCAATCTCGGAGGAGATACTGGATGCCTTTTTGAGCAGGAAAACTCTCAACCAGTTGCCGGAAGGGAGCGAGAGGCACTGCGGGTCCCTATTGTAGAGCCCAAAATTCGAGTTGATAAATAGGAGCTGGCCTGGGGCAAAACCCCAAGGGACGGATCGTCTAGTGGTAGAATTCTACCAAATGTACGCCTCCCAGCTAGTCCATAGACTGGCAGAAATGTATGCTAATGCACTGATTTGTGGCCGCCTTTCGGGCACGACTAGGGAAGACCTTATAGTATCGATACCCAAACCCATGAACGATGCTCTGGATGAACAGGCCTACTGTCTCCCGTCGATGCTCAACCTGGTTTTCTAAGATTCTTAGGCAAATTTTGATGAATTGACTCCTGCCCCACCTAGCAACCCTCATACATGAAGATCAAAACTGGTTCATCCCAAAACACAATTCTTCAAACAATATAAGACGCTTGCATCATATCCTAGATGAAACATCGGGGGCAGAACATCCAGAGGCAATGATATTCTCTGTAGACATATTGGAAGACATTCGACACATTGCAGTGGCAATATTTG
The DNA here is from genome assembly GCF_964204655.1 of Triturus cristatus. Taxonomy (NCBI): domain Eukaryota; kingdom Metazoa; phylum Chordata; class Amphibia; order Caudata; family Salamandridae; genus Triturus; species Triturus cristatus. The sequence continues at coordinate 575,313,719 of NC_140584.1, forward strand.
CAGGTCGTCATGCACAGGATAGCCTTGGGGGAGATGGAATATACATGCCCAAGGGTGAGGCATTCACGATCCATCACGGCACACGGCAGGGTTGTCCTCACTCTCCCATGCTCTTTGCACTGGCGGTAGAGCCTTTTGCTTGTTTGGTATGGGAGGAGAGTCAGGGGAGGTGGGATCTCATTTTATGACAGAGAACAGTTTCACTCTATGGAGATTGCATCTCTCAAATAGATTATCTTGGGTATCATATGTAGTGTCTCCAGTTTTTAGGATTTTAGCCAGGTTTCAGGCCTGCACACAAATTGGTGAAAGTTTTGTGCTTTTCCGGTGTCCCTGAGGTTGGCGGATACCCAACCCCCTAGCCCCCATTCCCGTCCCGAGGAGGTTATGGCTTTTGGACTCAAGCGGGAGACTAATGTCCTGAAATATCTGGGGGTTAAGGTATATCACTCGGACAGAGACATCAGGCAGGGGGGGCAATTTGGGGGGTGGGGGATTGCTTCGTGCTCTCTGTGGTGATGTCACATTTTGGAGGACACTTAGGCTCCTCATTACAGCTCTCATAACACTGACTAAAATGGTCATACTGCCTATGGTGCTGTACTGTTTTGTTAACCTGCTTATATAGATACCGAAGGCACGGTTTGAGTCCATCAATGGCTTGCTTAGGGAGCGGATCTGGAATGGGCATCATACCAGGTGTCCCTTTGCACGCTCCAGATACTGACTGCGAGAGGTGGTCTTGGGTTCCCCGACTTTGAGCTTTATGATTATGCGGCGCAGCTGCAATGGATTGCTTAGTGGCTACTGGGGCTTAATTTTGCAGGACTGGGGGATTACAAGACTAGGTGCAGAAAGGGGGCATTACTGGTTATGATGTTGGGGGTTAAGCTGACAACCTCCTGCCAGAAGCAGCTCCTTCATATAGCTCTCCGGTTTTAGGGATTGGCTCACCGCAGTGGGACTCGCTATAACTTAAGCCCCAGCGAGCCTGCTAGTAGGGTTCACGATGAGTACGGGTGGATACTTTATTGCCTAAAGACTGTCTGCCTGGATAGAAGCTGGCTTGGAGAAGTTGGGGACTGCTCCACTTAAGACTCTTTTCGCACAATGCAGGTTTTGGAGACTGAGAGCGGCAAACCAGGAGCTCAATTTATGACATACAAGGTATTGATGCTGGAACTAGGCAGGACACTTGAGCCAGAACCCCCTGTTCAGGACTTGCTGCAAACATTACTGACGTTTGGGTGGGAAATTCATCTGATCTGCTGGCTTTACAAAACTGCTCTATTTATGAAGACTGGCGATCTGCCCTCCCAGCGATAGGTGGGAAGCCTTGCTGAGGACATTTGCTGGGAATTAATGGGTCCAAACCTCAGAGTATCTGGGACAGCCCAAGTCAGCAGTGTGCAGGAAAATATTCAATCTATGTGGGGCGAGATATGTACCATGCAGATAATTTAAATGCGTGAATTTAAACCACATGTTGCAGGTGTACTTAGAAGAGCGTTCTATGGTTGATGAAGGCTTTTTCTACAAGGGTGTGGACCTGCTGCATCATTGAGCAGTTCTGGAGGCAGGTCACGGGGGATCTGGAGCGTACCTGAGGCCAGCAACAACTCCAGGCAGTCGATATATGCCTGCTGAGATTATGTAAAAGAAGACTGAAGAAAAAGGCAGCCAATAGGTTCTTTGACTTTGCCCCAGGAATTGTCCACAGAAATATTGCACGCCATTGGAAATCTGCTCAGAGGCCCCAGCACAGTTGATGGTGAAAAGCAGTGCACACATGGGCATTAGAAGAGGGAGTGCCGCTGCGGGAAAAGGAATATTGGGGGAGGGGGGGATCCGCATTCAAACTCTTGATGACCTGTGGGCAGAGGTGGTAGCCAGTTTCCTGCACTATGACTCCCAGGCTGAGGTGGGCTGCGACAGTGGCCTTTCATAGGCATGACCCCTTTTCAGTGTGACTACCTATCCTGCAGCCCCCCCTCCCCCCCCCCACTCCCCCTATCTGAACCTCCCATCTTGCCCAGCATAGAAGCAAGGATAAACTAAATGATCTTCTCGGTCACTACGCAATCAACTGAGCAACTGTTTCGGTTACTAGTTATAATGTATGTTTCTCTGTACTTGATGAGAGCGGTCAACATGATGGAAGGTATATCAGTCATGACTTGGGCAGAAATTGTATATAATTGAGCATGCTAACAGTGAATGGTCATAAGCAGTACACTGATAAACAGCAGAGGGCAATAGAGGTGCTGCATGTTCCATAATCTTATTCCTACCAGCTTGCAAACGATGTACAAGTCATTTGACTGATTGTATGTACTTGTATTAGCACCGAAAATGAATAAATGTCAAAAAACAATAAAGAAAGTTTTAAAAAAATGCAATGGGTGTTTATAGTATGAGGTGATTGTTCTTGAAGGGAAATGGCTCAACTCCACATGGCATAGTATCCAGACTAATTTAAGCGGTTTTGATGGGATCAAAGTAATTCATGATGGCGTCTTAGAGTACAGCATCCTTGGTGTCCTGGAAGGCTTTCTTATAAATGAGGTCCCATGCTGACATAGTCTGACTTTTGGTCAGGCTGCATAGTAGTTTCACGGTGGTGGCAAGTTAACCTGTAAAAAGTAGCTGACACTCCCAATCTGTGGTGTTCTGAGGCAGTCCAGTAGTCTTAATGTCTTATTTTTTGGTGCATCAGCTAGAATCTCTTGGCCCGAGAGCATCCATGTAAAGAAATTAAGGAACTTCTATCTAACTTTATGTAAGGTTAGGCCGCAGTCCAATATTCTTTGGAGAGCTGCACATAGTCTCTTGCGGTGGTCTTGAATAGCCACGGTGTAGATCAGGAAGATGTCTCTAACATTCATGACCCATTCCAATTCTACTAGGGTTTCTGTCTTGGCATCCTTTGAGGTAAAAGAGATGCCGAAATTTAGTCTCTTGTACCAATGGAGTCCCAGGTGGATGAAGAACTTTGTGGAGCATCAATTACATTGGTTAAGCTGGTGGTGCTCTGCTTTGAAGTTCACTTTGAAGAACCATTTTGTTCCACTGAGGTCCACCAGAAAGTCTATTATGGACATCAGGTGCCTTTTCTAGTTAGATTGCCTGGTTGGGAAGATGTATATCGATGCAAATCCTGACTGCCAAGACTGGCAGTTTTCTATGACATCTTCCTTCTCTGATGTCTGCTGCTAATTTTATACTTTGGGCAGATGTGATCGGTTTCAGAAGGTTGTACTGCTGGGCCTATGCGGTAATTCATTAGCCTGGTTTCGAGACATCCTCATCCAGAGAACAGGGGTTGGAATCTCGTGCTGTTTCTTCAATTTTACAGGCATTCACACTCCTCATGAACTGGCTCAAGCACAGGTCTCCTGTTATATTCCAGTGTCTTCCTCCATCATATTGAATGTGGCCTTGACCTGCCTGCTTTTATGACTGTTTTGAAAGTGCATGGCAGTGGAAGCGTAGTCAGGCTACAAACGTTTAAATACATTACCCAGGTTTGAGCTGCAGGCATTATTTTTTCCATCATATGCACCAATACACATCGAATAAAGTGGTGCCCTGGAGGCCTTGTACTACCGATCTGTATTTTGGCTGCAATTGTTTGGATCCATCTTCGCATTTTTGAATGGAGACATCAAATGATACTTCTTTGATAACAGGGCTCATGGATGGTGTCTGGGACCCATGTTACTGAGTGTACTTTTCTCGCCCATGTGTTGGACGTCTGGCCCTTCTGTTTCTGCAGAGACATGCAAAGTGGTTCATGCAGGTGCAGGTACTTTTTTCATTGCGTCAGACAATCTTCCAAGGGTTTTTTTTCCATCACCACAGTAGCCATAGGTTCATCAACAGGAGGCTTAGCTGATTTTTGGCTTGTTAAAGATATTAATAGCCACCTCTCTTGAGCATTGCTAATATGTTCTGTCTTAGCTGCTCACTGCTTGCAGGAATCTGTCTCTACTGACATCTTTGCATTGGCTGACTCCATCATTGTAGCACACACATTTGATAAGGAGCGTGATTGGCTCAAAATGGATAATCTGCTGAGTATCGACAGTCTTCAGCCATGGATGATCTCAGCACTTACCTCCTTTGTTTCGTTGTCATCTGGCCACATACCACTCACTGGCTTTGCCTAACGGGCGTGGCAATTCAGTGTGTTGAAGTGAACTTCTAGGGCCTAAACTGCCTTGTCGTAGTCCCGATTGTATGCTGTGGCAGGGACAGTCTGGAAGAGATATTATTTTCCCTCACCAGCATGGAGTACTTTCTTAACCTCCTGACTTAGCAATCAGTCTCTTTTGTGACTATGAAATATTTGTTCAGTCTTTCAATCCATATCTTCCAACTCTGTTTGTGTGTGGGGCTGCTGGTTCTGCAGGGCATTCAAACGTTTATGGATCTGGGCAGTAGATGGCAAAGCTGTAGATAGGAGGCTACACTGCAACTCCCCTTTAGCTAAATTCCATTCCAGATGGCCACAAATCATGAACATCATTCCAGTATGTTCCTTTCTGAGACTGGCCCTTCCTGTGAGGATATTTCTGTTCAGAGTCCAGCTATCTCCGGTCAGGTGGTTTCAGACCTACCAGCATATAAATAGCCTTTGAGCAGTTTACCGTCGTGTAGATACTCCTCTAGTTTGATCCTGCTGTCGGAATTTTATCTCCAGCTCTCCTTCAGTTCAAATACCTCTAGCTCTGCTCCAGTTCCTTTCCTACACAGATCAAAAACTTCATTTTTGCAAGAACCGTCCTACAATTAGGACGTCAGAGTTGTTGGTACTTTTTCATCCTTGTGTTGTACTTTCCATAGGGCGTCTTTGTGTTGTATTTTCTGAAGGGCATCTTCTCTGTAATCTGTTTAACACTCAGGACAGACAGTTTGGCTACTGGAAATACCTTGTGGCACGATGCACAGGCCACAGCATATCTCCTTGTGCCTGCGTGAGGCAGAGCAGCCCTCGATCCAAATGAGCTGTAGCCTGCCTGAAGAGAATCAGAGGTATGGGGTTTGAAGTGTGTTCCTCTGTTAAGGCGCAGAGATGTGTGACTGAGACTGGGGCTGAGGTCAGCGCCACTAGAGGTCACCGGCTGAGAGACATGCTTAATACTGCTGAGGTTAAGATGCTGGTGCCTGGCAGAGATGAGCAAGGCTGTGTCCTGCCAGTCTCCTTTTTGCCACTAATGAGAGCCCATGCTTTATTATATTTAGACCAGGCAACAGCACCCAGCTGCATGGGTGATGGGGATTCATGTGCCCTATGTCACACTGGTGGTATTAGGGCTGTGTGGTACAGTATAACACGTTATGTTAATTAACTGTATAAAGTGCAACGGTTACCCAAAAGTGTCCTGGCGCTTACCTCAACAGCCAAGATAGAAGATTACCGTGGAAGATCCCGATAAAACTAATTGCTGAATAGCCAAGTCTTCAGTGCCTTCCTGAATGACAACAGGTCCGGAGAGGCCCAAATACGGAAGGGAAGTTCATCCCATGCCTTGGAGGTGCAGGTAACAAAGCTTCTGCCACCCAATTAGCCTTTTTGAATTTAGGCATTATCATCATCTTCGCTCTTATGGAGCGAAGAGATCTGGTTGGGTTATACCAACTGAAACATTGCCTAAGGTGGTCTGGTCCCACGTCATGCAGAGCCTTGAAGGCAGTACAAAGTGATTTTAATCTGACACGTTGCCTTATTGGCAGCCAGTGGAGCTTTCTAATTTCTCTTTTAACTGATGTGAATTTCAGAATATCTGTTAGCAGCCTAGCTGCCGCATTTTGCAATAATTGTAGTTTGTTCAAATGTTGCTGTTGAATATTCAAGTATAAGCAGTTGCAATAATCAAGTTTAGATAAAATAAGGGAGGTTACCACCATTTGTTGGCTTTCCTGGGGCAATAAGTGTAATATTTTTTTTATCATCCTAAGCGTCTGGAAAGTTGCGGGAGTGACCGCGTTCACAATATCTCCAAAGGTGAGCCTATCGTCAATTATTACTACTAAGTTTTTAGCTTTCCTGACAGGCGTCGGAAGGATACCTAGTTCCTCCTGCCACCATCCAGGAGAGCAGAAATTAGCGTTATTTACAAAGATGATCACCTCTGTTTTACTTGAATTCAGTTTTAAACAATTTTCCGTCATCAAGGTCTTTACCAACCTAATGCAGTCATGGAATTTCTCAATACTCTGTTTGCTGATTCGGTAGCAGAGACACCACTATTTGCATCTCGTCCGCATAAGAAGTTAGGTGAAAGCTGAATGTTCTAATCACCGGGGCCAGAGATGAAACTTATACATTGAAAAGAGTGGGACTTAGTGAGGATCTCTGTGGAACCCCACAGGGAAGCGAGAAAGGTTTGGAGGTAAACAAATCTAAGGCCACTGCTTGCTTTCTGTCTGTCAGGAAGGAGCGCAATAGCTTCCAGGCCAGACCCTGAATGCCGCACGCCGAAAGTCGGTCCATTAAGAGATCATGGTGGACTGTGTCGAAAGCTGCCGAGAGATCCAACATTATCAATGCCGCATTGTCTCCTATATCCAATGCCTTCCCGATTTCTTCAGTGGACTTAATAAGCTCTGATTCTGTGCTATGGCCCCCCCTGAAGCTATATTGTGTTGAATCTAAAATATAATTTTTCTGAATTAAATTGGTGAGTTGAGAGTTTATGGCCCTTTCTATCTATTTTGCCAGAAGGGGAGCCGGGAAATAGGCCGAAAATTATTAGGATCTTTAGGGTTGAGGTTTTATTTTTTCAACAGTGGGAGAATAGAAGCCTTCTTCCATGCTTTAGGGAAGTGCCCAGAGTTAAACATGGCATTGAATATAGAGGTAAGAATCACTGCTACAGGTTGAGAAGCCAGTTTAATCACTGAAACTGGACAAGGATCGTAAGGAGAGTGATACATGCTTGAGAGAAGGAGAAAAAGACAGGATATTTACTGGGAGTTGTGAACTTTATCTTAGTAGTGGAATGTACTCTTATTATAGGGGACATCTGATTAGTTACATTTCTATGTGTTTATTAATCACAGTTCCACGGGTTTCTTGTGAAATGGTTCTTTGTTTTGCGCTCGAATGTCATTATACTAAAGGGCAAGAATGTTATAATCGTCACCAAGTTTTTGATAAAAATCCAGATTTTCTTATACTGCTGTTAAGAAATCCACACGGATTTCCTAAAACTGCTATAGGTTCTGTTGCCACGTCTCTCCAATACTTCTGGGCTTGCAATAAACATTTCTATTATTAAAGAAACAGATTATTTCTATGCACAGTAGATACGAGGTGTATATAGTACCACCACAGAACTGGGTCCAGGACCACTGAAGACTCAGTACCAACAGAACCACACAATGTCTATGTAGGAAGCTGGTTCTGTATATAGTGCACAAAAATGAAGTACACTATGCAGAGAGTCCAGTGGGTCCCCAATCGGTATAGAGAGGCAAAAATAGATAATACTAACCCTCTATTTGTGGTAGTGTGGGCGAGCATTTAGGCGTATCACAGGGTAGTGCTAAGCATTTGTTGTACTCACAGAGGCAATAAATGAGACCCACACAAGAATAAATCCGAGACCAATTTGAAAAAATAACACCAATTTTTATATAATTTTTAAGACCAAGGACCTCGTCCACAGATAAATACAGTTTTAGTTATGAATTTTCAAAATAGCACTCTGTTGCGCGCCATAACACACAATGAAAGTCCATAGAGAAAAACACAAAAATGCATAGAAAATCATACAGTCTGCTCTAGTGTTTCACCTTTGAGGTTTAGGGTAGCAGAAGACCAAGGTCCAATATTCCACCAGCAGATGGTCGGAAGCGCCCTGGATTAGTCCGGGAGAAGGGTGCTGAGGTCGTTGGTAGCTGGTGCAGACGAAGGGGCCACTGAAGAACAGGCTGCACAAGGGGAATTCCAGGTAAGTTCATGGGACCCCAAATGAGGGATTGGGCGCAATGGCCTCAGGAAAATGGGAGCACAGCTGGGTCGTCTGTACCAGGCCAGGCGGGCTGGGTGTACAGCAGATATGTCAGCTGTGCTCTGTGCGTCAAGATGGTCTTCGCGGTCAGGGGCAGGCAGGTTGCAAGGATGTTTTTATGACAGCTAGGCCATTCACGAAGCGAATCTCAGAGGTCTTTATGTACCTCGACAAGTGCTTGCTTCGTGGGCATTTGGAGTCCAAGTTGGACTCTTCGATTCTGTGTCGTTTGCAGGTGGTACGGTACCTTGGGTATTGCTACGGCATGGTTTCAGTAGGTCCTGGTGTCCTCTCAATTGGTGGTGGGCAGGTATGACCCTCTGGCGCTGGTGTATCTCTTCTTGCTTGGGTGCTGCATCTGAGTCGCCGGGAAGGAGCAAGTCGGTAAACCAGACTCTGTATGTTCAGTGCCTGCAGACTGCAGGGGAGCAGTTCCTCTACTCCAAGGAAGCTCTCAAGCAATTGGCAAAAGGGTGAGGGTGCTCCGGAGTTCTTGGAGGCCTGACAACCTCAGAATGACACAGCGCACCACAAGGGTCGAGTCGTTGAGATTCTGCAGCAGGTACTCTGTCCTTGGGTGGGAAACTCCTCTATGTCCGTTTTCTTCTTAGGTCCATCGAATCTGAACTTCAGGATCCAGGGGTACCAACTAAATACTAACTTTAGGGGCATTACAGGGGGAGACAGGTAGGAGCCTACTTTTAGGGTGTCTACACCTTCTATGTGACCACTTCCTTTGGGGAGTGGGCACAACCCTGACCATAATTGGCCAATTCCCTCTCAAACAAAGATGGAGGAAACTGAAAAGTGGGCTTCACATCACCTGCCCCACCTTAGGGATGGTACTGGCCGAATGGTGACCCACCTCCTAATTTAACTAATTTCCCCACCTGTCCTCCCGCCAAATGTGGAGCAGGACAGGGGGACAATCATCCTCCATTATCTGGAGATTCCTGGGTTACATTTGAAAAGCGGCACAATCTTTCAGGTTTCCGGTCTTGAAATGCCATTACGGCCTGGAGGAGGTGTGAAGCACCTCCGCCCAGAGTAGGCTTTGTTCCTGCCCTCTGAGAGCACAGGCGGTCACCACATGAGGTCACAAACATGTCTGGTGGTGTCAGGCTGGCTAAGACTAGTCAAAGACCACACCAGTATTTGGATGATTTTCAGGGGAACCTCTGTGTGCATTTATTAATAAATCCATCACTGGTCAACAGTGTGTATTTATTAAGGTGAGATGTTTGGAACCAAACATCCCTGGGTACAGTGAAGCCATCATGGTGCTGGGGAACTCGTAATCATGGGTGGCCAGCCCATGTACTCTGTGGCTTCCCTGTGCACTCACAATATCAAAGAATGGATTTAGATAGTGTAGAGCCATATCTGCTCATGCAAATATGTCCACGCATAGGATATAGTGCACCCTGTCTTAGGGTTGAAAGACCTGCAGTAGTGGTGGCTTGCCTATACCTTATGCAGTCACTGTGGGCATGGCACACAGGGATGGGTGCCATGTCGACTCTTCAGTTTTCTTTGCACCAAGAGACTTAGCCTGGAGTGGTAGTTTGCATGATCTTGGTGAGGGGTCCCTAGGGTGGCACTATTTGTGCTGCAGCCCTAGTTGACCCTCCAAATGCCCTATGTGGGTACCATTTACAAAAGACTTCTAGGGGTTGCTGAAGTTGTGCCAATTGTGGTACAGTTTTGGGAAAGAGCTCTGGCACTGGGAACCTGGTTAGCAGGGACCCAGTGCACTTTCAGTCGAAATCCCATCATGTTCCAGGCAAATCGTGGGGGCTAACCATGTGAAAAGAGGCACTTTCCTACGGTCTAGAGACCCACCGTGCACCTAATAGCTATACAACTGCAGTAATGGTGCTGTCACTATAAGTGTAACCTAGTGTATAAAGGGCAAAACCAAATCCAGAACATACCTGACCACTGCAGACCTAGGGCATACAATATAGGATGAGCACAGACCTATAGGACCACTGAAGTCCTTGAGTACACATCACTACTACTGCCCCAAGGTTTTCAGGACAACCACAAACCTACAACTTAAATGGATAAAAAATAAAATTCCAAACGTCTAGTAGGAAGGGCCATTTAGCTACATCAATACCAAGATCCTAGTGCATTTTGGGCACATACATTTTTGCTACCTTCACGTAATAGACTTCTTGGGAAAAAAATAGAAAACCCATTCTTAGGCAAATGTTAAAAATAGCAAAGACACCAACATACCATGGTACATTTGTGTTACCTAGCTATATTCATAAATTCTGTCTCACAGAGTGGCGGAAAGAGACTGATTGGAGTTAAGAGAGGAAGCAGCGTGAGCTGACACTTCCCAATCCTCCAGACCAAAAGATATCTGGGGCACACCTAGGAGCTTTCCTACTGAAGATCAATGACGTTGATATAGGAGACACTATTAGACACAACCAAGCCTGTATTCCATCAAGTGATCACTCACAAACATTGTGGTAGGTTTATTACGATCATGACTTTGTCAAATAATATTACAACACACCCTCACTGCCTGTTTGTGTGTTCAACTGTACTATTCCTTCAATTGCATTGGAACACACACACACACGCACACATATATATATATACACACACACACACACACACATACACACACACACACACATCAGGTCTGGATTAAATGCGAGCTGCAGTATTGAATATATGTTGATGTGTACAGAAAATATATATATGTACAGTGCGTTACTTGCCATTAACAAAATTATAACTGAAAAAAGGGAAGCAGGAATCGTTCTCAATCAAATACTTACGGAATGTTGAATAGCAATTCTTCATCATCATCGCTTTCTACAAACTAAAAGACAAGAGCTCATTAAAAGAAAAATCTAGCCAATAATGTCACGCTTTCCACTCCCAAACCATCCCCACCATTTCCCTTAACAGCCTTCTCTACCCTCGATTTCCCTGCCCTTCTCTCCCCAGCCCATTCTTCAGTTCATGTTACTCTGCCAATCTATCACTCATTTTGCCTAGCAACCCATTTCCCTCACCCCTTAACCCACTCTCCCCAGCACCCACTTACTGTGCCCCTCTGCCTCCATCGTGACTCTCACCTTCTCAGACATTCTACTCAATTCTTACCCTTCTCCAACGCGGCTCTAATCCTCTTTCTGTAGCACCTCCCTCGCGCCAGTTGAGACACTGCCTAGGTGTACAGGCTACCCTGTCGCCCTTTACCATGCCCACATTTCATGGCGAGCCAATGGACTCTTCCACACAGCTCTGCTCTCAATCCCTCTCAACTTGCCCTGCACCACCCTCCTGCCCAAGCTGGCTGCCTTTGGCCCACATCTCCTACACTCCTTGACCAACTCATCTTTTGGCTCCCTTACACTTTTTCATGTTTTTCTCGTTCCCTCTTTAGGAACTCCTTAGATTGTCATCACCCTTCATCTTATTCAGCTCTCATTTCCTCACCTTAATCTGCTTCCCTCCCTTCACCATTCACCTGTAACTCATATAAGTACTGTCTTCCTGTACGAATGGGTTCCATCAGTATTTAGTGATGTTAAAGTATTGATTTGTTTACTTTGAAGCAAACACGGTGAAACCTGTGAACCGTTCTTAGCATTATTTTAGCACTCTACCCTTACAGGAGATGACTGAAGGTCGCCCAAAACCAAAACAGTTTAGCAAAAACATTTGGCACTGGTAAAACCGTCACCACGCCAGGCTGAGATGACCTGGATGCCCTTTCTGCCAACTCCACCAAGCAGTCTGTCTGCTAACCAACCTGTCCTGCAGGTGCTCAACCTTTGCCAAAGTATTTGCTCCGGGTGTGCTTGCGAACTTGCAAATATGGGTCCAGGTGCAAGCGCTGCGTTGAGTGCTGGGCCTACACGAACTGGCTTTGTTCTGACTGCCTTCACGAAGATCTTCCCATTGTCTGCAACCGGCAGCACCTAAAACTGTTGAACCAGCACTTAGGTCTAAGTAAACTGGGGGACTCCACTGTTTTCAAAATTTAATATTCGCAGATTATAAAGTATATATACACTATTTATTTTTAACATTTTACAATTTAAATGAATTTGAAATTTGAGGGTAAAAAAATTAATTGTTATTCTAAGCCTAATTTATGAAAGCAGTGCAGGTAAAGCAGAGAGAATCGAGATCACACAATTGGTGGCCACAACTGAAGTACTAGCACATGCTGACAAAGCAAAAGTATGCATCTATGGAGGGGTGGAGTCTAGCAAATTGCTTTGTTAAGAAATAAAACCACATTTATAAAAGCTCCACCCTTCCCATTAAAATTTAAAACAAATATTTTTGTGCATCTTTTGTTCGTACAATAAATAAAATATTTCATAATTTTTATCTATATTAGTTTGATATTTTCTTGCATCTGTAGTTTTGTGTATTGTAGCTCCAGCTCATGAAAATTGTATAGGCCGAGGTCCATAGATTCCAGAAGTAAATCAGCGGGAGTTCCCATAAGTTAAAGGTTTACGAACAGCTAGCATAGATGATAGCCAAGTAAACGTAACATTTATAGCAACCTCAGTGTACTGTCTGAGACCTGGATGGATAGGCAATTTTGATTCGTGAGAGACCTTCTTCTACAGTGGTCTTGATGTGCTACATTTGTGTCAGTTAAATAGAAGACCAACACCCTTTCCTGAAAATGGAGACACAATCCAGAAAGTTTTACATTTTAATAAAAACTTCACAACGTGTATCCATAAAGAAACCTAACGGCCTCATTCCAAGGGAACTCTGCTATGGAGTTAGATGTTCATGATACCAAATCTTAACACTAAAACAAATCACCTCATTAGAACACTTGCCTTGAACTCCCTATGCTCGCATAGTTGAGCCAAGGAAATTAAGGGTTTTAAGTTTTCTTCTCAACTAGGACACAACTGATGGAACGCACAGCCCAAAAATTGGTGGCCTCAGATATGATTTGCTCTGTACAACAGCTGTGGTTAATGGTGACTAGCAGCAATGCCAAGCTCAACCATATGGCAGCATACCCAACATGCACCGCACAAATACTTGAGTCTAGGTGAATATACTAACAATTAAAGGTTATTCTGTAATTCACAGGTATACAAGCCGCTAAATCATGAAAAGGGGTACCAGGACTTTAAAAATAATGCTGATGCTCGACTGTACTTAAATGTTACTAAGCAGTCAAAAGAAGGAAGACACACAGTAACTAGACTAGTCTACGAACGACTGCTCACCCTTCAACACACCAAACTTACCACAATCAGCGCACCATGAATCACAAGCCTCCAACACCCGAACCACTGAACAACCCATTGAACTAATTCATAGAATCTTACTCCACTGTTCACCTATCACAACAATATGTGTTAAAAAAAAAATTATGTTGACTAAACATACAGCAACATGAATAGGAGGATGAGAACTAGGGCTCTGGAGAAAGACAGAGAGAGCACCGGTACAGGGACACATGTGAACTTTGAACAGAGAGCCCAGGAAGAATACTGTTCAGAACCCCAAAAAATGGGAGTACCCTTACTGAAATAGATCCTGCACCTAATTCAATATCTAAAGACAGGATACGGATATGCCAACTCTAGGTACAGCTATAGAGCTATAAAAGGGTTATTAGAAGTGTAAACCACGCTAAACAATGTTCATCCGGTGCACCACACAACGATTGTACATTTGAATAATCAGAAGTATAATTCAATTTCCAAAGCTGTGTTTAAAATCTCCTCTTTATTCAGATTGGATCGGATGTGAGATGTATATACAGTGAGAAACAGCCAACGCGTTTCATCCAAGACATTGGACTTTTCAAGGCAATTGTTTAAGAAAGAACAATGATATCAATAGTTCATCAATCCAATGGTGGGATAGTCCGAAGTAAAACCGCATGTAGATAAGCGCAATCTAAGTAGAAGATATAACTTCAAAGGGAATGGCACTTTGCGAACATGATGTAGAGTTAATAACATGTCCAATACAAGAAAGTCAGTGTTCCTCCACCCATGCGTAAGTAGCATATATGAAGGACATCAAGTGGAGTCAGTTCTTGACTTGTCCAATTAAGGAGAATAAGGGTAATTTCTCCTTGGTATAGCACCCAAGTATGGGCCGGTATCGTGCCTGCACTTTCCTATTTCCGACACAGTAATGTGGGTTTGGACGAGGAGTGTAAACCACCCCTCCATCACCAGCACAAGCACCCACAAACTTACAAGAAAGGCAATAACCATCCCTTACAGTATAGGGTCCAATAAGACCACAAGGGGCATGCAACATTTCCACTGCGGACATGGGTTAGCTGGTGGAGGAGAAGACCTGCATCCTCCGTGCAGTACACTCCGCAACCTCCCACAGGTTTGGATTACAGGTTGCAGTATAAGCTCTCTATCCCTTCATCGACTCCATTAGCAGGGAAATCCAATGACTCATTCGACCCCACATTTACTCCATGGGCCAGGGCACGTCCACGGACTTTCCCACAAAGAGCACTGTCCATAACCGCAGACAAGCTCTGCACCAATGCACTAAAAGACCAAGTAACAAAAACAGTGTTATATTATATAAAATATGTGCCTTCCAGGAAATACTTAGTCTCGGGTGTTGCACCATGTATTTCTGAGAGAACCCAAGGAAGGGCCATGTCAGGCTCAGTATATTGCAAAGTAAATCACAGCCAGCACAAAAAGTCTGACTTTATTCAAGCAGCTATCTTTGTAACTATGAGGTGAGGGTTTAAATATTAAGCAAAGTGCATTGACAGGAGGGGGTTCTTTCTTGACCTCAACCAGGGTGTCAGGTTATCAGGTCTGCTGTGATTTATTTACCACAAATAAATTAATCCATGGAGGGAGACCAGAAGAGTGGAAAGGCTTCAGTGCAGGTCAAAGTTCCAGTTATGACCCTTTTATTGGTCAAAGTTAAATATCCAGGCTTTGGGAGCACAGCTCACAAGGGGCAGTACATATTTTCTGCCCCTCGTGTTGCAACCAAGTTATGTGCTCGGAAGTGATGACTAAAAAAAAAAAAAAGCCCTTACTTTGCTCCCGGGAATACATCTCTTATGGTCACAGATTGAGGAAGAAGAGTGGGGAAACTGCTGAATTCATTATTAGCAGTGCCGCAAACACCACAGAGATGATCCATGGTCTCTTACACAGGAAGTCAGCAGTAAACGAAGTCTGCAGTAAACACGCGAAAACATTAAGTTGCACTTTGGTTATGGCACTTCGGTAGGAAGAGGATTTTTCAGTTAAAGGTTCTAACAAAGGTAAAACAATCAGATGATTCCTTGAGCAGGGACAATTTTTATATAGCAAAAAAATGTTTGTCCAAATAAGAACCACTTCAATGAAGCATCTTACTAGACACACAGATAGAAGAAGGGATATTATGCCCTTTGAACCCATAACACCACTCTTAGTCACCTTTAAGAGGGATGAATACCAGTGAGGTACTCTGGTGGTGCAATGTAAGCGAAACATTGCCTCTCCCTCTCTCCGACCCATTAATCTAAAATCTAATGGCAACGCAAAGTTCAGAAGAGGGCAAGCAGTTGGGGCAGAGCATTAATTATGCACGTGTCAGAGCATTGCTAGGTCGCTTTTTTATAAGCAGAAGAATGGCATTTGTGATGTTGGTCCACAACTGAAGGTTTTTCCGAGGGGCTTGGGATTCTTCCAGGAGAGTAATTATGGTTCGAAGAAACCCATTCGGCGTACTATGGTAGGGTGGTTTGAACTGGGATTCCAAAGTTTAAGAATCGAATCTTAGGTGGCCACTTTTGTGACACCTCTATTTTGAAAACTCATGATTTGAAGACCTCCTATTTTTTCAAACTGATGCATTTGACCAGGTTATAAGTGTTGGCTTTGTGAATTGACCAGGACACAGAAAACCAAGAGACTTTTATCGGCAAGAGGGTGCTTTAACAGAAGTGAACAGTTCACATAAATTTTATGTTTGCGATTATGTGGGACTTTCACTTCATGTAGAAATAGATCAACTTTTGGAGTGGCATATGGTGATTAAAGAGAACGTGTGGCTGCTTCACGGCTCTCCTACAACGCAAGGTAGAAATATCTTACAAGTGAAGCACAGGTACAACCTTCATGATGATTTCCCAATTTCAATCCTGAAAGCTTGCTTGGCCCAAACTAGCACCCCATGGTTATTCATCTCAAAAGGGTCAAGTTGGAGATGTCTGGGGCCCTCTTTACTTATTTTTTAACCCAAGTGCTTCTCACTGCCCTTGTATATTTAATAATGTTCTTTGGCGATGTGCTGGTGTAGAATGCACCCAGGAAGTCTGTTGCCATGCAGTACAAGGTTCTCTCTCTTTTGTTCACTAATACACACAGGGTTACATGCGTCATATGCTGCGACCATAACTGTATGACTTATTTTAATCAGTTATGCAAAAACTAAATAACTTGTATAGTGATTACAAATATAAATGTATATATAATATTCAACTTGTCTTGTTTCCAGTAAAGTCTAGCGTTTATCTGTTTACATGAAGAAATGTATGTGAAGCAACTTAACAGATCTCAGCGGGTAGTACGTTATAAGCATTTAGCGTGACGTTGCACGAGAGCGCAGAGAAGTCCATCAACAGGTTACATATATATAGCCTTGCTAGTGTGACACTACAACGGCAGCCACAACTGCAAGAAGTATGTATTCTCAGAACACTGCGTCAGAAGCTCCTGCCAGCCCACAGCTTGCGCCCACCACAGTGGCCATACACTGGGAGGGTTTATATCACCAAGGGATGTCCATTCTGCAAGGGTGTATTGTCTACCTCTAAGACTTCTTCATGGAACTGGCAATTTAAGTATTCGGCACATTTAAGTAGTTGTCTTCTTCCAGCTCTGCTGCACCAGAGATTGCACCACTCACAGTTTGTCATTATCATGCGTGTTGAGCTCAAATTTGAATTTGCTCTCACTCTGTTCTGTATCCTCATGTTCCTTTTCCCAGACTACTGGAGCCTTGGCCTTATTTTGTTCTGCCATTCTCCCTACACGTCGAATCTTCCACTGTCCCTTCTCCCACCAACCGCTCGCTCTCGGTTTACCGATACCATCACCCACTTCTCGCTCCCCCTCGCCTTACCAAGTTCCACATCCGCCCAACTTTATCTTGCATCTGTTGCCCTTACCACACTTATATCATTACTAGCAACCTCTAAAGACATCGCTGGTGCAGCGGGGGCATTGATACAGGAGTGACATGGGTCGACGACACCCCACTTATACGACCTTTTATTACTGGAGTGGGGGGGGGGGGATCACTACATTTTCATTGCCTTTTCCTGCATTACAGTAGGGCCAAAGGCATCCTTGCCACGGCACCCGCCTTTCCCCCTTCAGGTTTCCCCATTTCGTCTCTCACTATATGCTGCTTCTCACCCACCTTCCCACCCCACCTCTTATACTTTCTCACCTTGCCCCGTTCCCCTCGCTCCTCCCAGGCTCTGAACACCAGCCTCCCGCTGCCCTCCCGCCGCTCGTTCAAACACTCCAGCCTCTGCAGATCTATCCGGCGATAAAGACCAAACTCCAGACCCCGCTCGGGGGTTTCCAGGGGATCCGCATCATGCGAGCAGCCCCCATGCCCATGTCCGTGCCCATGCGCCATCCTTTAATCGGTGTCAGAGGTGCACTACAGACAGCAGCAGCATCGAGAAGCGAAACTAATAACTTCGGAGAAACATAGAAATAGGAGAAGTGTGGCATCAAAAATCATCGACACAGAGAAGGGACTTGCTATCAAGGGGCTTAAGAACTAGCGCGCTAACTTATCTGCATTAAAGTCCAAAAGCAGGCGCCGTGATACTGACGTACAGAAAGCGGAATGTAAAATTATCTAGCCACCCAGAAAGAGACTTTCAATTTTTGTCAAGGCACGGAGAGGAGGATTTTATGTGAAGTAACGGAGGCTCATATTGTGCCTTTTTTCTTGCCATTTATTGATATAGCATACAGGAAACAAGAAACAAAACTACAGTTTCCAGCACTCCCTTTTGCTGTGACTACCAAAGTAGAGCAGCCAGTGGCTTGCTTAGACCTGGTATAAATAGTCCCTTCGTGTCACGAGGCATCCTGTTACGAATAAATCTAGTATCCAAAATGTACAACGCGAAGATTTATTGTAGAAGACAGCACCACATGAAAACGCGTCCACCAACAGCTGAAGCCAGGTTCGTAACTGCCTCCCAAGCACTCTCCCCGGCACGCACCCAGACTCTAGAACATCAATAGAGTCTAACCAGGATCCGTGCCCAAACAAGTTTACATTTGAAACACTCTGAACTTGCGCTGCGCGCTACGATAAACACAACACATCTTCCTCCCTTAAACAATAAAACAAAACCAGAGAAAAGAAAAGAAAATTTATACATATATAAATAAATAAATTATGGATGCATCTTCTTTTGGATAAAAGTTACAAAATCTGACAACCATACAGGTTTTTTACGCAAGCGTTTGGTCTCTTGACAATTTGTGTCTTTTTGACATACATCAGAACTGACAGGGTTACAGGGTAACACAACTTCATTACTATTATTTTGACATAAATCATGGCTGCTATCAATATTGCCATTATTGCAATTATCCACCCCAGAAATCTCTTCAGAGATGTCTTCCAAAACTTGACTCCTCGTAGGAGAAGAATGAACCTCCTTATATAATTTCCTGTCACCTTTAAGCACAGCAATTTTGTTCAAATTCCATACTTTACCATTAGAAAGTCTAACTGCATTCTTCAAAACTTCATTAACCTCAAAAGGACCCATAAATTGACTTTCACCTTTCGAAGCTTTCCATGGTTTTTTAACTTTCACTAACATTCCCACTTTTACATTAGAGTGTGGATTTATTCTTTCCTTAAAGTTAAAACTGTGCTTATTTACAATATGGGATTTTTCCAATCTCTTTGTCACTTTGTCAAGATCAATGCGGCATTTAGTGGATGAAATAAGCCAAGAAGGATTGACCTTAGTTCTAGGTAATCTCCCTCTCATGATCTCAAATGGAGTACACTCATTCGGAGTAACCCTGTACTTCAACATAGTCTTCATTACTTGACACTCCCACTTGCTGTCACTAACACCAACCATTTGACTAGCAGCTTTAAGTACTCTGTTGAACCTTTCTATTATACCATTTCCACTAGGATTATAAAGTGAAGAGGTGCAATGAATGACCCCAGTTTTTCTGAAGTATTCCTTCGCCTTATTGGATAAAAATTGAACACCATTATCAGTGATCACACGTATAGGTAATCCCTCTTCCGTGAACACTTCATCCAGAAATAGTAAAACAGTGTCGGTATTAACCTTATCGACTACTTTTACCACAGGCCATTTAGAAAATAAATCGATGGTAGCCACAATGTATTTGTTTAAAGGACCAATGGGACCCATAATGTCCATTGCAATACATTCCCAGGGGCCATTCGGAATGTGGTGTCCCTGCATAACTGGTTTCAAAGTCTTCAAAGACTTGTCAGCATTTGCACAGTGAACGCAATCTCTAACAATACGTTCAACAAAAATATCTAACCCAGGCCACCAGAATGTACTTTTGACAGACTGTTTAGTTCTGATGATGCCATTGTGGGCTTCATGGCCGTGTTTAATGATAATCTCTCTCAAACCTAAAGGAGGAACAGCTTTATCACCTCTCCAGATAGTAGAATCAGAAAAGGATAATTCCTCTTTCACCTCCCCAAAATGTCTTAACTCGGGAGAAAGGTTCTTCTTAGCGGGCCATTCTGCAATTAAGTACTTTTGGACCTCTTGTAAAACCTTATCTTTGGAATATTCCATGTTACAAACTTCAACCCTAATGGGTGGTACTCCCTCGTCGTGGACTAAAGCAATGTGAAAATCATCCCAAGTATTGTGAATACACTCTTTCAAAGGTAAAGGTAGTCTGGATAAAAAATCTGCTGTGACATTGTCTCGACCTAGAACATAAATCATCTTATATATGAAATCTTGTAACCTCATAGACATACGTGCAATCCTAGCAGATGCTTTAATCAAACCATCAGTAGTAAGTAATCGCACAAGAGGTTTGTGGTCAGATCTAACTTCACATTCTTTTCCCCAAACAAACACTCTAAAATGTTCTAGGGCCCAAACTACAGCTAATGTTTCTCTTTCAATAGTTGAATATTTCTCTTCTGACGGGGTCAAAGCTCTAGAAGCATATGCAATGGTAGATTCACTACCGTTCTCTCTTTTCTGGGAGAGGACAGCGCCTAAACCCTTTGAACTAGCATCGGTCGTGACAATGCAACGAAGTTGAGGATCAAAATTATTCAATGCAGCAGCATTACTGATCCTCTCACATCCTCTCTCTTCGGTTGAAGGCCAAATACTTTCTGTCTTGTAAACAATCTATACAATTAATTTTAACTTTAGGGTTTAAGAATGTCATATGTTTGCATAGCTGCCAAGGTTTCAGATTGCTATGTGAGACATTTGCATAAGTTTAGTGTAATTATGAGTGACATTTCAACCCCTATGAGTGACACTTTCTCACAAGCAAAATTAAGCAATGAAGACGAGGTAAACATATAAATATCAGAAAGGGCACCCATTTGAGCAACGAGAAACTCTCAGAAGATCTTAAAACTGATGCAAAGCACCAGAAATGGAAGGAAACTAACCGGCGACTGACTGCAGGTCTGCAGTTCTCAGTAACAGAGGGCAGGCAAGTTCTGCAGCTGCTGCCCAGCCCCCACAGCCAGCTGCACAGATTGCACCACCAGCAGGGGACAGTGACTCAGCGCTACACCAGGCTCTGCTGATGATTTAAAGACGCTGCTGCCAGCCTGGCGCTGAAAAGAAGTAATTGGACCGGCACCGCACCACAGAGTCAGTCCCAGTGCTCAACCAGCCCAAAACGAGCTTGGAGTCGTTGCAGGCAGCTGAAATACAGTCAGTGACTCATCAGACTTGCAGACCAAGACTCACTTCAGACTGCAGAACTTCAGTGACAGCAGGGCAGGCAGCTGAAGATGACCCATGTGCTAAGCGCTTAACTAACTACTATTATAATTAAATGTAAACCATCTTTTTATTAGATGGAGAGTGAGAGATTATACCTCACTAGTCCAGGCACTGACTCACTTTTGGAGCAGTTGCAATTCGGTTATGGGCTGGCCGCTGTCGTGGCCTAGTCCTGGACCGCTGCAAACCAGATGATTCAGGGCTCAAGAGCTGCAAAGCTCAGCTGGACAGTGGTGTGCTCTGGGCTCCAGTTCCGCCACAGTCTCAGGGATGACATTTTTAAAAATAATCACCACAGTGGAGCCAGGAGCGCTCATTGCCACTGTAGCCTCCTGCAACAAATTTATCTCAGGAACTGAGCCACCCACTCGCAACATCGCGGGTGGCAACTGGACGTCACACGGGCCAGCGGCCTATTAAAGTGTCTCTGTCACAAAAGAACTCATGATCCTGACCAGTCACTACCGGGCTGATGTCTCTTGGTAGGAGCCATTGGGCACTACCTTTCCTGATGTCACAATCAGTCATGTGTAGAATCAATCTGTGGTAATGCTGGCAGTGTTTCTGTGTGATGTTATTTGGAGTGTTGACTAGAGCTACGTGCCACAAGTGTTCTTTATGTGGCAGTTGCTTCTTGTGCCTTGGGACCCTGCTGGCCAGGACAGCTCTCTGTACCCGTTTATCATTTTAATAGATATACTCTTTTGAACCTGTGGTTCATCGTCTTCCCTTCAGTGGCGACAGAATACGGGAATGAACGTTCATCAGTGCGACACTCTTGCAAGATGTCGGAAGACGGAACTGAATTCTGAACAGCCTTATGAGGTACCGATTTGAGTCTTTCAGCTTGCGCTCTTTGAGCAAACTGGAAGTACAATTTTCGTTTTCACTGAGGCACACATGTTTGCGGGGGTACAGAAAGCATCCTTACTTCATTTTGATGCAACGCGGTGCTTCGGAGTTTCACAGCAGCCTTTGTGAGATCAGCTTTTAGCCTTGCTATCTCGCACTTTATTAAGCCTACATCCATTCCCGGTGCTTTTCTTTTTGTAAGCACCTTTCGTGAACTTTGGGAATCCTTCCAGTGCTGCGCTGCACTGTATCTAGCTTACTGCTCTAAAAGCTGCTGAATACGTCATCCTACCTGCTTTCGGCGCTTGAGCTGTAGCGCGCACTCAATCCTTCTTCTTCGTGACCAGCCCATTCTAACTTTAGGAGGAGCCTTGGAGCTAGTGTTGGATCTTCCTTTCGTGCACACAGCTCAGAAGCCTGCCTTGGATCTCCTTGTGTGGCTAACAGCTTCCTTGTTTGAAAATGGTGTTCCCAGCTCAAACCCCCGGGGATTTGAGAAGAAGAGATAGAAAGAGAACTACTGGCTTCCTCTTCTCTTTGTGAAGAAACAAAGAAATGACTTGTTCATCCTCTGTGGTTTCACTAAAAAAAAACAAAGAAATGACTCCATCATCCTTTATATTTCACTTATAGAAAGAAACTTTTTACAGACATTTAAAAAAAAACAGAAGGACAAGAGAAAGAACAAAAGAAAACACTCCTTTCTTTTTCATTTTCTTTTCTCCTCCTTGCTTTTCTTTCTCTTTGCTATTCAATTTTTTTTATATTAACCAACTTCTTGTTCACAAGTTTTTTTTTAAATTGTGATGCAGAGTGTTACAGCCCCAGCACCTTTTTTTGAAAGTACCAGGAGATCCACCACTAGAATGGAAATTGTGGGTCAGGTCTTTTAAAGCTTATTTGGGTGCTATTGACGGTCAAAGGTTTAGACCTGAAAGAAAAAAAAATCTTATGCACTATCATTTAGGGGTTGAAGGACAGAATGTTTTTGATCACTTACCGCCATATGACCCACCTGAAGGCGAAGATCCTGAGGAATTTGAGATAGCAGTGGCTCAACTTGATAAGTATTTCACAAAAACGAAAAACATTGTGGTACACAGGTACAAATTCTTTACCAGAGTGCAGAAACCCAACGAAAATATTGATACTTTCATCACTGCGTTGAAAGTTCTTGCTGCTGTGAATTCGAGAACTTTACTTCGCAACTTATAAGAGATCAGCTTGTAGCCAGGTGTCACGGTAAAATAATTCAAGAAAGGTTTCTAACTTGCAAGGATCCCTCTTTAGACAAAGCAGTGGATATTGCCAAAAGCATCAAGAGTTATATAGAGGACAATTAGAAACTGCCTTGTCTAATACACACAAGATGATGGACGGAATGTTGCACATTGGCAAAACATTCAACCCCAGTCACAGATCTGGGTTTAATCCATTGTTATTTTGCTCACCACGTCGCCCCAGTTCAGACACGGCCATATGCAAATCAGTCTTAACTCTGTGCCTCATGGGAACAGTCCAGCCCGAACTGCCAAGCCATGTCTTCCCTGGACCGGAATCAAGCATCCTAGGACCGGTTTCGGGGTTTCACCCCTCTTCAGCCAGGATAGCTTGACTCCAGTAGCGTAGTGAGCACGGGACCCACGTCTGGGCATACCGTTCCCACATAGGGCGAACAGCAAAACACACAAGATGATGGACGGAATATTACACATTGGCAAAACATTCACCCCCAGTCACAGATCTGGGATTAATCCATTGTTATTTTGCTCACCACGCCACCCCAGTTCAGACATGGCCATATGCAAATCAGTCTTAACCCTGTGCCTCATGGGAACAGTCCAGCCCGAACTGCCAAGCCATGTCTTCCCTGGACCGGAATCAAGCATCCTAGGACCGGTTTCGGGGTTTCACCCCTCTTCAGCAAGGATGGCTTGACTCCAGTAGCGTAGTGAGCACGGGACCCACGTCTGGGCATACCCTGCCCACATAGGGCGAACAGCAAAACACACAAGATGATGGACGGAATGTTGCACATTGGCAAAACATTCACCCCCAGTCACAGATCTGGGTTTAATCCATTGTTATTTCGCTCACAACGCCACCCCAGTTCAGACATGGCCATATGCAAATCAGTCTTAACCCTGTGCCTCATGGGAACAGTCCAGCCCGAACTGCTAAGCCATGTCTTCCCTCGACCTTGACTCCAGTACAGTAGTCTGTACTGGGGTGAATGTATGACATTGTTCTGCATTCTGTCCATCAACTGTTGTTTTTGCATTTGTCACCACAAGTGGGACGGGTATGCTCAGACGTGAGTCTCGTGCTCTCCATGCCACTGGAATCAAGCTATCCTGGCTGAAGAGGGGTGAAAGTCCGAAACCGGTCCTAGGATGCTTGGTTCCAGTCCAGGGAGGACCTGGCTTGGCAGTTCGGGCTGGACTGTTCCCATGAGGCACAGGGTCAAGACTGATTTGCATATGGCTAGGTTCAAACCTGAATGGCATGGCGAGCAAAAGAACGATGGATTTAGGCCCAGATCTCTGTACTGGGGTGAATGTATGACATTGTTCTGCATTCTGTCCATCAACTGTTGTTTTTGCATTTGTCTAATACCACTGTTTCAGGTGCTGTTTCTAGTAAATCTCCTATGTTCAAGAGTGATGATGCCAGGAAGCAAAATGTATTCAGAGGTGGAAGAAACTTTGTGCAAAAAAGAGCTTATAATCAGAAAATTAGTTGTTTCAGGTGTGGTTCTCCTTTGCATGTTTCATCTAAGAATTGTCCAGCGGTCAATCAACAATGTGGCCAATGTGGGAAAATGGGCCATTTTTCGAGAGTCTGTAGGGGCGCTAAAAGGAAGTCTCAGGTGTGTTCTTAACAAACCTGAAAGTCATGATGACGATGATGTTACAAATCAACAATACATTGTAGTGGTGAGAGATAGTGTGAAACAAAAAACATCTCTCGCTGTTGATCCTGAGGTTGATGGTACCATTGAAGGTGTTCAATTTCAGCTTCTTGTCGACACAGGAGCACGCATCACTATTGTGTCACAAGAGAAATATTTCATGTTTTCGGAGAAGAAAAATGTATTACCACCTAATGTACTCAGGTGGCTTTTCAGGGTAGCAGAATTGAGCTACTAGGCTATTTCTGGGCCACCATCAGTGTTTTGGGAGAGGTCATCAAAGGCAAGGTCTATGTGGCAAGGAAGGGCATCAATGTTCTTGGCTTGATACACCAAGCTGAGTTTGGTTTAACTATTAAACCAGGTTTAGATAAACCAGTTTTCATTGATAAAGAGTCTATACAATGTCAACAAAAAAGGACATCAACTCTTTGTCTAGCACTGACATAGCAAGCAAATGGGAACATAAGTTTGAAAAGTTGTTTCAAAATCGTTTAGGCAAGGTGACTGGTTTCCAACAATACATCAGAATAAAAGATAATGCAAGCCCTGTCAAGCATACATTGTGCAATGTTCCTCTTAGCATTAGGGCTGACTTATACAAACATTTGAAAGGTTTATGTGACCAAGGAATAATTGAAAAAGTGGATGCAACTCTGTGGCTTTCG
The DNA here is from genome assembly GCF_964204655.1 of Triturus cristatus. NCBI lineage: Eukaryota > Metazoa > Chordata > Amphibia > Caudata > Salamandridae > Triturus > Triturus cristatus. Next base: position 575,339,210 of record NC_140584.1, read on the forward strand.
CCAATTGTTCTTGCAAAGAAGGGCTCTGGAGACTTGAGGATATGTGTTGACTTGAGGAGCTTGAATAATGCCATCTGGGTCGACATCTTTCCTCTTCCAAGCATTGAAGATTCAATTGCTAGAGTTGGATCCTCCTGTTGGTACACAAAATTAGATCTCAAGGCCCCATATCATCAGATAGAATTAGATCCTCAATCTTGCCATCTCACGGCTTTTGTTACTCCTGATGGCGTCTTTCAGTTTTGCCGTCTACCTTTTGGATTGGCTTCGGCAGCTGCTGATTTTCAGAGACTCATGACTGAAATGTTTAAAGATAATCCTCACTTTGTGGTATTTCAAGATGACATTCTCATTTTCTCTAAAACTGAGGCAGAACATGATCTGGCCATTGATAACGTTTTCAGTGTTTTGGAGAGTAGAGGTGTGTCCTTACAGAAAAACAAATTTACTTTTAAAGCAAAAGAAATAGAGTATTTAGGCCACATTATCTCAGAGCATGGCATAAAACCCAGAATAGGCTTGGTCAAAAGCATTGTTAAAGCTCCAGGGCCACAGAATAGAGAACAACTAATATCTTTTCTTGGTTTGTGTAAGTTTTATGCCAAGTTCATGAAGGATTTTGCAAAGACGATTGAATGTTTCAGAGCTCTGTTGAAAAAGGGGGCTACATTTACATGGTCAGAGGAGTGCAAAAAGGGTTTTCAAAACATCAAAGATCATATTGTTAAAGCTCCTGCTTTGCAAGCAGTTGTAGAGGGGAGACAAACTGTTGTCACTGTTGATACATTTGATTATGGTCTGGGGGCAGTGCTCCCCAATATGTGGCAGGCAAAGAGCACACAGTGGGTTTTGCATCGAGAACACTACGTCCTGTAGAACAGAAGTACTCTGTCATAGAAAAAGGACTTTTGGCATGTGTTTGGAATATTGAAAAGTTCAAGCAGTACCTGTGGGGTAGATCTTTCGTACTAAAGACTGATCATCCTCCTCTTGTTGACATTCTATCTGGAAAAAAGGTAAAACGCACCACTGCTCTCTTGGCAAGATTGTCTACAAAGCTCTTGGAATACACTTTTCATATAGAGTATATCCTAGGGGGAAAGTACTGTAGGGCAGATTGTCTGTCTAGACTTCCCATTGCCGATATGGAGGACCAAGATTGGGAAATTGAAATTGAAGAGTGTTTTGTGACTTGCATTAGTCAAAACAGTTTGTCCTTTGCTGAAGATGATTGGGTGGCTGAGGTGAACAAGGATGTTCTTCTGGATGAAGTCTTGTCTTTGATTAAGAAAGGTTGGCCCAAAGAGAAGTGTCTTACACCAGAATTACAAGTGTATTAGAATGTTTGTGATGAATTATCTGTTGAGGGTGGCAAAGTAGATAGAGGAGATAAACTTGTTCCTCCTGAGTGTTTCAGACAGAAGATAATTTCAGCTGCACACCTGGGTCATTTGGGTGCCACAATTACTAAGAGGAAGGTTAGAACTGTTTTTGGTGGCCAAAAATGGATTCTCAAATTGATGAATTAGTTAAACAGTGTGTGCGATGTAACACAAGTGACGAAGCTTTAGTTTTGGAGGGTGTGGTTGAGTCTCTTGTCTCTCCGCCTGGTAGGACTTGGCAGAGATTAGGGATGGATGTTTTAGGACCATTCCATATTTTGCCTTCTAATATGAGGTATTTTTGGGTCCTTGTAGATCATCTGTCCAGGTGGGTTGAAGTTGAGCCAATCAGCATTCCAAATTTGAGGAGTGTAATTCATTGTTTGAACAAATTCTTTCGTAGAGAGGGTTATCCTGAAGAAATCTTAACTGATAATGGGGATCAATTTGTCTAGCAAGAAATGAATTTATACTTATGCACCTGTGGCATTAAGCATATTAGAACTCCGCTTTATCACCCTCAGAGTAATGACAAGGCAGAACGTTTTAACACAGTTATTGTGGAATGTGTGCAAGCAGCTTTTAGAACCAACTCTTGTATTTTTCAAACCATTAAGGATTTAGTTTGGTCATATCGCACTTCACCACAGATTGCCACAAACTTCACTCCATTTGAACTCATGGGGGGGAAGACGGGCTTCTACTCAGGCTTACCTGTTTTGGATAGTCAAGACCTTTCATGGAAGGTTGCGATATGAAGTATGTGTGGGAGTCTGCAAACAAGAAGTCAGTTGAAGCCAGCTTAAGGAATTGTGAATCCACTGCTAGAAGAGAAACTCATAGACTGAATGTTGGAGACTGGATCAGAGTAAAAAAATCCGGTCTCAGTTAAAAAAGGTTTTTCCACATTTTTGGAATCTCAACAGCTTGCTGAAGTCGGTAGGAATGCTGTGAAATTATCCATTGGGAACTGGTGGAATACGTCTCGTGTTGCAAAGGATCCCTGTGTGCGCTCCAAGATGATTGATGCAACCAAGGGTGCTTTTCAGGGGGAAAGGGTTCCTACCAAGACGAATGGTCATGAGGGTGTCAGGAAAAGCACCAGTGTTCATGTCAGACCCAGCAAATTACATGATTACCTTTGATTGCTCCTTTTACTGACCTCACAGTCTTGTTGCAAATAACATGATTATGTTTGATGTTTAATTCTCTCTGTTTACTCATTCATTTTAATTATGTACCTTTTCCCAGGTTTTTTCCACCACTTTGGAGAAGTCTGTATGTTGGAAACGATTTGTTAAAAAGGGCGAGGTGTGGTGATGCTGACAGTGTTTCTGTGTGATGTCATTTGGAGTGTTGAGCAGAGCTTCGTGCCACAAGTGTTCTTTATGTGGCAGTTGATTCTTGTGCCTTGGGACCCTGCTGGCCAGGAGGCCTCTCTGTACCCGTTTATCCTTTTAATAAATATACTCTTTTGAACTTGTGATTCATCGTCTTCCCTTCACAATCTTCATGTGCGGTATCGGGAATAGATTATTACATTATAGCAGCTGAGCTAGGGCTGCAGAGCAGCTCAGCCGGAGCCCCTAAATTCTTCTGGGAGAAGTGCACACGGCACACTGCCACAGCTCTAGTTTTAGTTAAGTTTAGCATTCCAATGGGTGCATGATTAGCAGGGCTGTACGGCTTGACAGTCGATGAGGCCGCTATGCCTAATATACGTGACTTTGCATTTCAGTGCGGTGATGTGGACCACTCCACCGAAATGCGTTAGTCTAACACTTGATGCGTGGTACTTGGCAGGGCTGATGCTTTATTGTTAAACTGGCTTATTCTCTGAGTCAGAGGCACGGCCCTCTGGGCCCACACCAACGCACTGAGCTCAGCGAATATAAGACAATAAAACAGGCCCCCAGATAGAGTAAAAGAGCGCCTTCTTACGACAAACAAGCAGTTGAACCACTTTAAACATTACATAATATTTTTTTTAAAACTCACTATTACACTGAACAACCTATCGCCCCCACCCTTAAGCCTGCCCTCCAACATGAAAAAATCTTCAACCAAAACAATTCAATCATTTGCATCATACCCTTCTTCTCACTCACCACCCTTCCACACCTAACCTCATCTTGCTCCCATGCGCTCCCTGTGATAATGACCCCCCCAGCACGGACTCAACCTTTCGGTCTCAATGTCTGAGCCCTGTGCCTGTCTATCACCTGCCCTAGTTGTGCGACAAAAGAAGACCAAGCTACTGCTGCTGAAAAACAAACCTATATCATACCCAATAAAGCAACCATAAAATTGATGCTCAAAGAAATACTAAGGACCCTGAGAAAACTTGTAGATAACAATATCAAGAAAAAAAGGAGGAGGAGAGGCAAAAAGGCACATCTGTCTACCAGTACCATAGCACGCCTAACATGATCAGCAACCCCAGTACTGACACCTAAATGTCACCCACTTCCTGCCTATAATACGATGTGGCCAATCCAGTGTCCCCAAAGGGTCCTTGATTGTTCCATCAGCTGAAGCCCCCAGCTGTTGGGTGGATGATGCCCTTTGGGCTACCTAACACCCAGGGATCTATTGGCCAATATGGGACAATAAACCAGGAGTCCAGATAACATGAAAGGTAGTTTTATTCAGACAGGCAAGCAGCTGAACCTCTTTAAGCATTACATGATATAAAACAACCCTCACTAATATATTGAACAACCTATTCCCTCACCACCCTTAAACCTCCCCTCCAACATGAAAAAATCCCCAACAGAAACAATTCAAACATTTGCACCACCTCCTTCCTCTCACTCACCATCCTTCCACATCTGACCCTATCTCGCTCCCATGTGCCCTCTGTGACAAGGCCCACTCACCCCCCAGAAAGGACTTAACCCTACAGGATCAGTGTCTGAGCCCTATGACTGTCAGCCTAACAGAACAAGCATTTGCAATGCAACAGGTCTCGCATTCAAGTGAGTTTGAGCTATTAGCATTGTAAATGACTATGCCTTTTATTTATGGTTTGGGTTTTAAATCATAAATAAATGGCATTGTCATTTACAAAACAAATAGTTTAACCTCTTGCAAAGGCGAGACCTATTGCTTTGCAATAAATGGCCTTGTCGACCGCTTGTTAGATTGTAAATATCAGAGGAAGAGACCGGCCTGCGACATCTTCATAGTAGGGATGTATGTCGTTACAACGCACACTTTTACAACGCATGCACTTACAACGCATTTTTTACAACGCAACATCCACTACAACGCATTCCATTACATAGCATGACACTACAACGCATTTTTAAAAACTACCTTTACAACGCATTCCATTACATCACATACTACCTTTACAACGCATACCATTACAACGCATAATAGTAAATTGCATTTAAGGTAAGTATTGGATAGTATAGGGGTAAAAATTACTATTCTAACTCCAGGGGGTGCAACAGTAGGGTAAGTGTTGGATTGCGTTTTAATGGTATGCGTTGTAAAGGTAGTATGCGATGTAATGGAATGCGTTGTAAAGGTAGTTTTTAAACATGGGTTGTAGTGTCATGCGATGTAATGGAATGCGTTGTAGTGGATGTTGCGTTGTAAAAATTTCGTTGTAAGTGTAGTGCGTTGTAATAGTTGCGTTGTAAAGGTTGTTCACCTCATAGTAGTGATAAATAGTGCAGTGAAAATGTGTAAGTGAGAGTTACATATGATCTGAGCTCTAAACACTAACAAAGCGCTCCAACACTTTTCGCTCTGTGATAACACTGTCGCAGCTCAGGAGGAAGAGCGGGAGGGGGGTTATTTTCTGCCTTTTTCGTGATTTGAGTGTGCAGTGTGGCATTGCGTAACGGAAGAGGTGTGGTGCCGCGCCCTGGGCGACTGACTCCGGAATCTGGGGATCACAGTTCGATCCCTGGCGGCGGCGGCAGATTAGCCCAGCACCATATGACCCTGGGCAATAGCTTGCTTAACCTTCCAGACGGCCCCCAGCGCCTAGATACCCTTACGGGTGATTGTTCGCGCTTTACAAATGCGGATTATTATTGCTGTCTTTGGCCTAAAAAAATAAAAACCATTCCAGCTGTAGTAGGGCCCTGGCTTCATCCCCTGGTGCAGGGCGGGCTGTGCTTTATGGGAGGCATGGAGGGAGGGAGGAATGGTCTCGGCTGCAGCACCGGCCTCGTAGAGTGCCCCTGCTATTACTAGTGAGCGAGAGGCACTGAGGTGGTGGTATTGCTTATGGTGGTGGAGGTATGGTGATATTGGTATTGGTGGTGGTGGTATTGGTGGTGGTGGTGGTATTGGTAGTGGTGAAGGTAGTGGTATTGGTGGTAGCGGTATTGGTATCGGTACTGGTGGTATTGGTATTGGTGGTGGTGCTATTGGTGGTGGTCCTATTGGTGGTGGTATTGGTGGTAGCATTGATATTGGTGGTGGTGGTACTGGTATTGATGGTGGTGGTGGTATTGGTGGTGGTGGTGGTATTGGTGGTGATGGTATCGGTGGTGGTGGTGGTGGTAGTGGTATTGGTGGTGTTATTGGTGGTGGTGGTATTGGTGGTGATGGTATCGGTGGTGGTGGTGGTATTGGTGGTGTTGGTGGTAGTGGTGGCATTGGTGGTGGTAGTGTTATTGGTGTAGGTGGTGGTATTGGTGGTGGTGGTACTGGTGGTGGTATTAGGGTGGTATTGGTGTTGGTACTGGTGGTGGTGGTGGTATTGGTGGGGGTATTGGTGGTGGTACTGGGGGTGGTATTGGTGGTGGTATTGGTGGTGGTTGAGTTGGTTGTGGTGATATTGGTGGTGGTGGTGGTATTGGTGGTGGTGGTATTGGTGGTGGTATTGTTGGTAGTGGTATTAGTGGTGGTTGTATTTTATTGGTGGTGGTGGTATTGGTGGTGTTGGTATTGGTGGTGTTGGTGGTGGTGGTGGTATTGGTGGTGGTGGTATTGGTGGTGGTAGTGGTGGTGGTGGTATTGGTGGTATTGGTAGTGGTGAAGGTAGTGGTATTGGTGGTAGCGGTATTGGTATCGGTATCGGTACTGGTGGTATTGGTATTGGTGGTGGTGCTATTGGTGGTGGTGCTATTGGTGGTGGTATTGATATTGGTGGTGGTGGTGGTACTGGTATTGATGGTGGTGGTGGTATTGGTGGTGGTGGTATTGGTCATGGTGTTGGTGGTATTGGTGGTGATGGTATCGGTGGTGGTGGTAGTGGTAGTGGTGGTGTTATTGGTGGTGGTGGTATTGGTGGTGATGGTATCGGTGGTGGTGGTATTGGTGGTGTTGGTGGTAGTGGTGGCATTGGTGGTGGTAGTGTTATTGGTGTAGGTGGTGGTATTGGTGGTGGTGGTGGTGGTACTGGTGGTGGTGGTATTGGTATTGGTGGTGGTGGTATAGTTATTGGTGGTGGTATTGGTGGTGGTGGTGATACTGGTATTGGTGGGGGCGGTATTGGTGGTGGTGGTATTGGTGGTGATACCAGTATTGGTGGTGGTGGCATTGGTGGTGATATTGGTGGTGGTGGTGGTATTGGAGGTGGGGTATTGGTGGTGGTTTTGGTGGTGGTGGTATTGGTGGTGGTATTAGGGTGGTATTGGTGTTGGTACTGGTGGTGGTGGTATTGGTGGTGGTATTGGTGGTGGTACTGGGGGTGGTATTGGTGGTGGTGGTATTGGTGGTGGTTGAGTTGGTTGTGGTGATATTGGTGGTGGTGGTGGTATTGGTGGTGGTGGTATTGGTGGTGGTATTGTTGGTAGTGGTATTAGTGGTGGTTGTATTTTATTGGTGGTGGTGGTGGTATTGGTGGTGTTGGTATTGGTGGTGTTGGTGGTGGTGGTTGTATTGGTGGTGGTGGTATTGGTGGTGGTAGTGGTGGTGGTGCTATTGGTATTGGTGGTATTGGATTGGTGGTATTAGTGGTGGTGCTGGTGGTATTGGAGCTGGTGGTATTGGTGTTGGTATTGGTGGTATTGGTTGCGGTGATATTGGTGGTGGTGGTATTGATGGTGGTATTGATGGTGGTGGTACTGGTGGTGGTGGTATTGGTGGTGGTGTTGGTGGTGGTATTGGTGGTGGTGGTGGTGGTAGTGGTGGTATTATTAGTGGTGGTATTGGTGGTGGTGGTGGTAAAGGTGGTGGTGATATTGGTGGTAGTGGTATTGGTGGTGGCATTGGTATTGGTGGTGGTGGTACTGGTATTGGTGGTATTGGCATTGCTGGTGGTGGTATTGGTCGTGGAATAGCTTAAACTTTTGCAATTGCGAGACCTATTGCATTGCAATAAAGGGCCTTCTCAACCGCTTGTTAGATTGTAAATATCAGAGGAAGAGACTGGCCTGCGACGTCTTCAATGTAGTGATAAATAGTGCAGTTTAGAAGATGTGTAAGTGTTGTAAATTACACAGACACAAAGTGTGAAGTGGGAGTTACATATGATCCGAGCTATAAACAAAGCGCTCAAACACCTTTCACTTTGTGATTACACTGTCGCTGTTCAGGAGGAAGAGCGGGAGGGGGAGATTTTTCCTACCCTCTCCGTGATTTGAATGTGCAGTGTGGCATTGCGTAATGTCATTGCTATCTTTGGCCTAATAAAACACTCCAGCTGTAGTAAGGCCCCGGTTTCACCTCCGGGTGCAGGGCAGGCTGTGCTTTATGGCAGGCATGGAGGGAGAGAGGGAGGGATGGTCTTGGCTGCAGCTCCAGCCTCGTACAGTGCCCCTGCTATTACTAGTGAGCGAGAGGTGCTGAGGTGGTGGTATTGGTGGCGGTGGTATTGGTATTGGTGGTGGTATTAGTGGTATTGGTGGTATTGGTGGTAGTAGAGTTGGTTGTGGTGGTATTGGTGGTGGTGGTATTGGTGGTAGTATTGGTGGTGGCGGTATTGGTATAGGTGGTGTTGATGTTGGTATTGGTGGTGGTGGTATTGGTATAGGTGGTGTTGATGTTGGTATTGGTGGTGGTGGTATTGGTATTGGTGGTGGTGGTACTGGTATTGGTGGTGGTACTGGTATTGGTATTGGTGGTGGCAGTATTGGTGGTGGTGGTATTGTTGGTGGTATTGGTGGTATTGTTGGTGGTGGTATTGGAGGCATTGGTGGGGTGGTATTGGTGGTGGTGGTGTTGGTTGTAGTGGTATTGGTGGTGGTATTGGTGGTGGTGGTATTAGTTGTGATAGTATTGGTGGTGGTGATATTGGTGGTGGCATTGGTGGTGGTGGTATTGGTGGTGGTAGTGTTATTGGTGTAGATGGTGGGATTGGTGGTGGCGGTATTGGTGGTGGTGGTGGTATAGGTGGTGGTGGTGTTATTGATGGTGGTACTGGAATTGGTGGTGGTATTGGTGGTGGCGGTATTGGTATTGGTGGTATTACTAGTATTGGTGGTGGTGGTATTGGTGGTGGGGTATTGGTGGTGGGGTATTGGTGGTGGTGGTGGTATTGGGGGTGGTATTGGTACTAGTGGTATTGGTGGTGGTGGTATTAATGTTGGCATTGGTGGTGGTGGTATTGGTGGTGGCATTGTATTGGTTGTGGTGGTGGTATTGGTGGTGGTATTGGTGGCGGTGGTATTGGATTGGTGGTGGTGGTATTGGTGGTGGTGGTATTGGTGGTGGTATTGGTGGTGTTGGTATTGGAGGTGTTGGTATTGGTGGTGGTGGTATTAATATTGGTGGTGGTGGTATTTGTGGTGGTATTGATGGTGGTAGTAGTATTGATGGTGGTGGTGGTGTTGGTGTTGGTGGTATTGGTATTGGTTGTGGTCCTATTGGTGGTGGTATTGGTGGTGGTGGTATTGGTGGTGGTGATATTGATATTGGTGGTGGTGGTATTGGTAGTGGTGGTGGTAGTATTGGTGGTGGTATTGGTGGTGGTATTGGTGGTGGTGGTATTGGTATTGGCGGTGGTGGTATTGGTGGTGATATTGGTATTGGCGGTGGTATTGGTATTGGTGGTATGTGATTGGTGGTGGTGGTTGTGGTATTGGGGTGGTGTTATTGGTGGTATTGGTATTGGTGGAATTGGTGGTGGTATTGGTAGTGGTGATATTGGTGGTGGTATTGATGGTGGTGGTATTGGTGGTGGTGGTGGTATTGGTGGTGATGGTATTGGTGGTGGTGGTGATATTGGTGGTGGTATTGGTGGTATTGGTGGTGTTGGTGGTATTGGTGGTGGTTGTGGTATTGGTGGAGGTGGTGGTATTGGTGGAGGTGGTGGTATTGGTGGAGGTGGTGGCATCAGTGGTGGTGGTATTGGTGGAGGTGGTGGTATTGGTGGTGGCGGCATTGGTATAGGTGTTGGTGGTATTGGTGGTGGTGATATTGGTATTGGTGGTGGTGGTATTGGTGGTGGTATTGGTGGTGGGGTATTGGTGGTGGTGATGGTATTGGTGGTGGTGGTACTGGTGGTGGTATTAGTTGTGGTGGTGTTGTTGGTGGTATTGGTGGTGGTATTGTTGGTGGTGGTATTGTTGATGGTGGTATTGGTGGCATTGGTGAGGGTGGTATTGGTAGTGGTGGTGTTGGTTGTGGTGGTATTGGTGTTGGTGGTATTAGTGGTGGTGCTATTGGTGGTGATGGTATTGGTAGTGGTGGTGTTGGTTGTGGTGGTATTGGTGTTGGTGGTATTAGTGGTGGTGCTATTGGTGGTGATGGTATTGGTAGTGGTGGTGTTGGTTGTGGTGGTATTGGTGGTATTAGTGGTGGTGCTATTGGTGGTGGTGGTATCAGTGGTGGCATTGGTGGTGGTGGTGGTATCGGTGGTGGTATTGGTGGTGGTGGTATTGGTGGTGGTATTGGTGGTGGCATTGGTGGTATTAGTGGTGGTAGTGTTATTGGAGTAGGTGGTGGTGTTGGTGTAGGTGGTGGTGTTGGTATTGGTGGTATAGATATTAGTGGTGGTAATGGTGGTGGTGGTGGTACTGGTATTGGTGGTATTGGTGGTGGTGGTATTGGTGGTGGTATTGGTGGTGGTATTGATGGTGGTACTGATGGTGGTGTTGGTGGTGGTGGTGTTGGTGGTGGTAGTATTGGTGGTCGTATTGGCGGTGGTATTGGTGGTGGTGGTATTGGATTGCTGGTGGTGGTATTGGTGGTGGTGGTGGTATTGGTGGTGGTTTTGGTGGTGGTATTGATGGTGGTAGTGGTGGTATTGGTGGTGGTGGTGGTATTGCTGGTGGTGGTATTGGTGGTGATTGGTATTGGTGGTGGTGGTATTGGTGGTGATATTGGTATTGGCGGTGGTATTGGTGGTGGTGTTATGTGATTGGTGGTGGTGGTTGTGGTATTGGGGTGGTGTTATTGGTGGTGGTGCTGGTGGTATTGATGCTGGTGGTATTGGTGGTGGTGGTATTGGTGATGGTATTGGTAGGGGGGATATTGGTGGTGGTGGTATTGATGGTGGTATTGATGGTGGTGGTATTGGTGGTGATAGTATTGGTGGTGGTGATATTGGTGGTGGTATTGGTGGTGTTGGTGGTATTGGTGGTGGTACTGGTAGTGGTTGTGGTGGTATTGGTGGAGGTGGTGGAGGTAGTGGCATCGGTGGTGGTGGTATTGGTGGAGGCGGTGGTATTGGTGGCGGCAGCATTGGTATAGGTGGTGATGATATTGGCAGTGGTATTGGTGGTGGTACTGGTATTGGTGGTGGTACTGGTATTGGTGGTGGTGGTATTGATGGTGGGGTATCGGTGGTGGTGGTGGTATTGGTGGTGGTATTGGTGGTGGTGGTGGTGGTATTTGTGGCGGTATTAGTTGTGGTGGTATTGTTGGTGGTGGTATTGGTGGCATTGGTGGAGGTGGTATTGGTGGAGGTGGTGTTGGTTGTGGTGGTATTGGTGGTGGTATTGGTGGTGATCGTATTGGTGGTATTGGTGGTGGTGGTATTGCTGGTGCCATTGGTGGTGGTGGTGGGATTGGTGGTGGTATTGGTGGTAGCATTGGTGGTATTAGTGGTGGTAGTGTTATTGGTGTAGGTGATGGTATTGGTGGTGGTGGTACTGGTATTGGTGGTGGTACTGGTATTGGTGGTGGCGGTATGGGTATTGGTAGTGGTGGTATTCGTGCTGATACCAGTATTGGTGGTGGTGGTATTGGTGGTGATATTGGTGGTGGTGGTGATATTGGAGGTGGGGTATTGGTGGTGGTATTGGTGGTGATGGTATCCGTGGTGGTGGTATTGGTGGTGGTGGTATTGGTGGTGGTGGTATTGCTGGTGGCATTGGTGATGGTGGTATTGGTGGTGGCATTGGTGAGTGTTGGTAGTGTTATTGGTGTAGGTGGTGGTACTGGTGGTGGTGGTATTTGTGGTGGTGGTATTGATATTGGTGGTGGTGGTATAGTTATTAGTGGTGGTATTGGTGATGGTGGTACTGGTATTAGTGATGGTACTGGTACTGGTGGTATTGGTGGTGATTTTATTGGTGGTGGCGATATTGTTGGTGGTGGTATTGGTGGTATTTGTGGTGGTGGTATTGGTGGTGGTATTGTTGGTGGTGGTATTGTTGGTGGTGATATTGGTGGTGGTATTGGTGGTGGTGGCATTGGTGGTGGTGGTATTGGTGGTGGGGTAGTTGGTGGTGGTATTGGTGGTAGTGGTATTGGTACTGTTGTGGTATTGGAAGTGGTGGTATTGGCATTGGCGGTAGTATTGGTGGTGGTGGTGGTATTTTCGGATACCAATTGGTATGCGGGGGAGTCTTGATCCATTTGGACGAAGACCAATGAGCATGATTCCGAGGCTGTGGACGAAAAACTGACCTTTGAACTGAAAAAGGTGGAAGGGTGGGGAAAATAAGAAGACCCACGCTATAATTCCTAAGAAAGAAAAGGAATACAGTCACATATAACCTATGGAATAATGGAATAATCCCCAAATTTTCCTGATTTAAGAATGATATACGGAAAAGGAGAATAAACCCCAATTGAGCTCTGCATTAAGTTTCAAGGAAGTGATCAACTCCATGAGATGAATCTCAACAAGATTAATAAAATAAATTAGTGAACAATACTGTGTTGTAATCTAAAGTTTTTCCTGAAGAAGTTTGGAGTCAACCAGTTTTTAATCCACCGAAACGCCACATCGACAACTGTTTTGCATTGTATTGGTTTTACTTTTGAAATTAAGTATATGTTTTTATATTGGATACTTATCGGTAGACACACTATTTCGAATATGATTGTCTATGACTACATGTGTTGCAGTAAATACTTCCTTTATTTTATACTAAAGACGTGTTTAAGTAGACTTGATGTACAGCAAATAGGTCAATTGCACATATGAGAGACAATCCATTGTAACACGTTATGTGGTCTCCCTTATAAAAGGATTTTATGGTATCACTGATGATTTGTGGTTACTTTTAACATTTGTAAGATTGTATACAAAACTATATTTTTCAATAAAGGAGGAGATATATTTTTTATGAAAATTAGGCTTTCTGTTTGAATGTATTGTTTGGAAGTGTGCGAATAACTTGAGGTAGAGGTAGAGGCAGAAATACAAAGAATTTACACAGGGAACTATAGTAAGGAGGTGGGTTTCTGTTGCAGTAACCCCCTCACTTTTTGCCTGATAACTGATGCACTTTTCCTTGTTGTGCCCTGGGCTCCTGCCAATCAGGTGCCCAGGGTCTGTGTTCCTTCCCTAAAAACTGCATAACAGCCAAAACCCAATTGGCATCTCGAGTCACATGTCAGCCCCTGGTAAATGGTACACTAGGTACCCAGGGCCTTATGACCAGAGAAGGCCCCTAAGGGCAGCAGTACTTATTGTGCCACCTTTAGAGGCCCTGTACCCTGACACACACACGCACTGCCTTTGCAGGCTGAGTGTCTTGGTGCAGAACAAAACAAAGAGTCGACATGGCACACATCCCTGTGTGCCATGCCCACAACACATACTGCCCTGGCATACCTCAGTCACCCCTCTAGCTGGGTGCCCTATGCCAGTGGTGTGGGCACAGGTGCATGAGCCCTGTGCCCCTACAGTACCCAGCTCCATTCCTGGGCACTGTAAGTGCAGTGCTGCCATTAAGAGTATATGGTGCTGAGAGGTCGTCAACACGAACTCCACAGCACAATGATGGCTACACTGAAGACTGAGAAGTTTGGTATCAAACTTCTCAGCACAGTAAACCCACACTGATGCCAGTGTGGGATTTACTGTAAGATGCACAACAGAGGGCATCTTAGAGATGCCCCCTGAACCTAACCTACAATCCACATCTTGTCTGAGGGGTTGCCTAGGCTGCCACACAGCAGACATGTTGCTGGACCCCTGGGTAGAGAGCCATCCACTCTCCTGGGCCTGCAACAATGCACATCCTAGGTGAGATGCTAGGTCTCCTCCCCCAGGATGGGCAGGAGAAGCTTTAAAGGCATGCCGCCTTTGTGAGCTTCTCCAGGCCACTTGCTGTACTCAGCAACTGGCCCCTACCGGTTCTGACCCCCACTCTGGCGGGAAGACTGTCTGGAAACCCCAAGGAAGGAAAGGGGGTGTGCCAGCCTCTGCCAACCCCACCCCTCAAGTGGGGGAGGCGAGGTGAAGCACATCTTCGGGCTCTCACCATCTTGAAGATGGGGAGCCCTGCCCAATCAGGACTAGGCCACTGCCCTCCTCCCAATGGAGAGTGGCAGGATAGGGGGTGTACCCACCCCAGGGTCCCTGCCCTTTACCTACCTGTAACGTCCCTAAATTTAGTATTTAGGGGCACCGTGAACCTTCCTTCCTGAGATCCAGATTCCAAAAGAGCAAAGAAGATCAAGAAGACCTGCCGTTCAGCTGCTAACAAGAGGGAGACACCAACTGCTTTGGCCCCAGCCCTACCGGCCTGTCGACCCTCGAACCTGCTCCTGCTAAATCCCGGCATCTCCCGTGGCCGGCAACCTCACAAACCCCGGAGGACCTGGCTACCTTGTAACTCTAAGCATCTGGGACTCCCACAAGCAGTGGTACTGCTCAAAGCAAGTAACTGACCCCTGGCATCAGCCAGGAACCGCGAACCCTGCACACACTGCACCCGCAAAGCCTGGCCTGTGCTGGAGTGGACAAAGACCACAAGGACGTCCACCCGGCGACTGTGACCTCGAATCCAGCACCCAAGGACCCACCTCGACGCTCCTGGCGACGCCTGCAGCCTCAGAACCAGGGACCCCCCCAACCGCAATCAACAGAGGGTAAGATTTCCCGGCACCAAAAGGCTTCCCGGCACCAAAAGGCACCCCTGCACCCGGCACCCTGCGGCTCCCTGTGCCCACCTCCTGGGTACCTACCTATCCTCCAACTACCCAACTTACCTCTCGAAGTGGTGGTCGCACCTGAAGAATCTTCGTCCCCGAGCTTGCAGCCTTTGTTCGTTCTTGAGCTTCTCCATTGCAATCCATTGAGCGCCCGACAGCTCAAAAGCACCCTGCACCCAGCCGCCCGGGTGCCCCTGTCAGTGCAACCTCTACTCCAATCTACTTCCCCATTTGCCCTGAGCAGGTGGCCAGGAGCCCAGCTCCCACAGCCGTGTGGCCTGCTAGCTAGCAGCCACCAACCAATGGCCCCCTGCCTTCAATAGGATAACATTGGGCCTAACTCACAACTGTACTTACCTGACCCTGGGAGACCCCTGAGTCTATGCCCAGAACCTTAACTCTGCCAGTCGAGTACTTACCCAAAAGCTGATAGCTCACTTTTCTTCCATAGGTTAACATTGGATGGTTTCACCTGAAAATTCTTCTGTGTGGAGTTTCTAAACTTTAAAATATTCACCTAAAATCAACCGAGTAATGAAAATGAAAAGACTCACCTGCTATTAGGAGAGATCCCAGTGCTGGATCTTGGTATCCAGCACTGACCCTGAAAGGTAATTACAACCATACTTACCGCTAACTCAATTTTCTTCCATAGGAAACCATTGACTGTTTTTCTGTGAAATTTCTTCTGTGTCTATTTTTGCAAACTACAAATATTCTTTAAAAATCGTCCCAACTGTGAAAACGTAATTACTTACCTGTTTTAGATAGATGTCCCAGTACTGAGCCTAGGAGCCCAGCACTGGATTACAAAAGTAACAAGAACATACTTTACCTGCAACTTGAAATTCCTTCCATAGGATAACATTGCCTGTTTTTTGCTGAAAAAGTTTCTGTTGATTTTGCAAACTTACAAATATTCGGTAAAAATCGCCTGTATAACCTAAACGCAGTCTCTCAACTGCTTACAGGTGGTATACTAGTGCTGGATCTAGGATCCAACACTGAGCTAGAAAAAGTAACAATAACCCCACTTACCTGCTAAGTGAATTTCCTCCCATAGGATAACATTGGTGATTTCATTAGAAAAAGATTCTAAGTGTCAACTTTTAAAATACCAAAATATTGCTTAAAAATCGCAACAGTAACTAAAACGTATTTACTCACCTGTTTCGAGGAACTGTCCCAGGACTGAATCTAGGATCCAGTCCTGGAGTTAGAAAAGTAATCCTAAAAGTAATCAATTGCATTTACTTAGGATTTCCCATTGAGCTCAATGTATAATTGTGTTTGAATTGTGTTGCCAATTGCAGCAAACTGTAACTATTGCATTCAAAAGACTATTGCATATTGAAAAGTATTTAACTAAAGCATCTCATTCTGAGAAAGTATATTTTGATACCTATTGTGGGTTCTAAAATAAAACAACTATAAAAACCATTGGCCTAGAGTTCAGTTCTTGAGTGTGTGAGACCATTTGCTGACTGAGTGTGTACAACAAATGCTTTACACTGTCCTTTGATACTGCCTTACTGCTCGACCAAGCTACCACTTTAGAGAGTAAGGTTATATCTAACTTTAGCCTCTGCCAAACCTCTGGGGACTGTGAACTCTGTGCACACTGTGCACACTGTACCTATTTGGGAACAGTATATACAGAGCCACTTTCCTACAACTATACTTTGTTATTGGTTCTTCAACCCAGTTCCCTTTGTGTCTGAAGGGTTGCTCTCAAATTAGTTTTTGGGCCTGTCATTATATAAGACAGGGTAAACTAGCCCCACTCCCCTTCTACTGAAGCAAAGTGATTATATATCAAAAGATTTCTGGATGTGTGCTGCAGACCCCGTACCTCAGCATGCACAGATGAAGGTTCTACATCTCAGGTCTAGTCGCGATCTCGTCTGTGTACTTGCCTGTCTGTACATACCTATATGATGACAAAGAGTATGTGTTCCCAAACAACAGCTGCATGTGTGTGCTTTATCTATGTGATAGAGCCTGACCAAAACAGAATAACAAGGGGCATTGTTGCTTGACCTTGTCTACAGTGTTCAGACTAAATCCCAGAAAAAATAAAGAGCACGGAAAATAACAGTAAGTTCTGTGTGAAAGTACAGAGTGGCACAAAGCAAAATACCTGTGTATAGTAATGTGTGCAAAGCAAAGTAAAGATTGCAGCATACTCATGCTAACATAGAGAAAACGGCAATGGGTCTGCACGGGACAAGTGGCACAACCACAACCTACTTCTGGCGTCAGCATGACTCCCCTGGCCAAGAAAGCAGCTACATCCTGGCGGAGCAAGGAGAGAAAGTAGTCTGTCGGCCTGTCGCAAGTGGGTGGCACGGGTGGAGGAAAAGTCATGAAGAGGAGGAAGTAGCCTCTCCAGACAATCTGAAGAACTCAATAGTATGATGTTATTGACCTCCAGTGGGGCAGGTGTTGGCATATCCTGCCTCTCATTGGGTTCCCATCATGATTGGAGGGCAAACTGAATGGGTTTGAAGGATGTTGCTGCCATGGGGATGGTAGAGTGACCTGACCTCTGGCTGCTCGACCCACAGGGCGAGGGGCCATTGAAAAACCCAAAGACCAGGTCGTATCTCTGCTATTCTTGAAGCGCTCCAGTGCAGAGTCCCTCTTGTCTCTGAAGAGATGGGAGCCATCAAAGGCATGTCCATAAGAGACGCTTGGACATCCCAAGAAAATCCAGTCATCCTAAGCCAGTCGTGGTGCCGCAAGGCCACTGACGAAGAAACCCCTTTGCCTACAGAGTCAATCGTGTCCAGCCCACATTGAATTGTTAACTGAGCTGCGTCTCTCCCATCAGCCATGGCTTGGGAAAGTATGGCCTGGGCCTCCTCTGGGACCATGGGCAGCACCTGCACAACCAAATTCCACAGTGCGTGGGAGTAATGTCCCAAAAGGCATGTACCACAGTGCCAGGCTGGTGGAAGAAAATATTTTCTTTTCTAAGGTATCCAGCCTCTTGGATTCCCAATCTGGTGGAGTGGTAGGTAATGTGCCAGGATTTACACTTGAGGTGGAAGCTTAGACCACCAAACTGTCTAGGTTGGGTTTTGCGTGAGGAAATGGGGGGCCCCTGGGGCAGGGTGGTGGACAATTGTCTTGTTCACAAGAGCCCCTGTGCAGGATTTGGACCAAGTCCCAAGCAGGATGTCCATGTGGGCTTCATTAAATGGGAGGAGCGGTTCTGGGGGGTGTCACTCCCAGCTGAGGCACCTCTGTTTTTCTTGCCTGTCACTGAGGTTAGGCTACGGTCCAGTGACTTGGCCACCCTTCTCACCACCATAGAAAGAGAGGCTCTCTCCTATGTAGCCACGGTAGGAGGAGAGACCATGCTAGTATCTGGAGTGGTGCCCAGTCCGCAGCGTCCGCCAATTGCTCATACCAGCCCATGTTAGGGTCTACAGGCTGGTATTCTTCATGGCCCAACTACCCCTCCTAATCCTCCCTGTAGGAAGCGGGCTTTTTATATGGTATACCAAAATGAGGTATAGCGTGCAAAGAGTCCAGGTATCCCCTTACTAGTAGACAGGGGCTTGCTCTAGTAATCCCAAGGTGCTCTTCTAGGGTGTAGCGTGGTCAAGCAGCCGCAGGCTTATCAGAGAGGAGTGTTAGACATCTGCACAATACACACATGATGCACACAACTCAATAAGGAAATCCACACCAAGTTATAAAAATAACACGTATCTTTATATATATTTATAGTGCAATTTTCTGAAGCTGCTATGTTATCCTATGGGAGGAAAAACAAACATGGCATACATATAGAGTACAGCGACTTATGAGACCAATCGCCTGTACTTAAAGTGAGTATTGGGCAAGGTCCAAGGCTGCACCAAGAGGTCACACCGGGCGCAACTTGTGTGGCCAGGTGCAGAGGTGCAGTACAGCTTAGGGTGCCCAATGTTAGTCCATGAGGATTGGTCTTTATGAAAAAAGGCTGCAGGTTTGGATTGGGAGGCTAGTCTGGTTGAACCAACAGGGGGCTCAGGCCTCTCGATGCTCTGGGTTATGGGGACACCTTTGGTCCTCTTCTCCATGGGCCAGGGACGACGCATGCAGAGGTGTCCTTAGGCGTCGGGTTTCTGTCACTGGGAGCACTCGCGGTCAAGGGGGCCTACAAACAGCGGCTGCAGGCGGCGGCAGTGAGTCCACAGTGGGCAAGTCCAAGGTGGGCTTTGTCTTTGGAGGCGTGGGGGACCACACTGGTACCGTTGGCCCACTTCAACTCAGGCTGTGAGGCTTGGGTGCGGTGGTGCCTTCTAGTGTCGGGTCTTTGCGGTACGGAGCCTTCACAGCTTGATCTTTTGTACCTGCAGGATGCAGGGGAACAGATCCGCAGCTCCATGGGAGTTTCTGAGTCTTTGGAGAAATGCTGGCAGTTCTCCCAGGCTTTGGAGGATCAGCAACTTGCAGGGTGGGAAGACTTTAGCACAATTGTTGAGAATAGGTGAACAGGCCGGCAGGGTTGGCACCAAGTCAGTTGCAAAAACTTCTCTGTTCTTGCTAAAAACTGCTTGAGTCATGCAAAGTGACACTGCACAACAAACAACTAAGCGGATGGGCTGCTATTATTAATACTCTTATAATCCCCACAGTGTCCAGAATCTCTGTAAATGAGTGACTAATGCTTGTTAGTGTGTGACACGAACAGCAGCATTAAAATGTGTTAGTCCAACCCCTGATGCGTGGTACTTGGCAGGTCTGCAGCTGTAATGGAATCAAAGACAATTGACTGTATTCCACCGATTGGGATCAGTCCATAGTTAGATTGGACACCAACATTGTTAGAAACTATATACACCAATATTCCTGTCAGGGTATTGTTTTAATGGTGACTGGAGGGTAAACAGGCTGCAATGGTGACTGGAGGGGAAACAGGCTACATTTCTTGTGATGACTTGAGGGATCTCTATCATCACACAAAGTAACCGATGAAGCCACTCAGGGAGTTCCAACCACAAGAAGAAGCTTATCAGTGGCCGATTAGTGTAATTGCGGGACCTGAGTCTTCACAAACTAAGGTGTAGGGGAGACCTGGGGAGCACATGTTCCACGCTTTTTTTCATCCGTGGGAATGTTTTTACCAGGTTTGATTAACCTGTACATATGAAACCAGCAAATACTACCCGCAGATTATTAATATGAGGCAGCACACGGGCATGCAGAGCCAGCGCTTGAGTCTCATGATTGTAAAATGGCCACATGTGGCGGCCCAGTGCCACCTATGATTTAATCTAGCAGATGAGCGTGAAACTATTCATTACAGATATACATGACCTCAGACCAACATATTGGTCATGTAAATATTAGTGTAAAATGTTTGTGTTTTATGTTTAGGGAATTTATTAAGCGCTCGTATATCAACAGTCTCTTGGCGCTGTGAGGAGAGGGAGAGCTGTCCTACGGGGCTCTATCAGTAGGCTAGAGTGAATAACCATGTTTTCATTTTTTTCCTAAAACTGGTATATTCATGTGTTAATCTGATTTCTATTGGCAATGAGTTCCAGAGTGTAGGGCCAAGTACTGAAAAGCGAGAGCCACCCATTCTCTTTCGCTTGAATCTAGGAATAATCAGCATATTCATAGTGGCTGATCTGAGATTCCGTTTGGGTAAGTATCTTGAGATCTTTGTGGATATGAATTTGGGGCCCGTTTCATGAAGTGCGTTAAAAACCATGCATCCGGTTTTAAACATGGACCACTGAGTCACAGGAAGCCAATGTAGCTGCTTCATTAGTGGCTTAGTGTGGCAGTGTCTCGGTTGCTGAAAGACTAGCCTGGCCGCTTGATTTTGGATAAGCTGTAGCCTATGAGTTTGATTAGATGGTGTTGGCATAGTCCAGCCGGGATATTATCAGGGCAAGCATGATAGCTATGCTTGCCTCCCTGGTGAAAAATTTCCTAATTCTCTTAAGGGTCCTCAAGTGCAAAACACATGAGCACGTAACCAGGTTGATCTGTTCCTGCATGGATAGATTAGCATTTATCTTAATGCCCTGACTTTTGACAGAATTTTTAGGGAAAGGTGGAGTACCCAGTGCAGCTGGCCAGTGTGCATGTGTCCACTGTTCTATTCTGTTGTTAGAGATAATTATCTCAGTTGTGTCCGAGTTTAATTTGAGATAATTATGAGTCATCCAATCTTTGATGAAAAGCATATTGTGTTGGAAAAAATTCTTGGAGTCATTCATTTCATCAATTGGAAACATCAGCTGCAGGTTATCTGCGTAATTATATACCTTCACTCCCCTTTTTTGAAGAGTTTGGATCAGAGGACAGATATATATATTGAACAGATGGGGGGAAAGGGATGACCCTTGAGGTACCCCACAAGTAGTGTTGACCCAGGCTGAGTTGAAAGGTGCCAGCCTAACGGACTGGGTGCGATCCCCTAAAAATGAGAGCATCCAATCCAGAGCCGTGCCCCTCAGACCTGCCGCTGCCATTCTGTCCGCTAAGATGAAATGGTCCACGGTATCGAATGCCGCGGACAGGTCAATTGTACATCCCCTATCTGCTCCTTCCTTCAGATCGTCCATGACACTCAAGATAACTGATTCGGTAGAGTGCGATGGTCTGAATCCTGCCTGATGAGAATCCAGAAAATGTAATTCTTCGATGAAAGCACAAAGAAGTTTTGCTACATGTGCCTCCAGCAATTTTGCCGGGTAAGGGAGGAGCGAGATGGTTCTGTAATTGCTCAGAAGGATGGGGTCTACTCCAGCCTTCTTTTGTAATGGGACTAACACTGCCTCTTTGAAGGCACGTGGGACTACTTCTTGCTCTAAGGAGGTGTTAAGAAGAGAGACAAAAGTGGTCGGGAAATGGGAAAGAAGTTCTTTTTGTATCCTAGCAGGAAAATGGTCATTTGGGGAGTCAGATTTTATCTTGTTTCTGAGTTCCTCAAGCTGATCTAAGGTAATGATTTGAAAGCTGGACATCGTTATGAGATTTTCATATTGCTTATGTGATTGCCACTCCTGATGGCTAGTGGGGATAGAGTTCGGGATAGTCTTAATTTTTTCAATAAAAAAAAGTGTTCAAGTCGTCACATAAGACCTGGGAGGGGGTAATGGCCAGAGTAATTCAGTCAGGATTCGAAAGCTCTCTGACAATTTTAAAAATATCTTTGGAGTTTTTACTAGAGCTGAGTACCCAGGTCGAGTAGAAGTCTTTTTTTGCCTCCACTATAGCAGCTTTGTAGTCAGTTAGTGCTTTTTCAAACATTTTTCTTTCTGTAGGGGAGTAACTTCTCTGCCATTTCCGTTCCACCTGACGAGTTTTAAGTTTTACGAGTGTTAACTCCTCAGTAAACCAATTAGAGGTTTCATGCCGCTTCAGGCACCTTTCTTTCCTCTGTAATGGGGCATGCACCTCACATGCTCATAATTGCCAGTTGGAGATGGTTCTTTCCAGCTCATTAACATTATTCATTATGGGGGGGAAGAGTAAATTGCAACGTGTGGAGGAACTCAGGTAGTCGAATGAGATTCCAATTTCTGGTAAATAGTTTCGTGTCACTCAGTGATTTAACTAAAGATAGGCCGTTTATAGCAAAATAAATGAGATGGTGATCAGGCCATGCTACGCGCAAGGCTGTGCCATCAGGTTATGGACCGAGAAGTTAGAGGTCCGTAATTGATCTAATGTGTGTCCTTTAATGTGGGTGGGCTCCATTATATGTCCTTCTAGATTCAGATTGGTTAATAGGTCTGTGAGCTCTTTGGAACCCCGACTCTCCCCTTCCTCCGATGACCAACAATTCAGGTCGCCAATTAGCAATATTTTTGCATAGTCTATGGTAAGTGGAGCCAAATAGTTAGCTAATTCAGTGACAAACCCTCCTATAGCAATAGGGGGTCTATAGATCAATATACACACTACCGTAAATTTAGGAAATGTTAGTTTTAATGTGAGACTATCCACTGAGCTCGTTTCAAAGGAGGCAATAGAAGTGTCTGACAGTTCTTTTTTGATGACTGCTGCTAATCCTCCTCCTCTTGTCCCTGGGGGTCTATTGGCCCATCAAGTAATAATTACTTGGGAGGGCCGCTAACATGTTGGGCAGGGATTCCAGGGTCAACCATGTTTCTGTGACCAGAAGTATATCAGGAGCATCAGTGTCTGAAAGGTTAAAAATCTCTAACTGGTGCTTAATCACCATAGAGCGAGTGTTTAAGTAAATTACATTAAGCTCCTTGGTATCAGGGGTCTTTATCTTTGTGGCTGCCTGTCCATGCTGAATAGTATGCGGGGTTTCAGATACAATTAAGGGCGAAGGTGTAACCGGCTCTTTGTTTAGAAGTCCATATCGTTCTAGTTTCTGTTTAGTATTGGGCTCAATCCCCTTGTTGGCCTTGAGGACAATAGAGCGTAATTCCAGTGAGGTATATTTGATTAAATGGGCATTAGTAATAAGTAGTGACCGTGGAGGTAATCCCTGGCCCGCTGCCCTGATCGTGGCCCGTCTCGGCCGTGTCAGGCGAGATGTCTGCCCCCTCCGCATCAATCGAGCACTCAGCTCGCGGCGGAACGAGGGGGCAGCACTTCTAGGCCCCCCACAATGAACTACAGTAAGTGCAGAGCAAGATGTGCAGATACGCAAGTAAAAACTATTCTAAAATTCAACTAGAAACGATTTTAATATCTTGGCGGTAACCGGCAAGCATACAGTATCGTGCGGATAAATTCAGAACAATGAGGGAATAGCCCACCTAGCGTTTGAGAGCAAAAGGAGTGCAAGACATAAGGCTGAGTGGCAAAGGCCACTGATATGACTAATAAATGAGTTTGGAAAAAAAAGAGTTCAAATGCACTTGAGAGATGGATGATCATATGAACTCGCCCACAGCCACCAATGATCATGGAGTAATTGGAAGTCTAAAATGTTTCTCAATTTTTCCTTAATACACATCTAGACCCAGATTGGTGTTTACCCCAGTATGTGACAATGAACCCTGGAAAAGCAGACAGTGTTTATTTCAACAGGGATTAGTATTTTAGTTAACAGAACAACATACTATGTGCTAAGACATGGTGGGTGCACCATGATATTACCTCAAACGCAGGTATAATATATTTGACTATATCTCTCTGACAGGATAGGAAAAACAATACGTTTCCCCCATTTACTATTTAAGTGTGTGATTGCAGGAGTGGTCTCCGGCCAGTGAGACTAGTAGCCTTGAAAACCACATAAAAATAGGTAAGTGAAGACATGAGTAGTGGACATTCACGTTTATTTCACATGTTTTAGCGAGTTTGTTATCAAGTGTACAACACAGGTTGTTTTCATTAGCGACCAGCATTATACAAGAGACCAAACAAGTTTTTGTAAAGGACGTTGTAATCCATTTTGAAAGAGTATGAGACATATTTTATGTCTTGTGATCCACAGGTATGGCCCTATTAGGACCAGTATAGATAAGAGTTACTCCTACCTGCATGTCCACAACAGTACACATAAAAACAATGTTTAGGGGTTCCTGTATTGCCCTGACAAAGGCCCAACACCCAATCTGGGCTGTAGGGTAGGCCGAAACATGATGGCATGTTAAAAATATAGGATGAGTGAGTCATAATTTCTCAGCTCTCAACCAGCAGCTTTTTAATCTTACCCTGCATACCCTATAATAAATGAAATACCTCGGGCATACACAGAGGCAGTTTTAATTTATGGTCTGGACCCCTTGCACAACCAAAATCACTTATCTTGATCTCCCTCGTTCAGAGGTGGAGACCACAAAAGTGGTATCATCCTACAAGGGTGGGACAGACTAGCCTGATGAAGCTTGCCACAATAATGTGGGGGAGGCTTTTCCACAAAATTCTTGTTTTGTTTCTTCAGATTGGACAGTATTACTTATCCAATGTGAATAAGTGTGAATGATACTATCGTACCTTTTGTGTGTGGACAAACCTGGTTTGTTATTTTCCTCCTTGCCCACAGCACTTGCCTGTGCCACAGCTGATCCTTGAGCTGCGGTAGGGTCGGGTCATTTTTCCTTGTGGAAGTATATGGGAACCATCAGGCCACTCAGAGATCCTTCTCTAGTGTCTCTTGCCCAAGGAACTACTCTCCTCTGCCTCCTGCTGTGTCCTTCTTGGCTCTAGGTCATGTCATCTGTCCTTTCATCCCATGAGGTGACATGACTTCCCCGCCTGCCGATAACGCCTACAAGTTGGGTGAACGACTCCTGTCTCCTCCCTGAGGCTTTAAGCCTGTATTCTTCTTTCTTCCAGCTGCATCGACTCCTGAGTGGGCCAACGTCACTCTTTTTTTCCCTTAATCCATTCGCTGCTAGGTTCATGGTGTGCCAACTATACAGCAATTCATATGGTAAATTATAAGGAATAGAGCAGTGGTAATTTGTACATCTTTGAATTTATGGGTACCCATACTGGCATGTGTTTCAGAGGGAACGCCGTCCTCGACCCGTCCCAATCTGGATTCCAAAGCAACCACAGCACAGAGACCACCCTACTCGCCGCCACAAACGACATCCGCACCCTCCTGGACCAAGGCCACTCTGCATCCCTCTTCCTACTCGACCTATCAGCGGCCTTCGACACCGTCTCCCACCACACACTAGTTGCCAGACTACACTACGCAGGCATAAAAGGAACAGCCCTGGACTGCATCCAATCATTCCTCACCGGAAGAAGCCAAAGGATCAGACTCCCACCCTTCCTCTCCAACCCCACGAAGATCACCTGCAGAGTCCCACAGGGTTCATCACTGAGCCACACCCTCTTCAATATCTACATGGCCCCCCTTGTAGCCATCGTCCGACAACACGGCCTCAACATCGTATCCTACGCCGACGACACCCAGCTCATCCTCTCCCTCACCAAAGACCCCACCACTGCCAAACTCAACTTCCAGAAAGGAATGCAAGACATCGCAGTCTGAATGACCAACAGCTACCTAAGCTCAACGCCGAGAAGACAGAAGTCCTCGTCCTCAGTACCACCCCTACTTCATGGGAAGCCCACCTACCCCCTCAGACCATGCCAAGAACCTTGGCATCGTACTTAACTCATCACTCACCATGAACCGACAGGTCAATGCCGTCATCTCCAGCTGCTTCAACACCCTCTGCATCCTCCGCAAGACCTTCAAGTGGTTCCCCCCTGAGTCAAGGAAGACAGTCATCTACGCACTCATTACCAGCAGATTGTATTATGGAAACGCACTCTACGCCGGCATCAACAAGCCCCTACTCCGCTAACTCCAGACAATACAGAACACCGCCGCCAGACTCATCCTCGGCATCCCCCGACACGAACACATCAGCCAACACCTACGAAGTTTCCACTGGCTCCCCATGGAGAAAAGAGTCACTTTTAAAATCCTCACGCCTACCAATGCCTACACAACAACGGACCAAAATGCCTCAACGACAGAATCAACTTCCACGTACCTAAAAGAAACCTACAATCTTCCAACCTCGCACTGGCCGAAACCCCACGCATCCACAGAGCCAGAGCAGGCGGAAGATCGTTCTCTCATATTGCAGCCAAGACCTGGAATGAGCTACCGGCAGACATCAGACGTGCCCCCTCCCTGAACACCTTCAGGAAGACCCTCAAGACCTGGCTCATTGGCTAAACAGATCTGAGGACCCCCCCCCCCCCTTAGCGCCTTGAGACCCTCACGGGTGAGTAGCACGCTTACAATTACCTGATTGATTGATGAATTGAGGGCATTTTGTAAAATGGCTTCGGTGCTACACACTTACTTACATTGAAAGTCAAAACCGTAGAGATTTTCAATTGGTAATAAGAACTATTCTATGCTCCCACATATCTATCGATAAAAATGGTACACCATGTGTGTGGCTGGGCTTTGTGCCTGCGACATAAAACACCCCAAAAAGTGACCTGAAGACATCATTATTCACTCAGCAGAATGCAAGTTTTTAGGTCTTGCCTAGGCAGCACTTGCGCTCTCTCTTCAACACATGCTGTATTCAGGTATGGACTTGAAGCTCTGCCTATTTTCCGCCCATCTTTTTAATTGGCTCATGTTACTGTCCTTTCTAAATAGTTGACTTTGATTCGTCAATAGACTTAGTAGTCCCTCCTTAGTATCGCCTTTTCTGCATTTGTAACCTCCCATCGTTTTTTCCTGCCAGCAACAGCATGTAGGAGAAAACCATTAAAGTAAATAGTGCTCAAGGATGTAATGCTATTTTGAAAATGTTTGAATTTAGCAAGCGTGGCACGCCTCAGCTTTAATAATGGAAGCTGCGCTTTTATTTTGTTATTTGCGTTGCAAAATGTCGCATGACATTTTTTCTTAGTCCTTTGCTTACAATTGCGGCATCCGCACTTTAGCCTTAAACATTTTAAGCTAAAGCGCAGATGCCACGATTGCTTCTAAAGTAAAGAAATAGAAAATCGTTTTTTTTTCAATTTCTTTTCTTTTGAAGTTATCGCGGCATCAGCGCTTTAGCTTAAAATGTTTAAAGCTAAAGCCCGGGTACCGCCATTGTAACAAAAGTAAATAAATAGAAAAAAAAACATGCAGCTGCCATTTTTTCTTCTATTTGTTTGCTTTTGTTACAATTGTGGCACCTGCAATTAAATTGCCGTTTTGGTTCATGAGTATGAATGTGATTGTATCAAATAATATATCATTTAGATTTTAGTTCTGTGGCAGTGGCCGTGAATTTAATAAAACAAGAATTTGCGCTTAATGTTGTCTTGTATTTTGCTGCTGCAATTTTGTGAACAGTGAAACAATTTTCGTTTAAACTTTTTTCCATACTTGGGAAAAGTCACTGTCAAAAATATACATCGATAATGGTGTTAATATTTGTACAAAATGGCTTATCACCTGTATGTGCAAGTTTAGTTATCAATAGAAAACAAAACGACCAGACTTTTTTGGTCTAGTTGGAGGTGGAATACAGTGATAAAAAAGATAGTCCTACAATAGCGGAAGGATAAGCTCCTAGTTATTTCTGCTCAATTTTAATCACGAGTAATACACTCACAGAGCAGTCTGGCTTTATACTGGTTATTAGGTGCCACATGTACATAAGAAAAAAGCGTGAACCCAATTTAGTTTTATAAGACGTTTATCGGTATATAATTCATATAATAATGCTGCTTTAGCTTTATACTCACTGTACTAAACTTGAGATTGATGATGGTGGACTTTATTCTAGTGGGCGCTTATTTTGTTATGTATGTTTTCTGTTGTTTGCTGAATTTGTGTAGGTCTTTGTTTACTTTGTTGTAATCGCGTTGTGTTCAACACGAGTGAGCCAGTTTTTTTTTTATGTATCATGTGCGTAAATTAACCTCCTGAAAGTTAATTGTACAATGGCAAAGGTTTAATATGTGCTTTCTTGACTGAAATATTGTAAGTCAAATATGTATTGTAGTGTTAACAAGTTGTATGTCAGATAAAATGGTATAAATGGTGAATCCAGTCTTTGAAACTGTAAAGCTCTATAGTAGAAGAGATAGCTGCAATGAAGTGTTTGCATTTCATGGGGTTTGCAGAGCATGAAATTAGTAGTGGTGTAAGGTCACTGAATGCCATCTTCATTCTCGGTGGGCCACCGGGTGCCCTTCGTTGGTCGGGGGATGTTCGCACCATTGCTTATTCTGTAACCCATTTTATTTAATTCTCTAGTCCTAGAACTTTAAATTACTCGGGTTGATAAAGGACATGCTAACTGGTACTTTAACGTTCGTGAAAAATGTGGCCCCTCTCATCAGTTTTCGAATACATTATGCATTGGCGATATTAATTTCCAGCACGTTTGATGACTTCTTATTTGAAAAAAACACTATTCAACTTTTTTGGGGAGAATTTTATTTGAATAACGTGACTTTGAAATACCTACCTTAATGTATTCTGTTATAAACAATTTAGCTCTTTGACCAACTGGAGGACCAAATCTGAGTTTATTTATAAAGTGAGGGAAATAAAATGCACTTGCAATGCCTCTGAATAACAGTGTGTTAGAGGAGTAGGTGCTATTTAATACATCTGGAAAAATAATCTGACTCTTCGGGGTTCAGAAGGTATCATGTGCAATAAATAGCAGCTATACCAATTCTTGGGGCATAACTGTCACATTTTAGAGCGGGCTTCATTTTACAGTGAATACCATGCCGTTTTCACTTTACTTACGGTATTGTATAATTTAATACTTATAATGCACGATAACACTTTTAGATAACAACTGGCCTCTTCTGAAAACCTTATTTTCGTATGTCTTTTGATTGTAGGAATCTGTACTGTCAAACAAATTCTATGTGGTTATAATTTGTTGAAAGCATAATTGAAACCTTTTAGAATATGTGGCAAAGCGCGGGTGCATATACTTCTGTAGGCCATTTAATCTGTGCATAAAGACAATACTAGAAATGTCCACTTATCGGCCAATAATATGCATTTTTAAAACGCAATCTAACACAAATCTCACTCCCAATAAAAACAAATGGAATCGTATGCTCAGCTGCAAATATTTCTCTTTATAATTGCATTAAAGGTGCAGTATCTTATATGGCTAATAGAGGTCACTTTACAACTTCACAGGGACACCTAGTAACAGCCTGTGGTACTACACCCTTTCCTTGCGGATTTTTTTAAAATTAATTCTGCTACTGCTGGGATATGTTTTGAAAAACAAATCCAACAAACATTATAATTTATAACGCCAACAGCTCAATCATTCACTATTACGAGACCTAATGCATTGCAAATGCTTGTTTTACAAGGTGGCCAGCTATGGATATTGGGCCCCAGCTCAGTCGACACCTAGGGAAACCTACCAAACCAGCATATGAAACCAGGAACCCATGCAAAGCTCAAACTTTGCCTAAAAAACCTTTTCCTTGCATTTCAGTGACGAAAGTCCTAGAATCTGCAGGAGGCCACATATTTCCTACCACCCACTTTCCTTAAACCTCCTGAGACATACAGTGTCTCACTTGTGTGGACAGGCCAAGTGCCCGCGATACGAAAGGGCGCTAAATGCAACATGCACACATCACATTTTTCCACAGAAAAACAATGTGTTTTTTGCAATGTGGGTAGCTGTGGATTTTGGGCCCCAGCTCAGCCAGCAGCTAAGGAAACCAACCAAACCAGCACATCATTGAAAACTAGACACCTGGGGCAGTCCAGGACAGGGTGACTTGTGTGGCTCTCATCCTTTTTTTTTACCCAGAATCCTGGGCAAGGCTTAAAATTAGCCTAAAAAAAATCAATCAATCATGTTACTAGTAAAGTGCAACTACTCACCCCTCAAGGCGCGGGGGTGACAGCTGGTCTGCCAGAGGCGCTGTGGTTCAGTCAAAGAGACAGGTCTTAAGGTCCTTTCTGAATTGAGGCAGTGACGGAGATTGCCTGAGGTGGAGAGGCATGGTGTTCCAGGTCTTTGCTGCGAGGTAGGAGAAGGATCTTCCTTGGGCCGAAGCCTTACAGCCATGGTCTTGCGGATACATGGGACAATAAACACATGTTCCTTGCATTTTGTGTGTGAAAAAGTCCTGGAATCTGCAGGAAGCCACACATTTCTTACCACCCAGTGTTCCCTCAAGTCTCCCAAGAAAAACGGTGCTTCCCTTTTCTGGGTAGGCCAAGTGCCCGCGACACGAAAGGGTGCCAAATTCAACATAGACACCTCACATTTTTCCACTGAGTGGATTTTGGGCTACAGCTCAGCCGACACTTTGGGAAACCTACCAAACCAGCACATTTTTGAAAACTAGACACCAGGGGCAATCCAGGGTGATGTGACTTGCATGGTTCGCACCAGGTTTTTTTGCACAGACTCCCATGCAAAGCTCAAACTTTGCCTACAAAACACATCCTCCTTGCAATCTGTGCAGATAAGTCCTGGGATCTGCAAGCAGCCACAAATTTCCTAGCACCCAGCATTCCCGCAAGTCAACCGATAAAAATGGTGCCTCACTTGTGTGGGTAGGCCAAGTGCCCGCAAACGAAAGTGCGCCAAACGCAATGTAGACACATCAAGTGTTTCCACTGAAAAACAATGTGGTTTTTGGACTGTGGGTATCTGTGGATTTTGGGCCACAGCTCAGCCAACACTTTTGGAAACCTAGCAAACCAGCACATTTTTTTAAACTAGACACCCGGGGGAAATCAGGGTGAGAAGACTTGCATGGCTGTCACCAGTTTTTTTTACACAGAATCCCATGCAAACTCTGCCTAAAAAACACATTTTCCCTTGTATTTCTGTGAAAAAACTCCTGGAATCTGCAGCCACAAATTTCCTACCACCCAGCGTTCCCCCCAAGTCTCTAGCGAGAAACTTGCATCTTCCTTTTTAATTCTATTCCTCTTCCTGTTTTGTCCTTTTGTCCATCTTCACTTTCTAGTATTTCTTTCTTGTGTCCTCCTTTTCTTTTTACCTCTGTTCTCTTCTTTTACAGAACCAGCATGAGACAATCCAGACATGTGGTTGCATCCGCATGTGAGGAAAGTATCTGTATATACTCTGTGTCACGGACCAAATCCAACACTTCACTAGTTTCCTACCCTGGGTTCATGGCCAATCCTAAATTGTGTGTACTTAGATGCCTTTGGGAATATGAAAATGTTTTACATTTTTAAGACCTAGCGGTTTTCTATTGTTGATATTATTCAAGAAACCTTTCAATGCAGTCTCCTCTCCCTTAGCTCAGTGGATCGGATGGGTTATACTGGAGGAAGGCATTGATTTATCTAGTTTTGGGGTGCACTCTGCCAAGAGCACAATAGCCTTCAAGGCTTCCACCTCAGCGGAAAGGCAGAAGGATATTTTAAAAGCCGTGGACTCGTCT
The DNA here is from genome assembly GCF_964204655.1 of Triturus cristatus. Taxonomy (NCBI): domain Eukaryota; kingdom Metazoa; phylum Chordata; class Amphibia; order Caudata; family Salamandridae; genus Triturus; species Triturus cristatus. Next base: position 575,370,682 of record NC_140584.1, read on the forward strand.
TTAGATTTGACGTCTGATAAATTTTATTTTAAATCAGTCTTGGATTTTGCTATGTTGATGGTGAGTAGCTATTAAGGAGCATAATTGTAATCTCTGGATCCTGACATAAAATGTAAAATGTCCTACCTACCGTAAAGGAAAGGTGAAATTCTATTAAGGACACAGAGGTGTGAATTATCCCAGCCAATGTTTTACTCGACTACTGTGTTCCACTTCAGATTTGGTATCATAACGTTATTGTAATTCTCCATCTACTGTGTATTATAATATGGCACTGTTATGGTCATTGCTGGTGAACTTTATCATGTGAGCTGTAGTTTTAGACCATTGAATATATGAGTATTGTGGTGCATAATTGTTTGTCTGGTAGCAGCACAATCCTCATCAGTGTTCTTAACAGAATTGTTACTTGCCTTTACGTTAGCTAGGAAATTTTACATTGGCACTTTAACATTGAGGACGAGCGAACAAATCTGCAAAGAGAGGCACAATCTGGAGAGCTTTCAATACCTTTAAACCTATCTTATTCCCACCAGCAGCTTCTTCCTTTGGAACCTCTATGCATGAAAGTGCAAATGCTGCAAAATTCTTTTTTATGCTGGGGAAAATATACAATTGAAGTACGTTTCAAAATGCGTGTTGGGTAAACAGAAATCTACATGTATATGCCTTATAGATAAATGTTAAATATAAAGTAATTTATAAAAATGAATAAACTAAAAACTAAACGGAACGTACATGTAAGCTGGCAGAAGGTCCAATTTGACCGGATTTCTGGGACTCTTGACCTTTGGAGCATTCTTCTTGTTCAAGAACAGAGATTTATTTAAGGAATGGGTTCATCTTGATTGGAATGAGGCTGGTTGTCCAGTACTTACGGCTGTTTCAAAATAGGACACATTCCCTGTTTACAAATTGTTTGCCCTGAAGAAGTCCTATTGCTATGGGAAAAAACACATCTCTGTTGCTTCTGAGCATGAAATAAAGAAAGACATTTTCAACTACATTTGTGTAGTGGCATCTACATGAAAAATGTAACTCTTCAACAGAATATATGGGTAGACACTGATACCCTGTTTGTTTTTATAACTGTATTCTTTGACGGCTATGTAGAGTGCTTCTTCCTTCACTCTTGTATTATCCTGTATGTGCACGCAAATTAATGTATGTCAAATGTCATTGTGTTTAGGGAGAAATGGCAACTTAAGAACAGGAAAACATCTTTTGAGAGACTTACTAAGGCAAGGGGAGTGGATGATCAGATTGGATCGCAAGGACACCTATCTGTCTATCCCAAACTCGGCAGAGACTTTGAAGTCTCTGGAAGGAGAGGACTTTTGAATGTATTAAAAACACTGTGTGTTGCGTTAAGATCTATGGTTGTTTTGCTCTGCAAATACACACAGACCCCAGAGTCTATCATTTAGAGTGACTGTGCAGGAATTTGATGCGCAGCCTCCCACAAGTAGATGTGTGGAATATAGGAGTCTTCTTTTTAGGGAACATATTTAGCGTTGTATTGAGTTATATAATGTTTTGTACCATTTTGTTTAATTTCTGTAGAAAGTACACATTTTATGTTTTATGTACTACAATTTGCAGCAACTCTATTCCAATCTGGATAAAATATGAATACTTGGAGAGATCCAATAAAAGAAAGATCTCGCAATGTTCGAGCTGTGTCTATGATTCATTTATGTAATCATTAGAATTAATAATAGCTGTATCTTTTCATGCTTCTCTGTTTCTTCATGTTGCTCAAACTCGGTCAAGGCAACTCTGGAGCTCCAAAACCACAAATTGAAAAGGATCAAGAAGGAATTGAGGATCTTGATATCGGCAGATACTGTTACCTTGAGACAGCTAGTAAGAATAGTGGGATTCTAGTGTCATCAATCCAGACAATCTTCCCAGGTCCTCCCCACTACAGGGCTCTGCAACGTCTGAAGATCAGACACCTCCAGAAGGGACCAGAAGGGACTTTCCTATGAGGAGGTGGTACCGTTAACGGACGAGGCTCGAACAGAATTGAGTAGGTGGCTGACCCACATGAAAGAGTAGAACGGCTAAGCAATTTTCAGTTAGTTTCTGGAGATCATCATAAAGTCGGATGCTAGCTGTTGGGGACAGGGGAGCCAGGTGCGGGGAGATATTCACTGGAGGGTGATGGTCACCAGAAGAGCTGAAGTTACACATCAATTGTCTCAAGTTACTGGCAGGTTTTTTCACCATTCGCAGTCTAGCAAAGTACAGGATAGAATCTTTATAAAGATGGACAATGTTTCTGCAGTTCAATATGTCAACAAGCTGGGGGAAACGAAGGAAAATAAACTATTGGTGGTGGCAGTTCATATACCAGGGACATCCACCAGTATAGTGGACTGGAATTCAAGGTTCCTGGCGAATGCCTGAGACTGGAGATTGGACTCTCAGGTGTTCCACCTTTGTCAGAGGTGGGGAAGGCTGCATATGGTTTGTTTGCTTCGAGATTGAATGCACAGATACTGTGTTTTTACAGTTAGAGAGAGGACCCAGAAGTGGCTAAGTAAACCCCTTTCTACAGAATTGGGACACAGTTCATGATTATGCCTTTCCCTGTACATCATGTCATCCAAAGTGGCAACACTGGCCAGAAGGCAATAGGCAGAGCTGATCCTGGTGATTACTCTTTGGAGGTCACAATCCTGGTTCCTGGTACTTCTGGGAGATGTCTTGCAACTATCCAGTGCAACTTCCAACTTTCCCAGCCATAGTGCAGGGCCCAGTGGGAGAACTTCACCCAATGTTTTGGGGCAAGACGCTGCACCTCATGGCTTGGAGAATATCAGGCTCCGTTGGCAAGTGCAGAAATTTCGAAATCAGCTTCAGATTACATGGACAAGGCATAGGTGTCAGGTGTCTGGAAAGGGACATTGATCTCATGAGGGCCGAAGTTACTTTCAATCTAAATTTGCTAGCACATTTGGCAGAGACAGGCAAAGCTTACTCCACGGTTAGTTCTTTCAGGTCGGCCATTTCAGCAGAACACCAGCCTGTGACAGGGAAACCAGTGGGGTCTCATACCTTAGTATTACCTTTGAAGAAAGAAATGAACCCACGAACCCTAAATACACATATACTTGGAATGTGAATAAGATTTTAAATCTCTTCACAGAATGGCAAGATAATGCAGATCTTTTGAGGAAACAATTATTCGCCAAGTTGACTATGCTGCTTTGTCTTATCTCATGTAAGAGGGTTTCACATGTGAGGGTTCTGGATTCGAACAAGAGCTCCTTTTACCCGGAAGGTGTGCTATTTACCATTTTTCAGAGAACTAAATCCAATATAAGATTTGTTTGTATCCAGCTTTCCGGACAAACCCAGTCTGTGTGTGGTGAATTGCTTGAGAGAGTGTGAATGAGTGTCTGCAACTCTTAGGCTGAGAGGAGAATCTCAGTTGTTGGTCTCGATTACCAAGCCTCAAAAACCAATTACCTCACCCACCATGGCTAAGTGTGTTCGTTCGGTCATGCAAGAGGCAGGTATCGATACTTCAATTTTTGGAGCGCACTCCACCAGAGGTGCTATGTCCTCTAAAGCTTTCATTCTTGGAGCACATCTGGAAGACATATTAAGAACAACCGAATGGTCATCTGATTCTGTTTTTAAAAGGTTTTATTTTAAAACAACTCCCCAGTTGGTTTCCATTGTGGTAAGTAAGTTTTGAACTAGGATAATCAGAGCCTCTGGTCCTGCCATAGAGTGAAAAATGTCTGAGCAAGCGTAAAGGAAAATTTCAATTCTATTAAGGACATGGGGGCAAAGATTACCCACCCTTTATTCTTCAAGTGAATAACCCTCCCTGCAGTATTCCAATATTCAGATATACGTTTGGTATAAGTATTCTGCATAGACTTTTTTTCAGAATTTTATATAGCACGAACTTGACCCGAAGGTATCAGAGCGCTTTACATGAGCACCAGTTGCGTTACAGACAGACACATTCATTTTTAGGTCTCGGCTCGAAGGCTGCGCTTGCGCAGTCTCGATCCGAGATTTAATGACTTGGAGAAGAGGGGCTTGAACCCGCCCCTCTTCTCCCCTGTTCTCCATTGGCTGGCCTCTTCAATGCTGGCCAGCCATTGGAGAAGAGGTCCCGTCACTCCGATCAGGCCCCGTCCTTTTCGGATCGGGGGGCGTGTTTTTTGCAGAAAGTCTAATTATCTCCTCCAGCCAATGGCAAGAGGAGATAACAGCAAAACACGCCCCCGAATTCGAAAACGCCGCTGCGTTTCTCCGAGGCATTTCTGCTTCGCCTCGGAGAAAGGCAGCGGCGTTAGGTTGCACTCCACAAAGTCTCTGTAGTTGTGCCCTGTTCAGTTCCTTGCTCTTAGTAATGGACCCCTGGGAGACACGTTCTTGGTTCGGTTCAGCATATATTGATTTTTTGTTTTCCCTTTTGCCAGTGCAGTGGTCAGTTCTGTTTCGATGGCATGCATTGCTGAAATAAGGGGTTCATGGGTTGTTTTGTCCTTCCGGGATAACTTAGTAGGTCAGCTTACGGTAACAACAATGAGCCCTGCTGGTCACAGACTCTGTCCGGTGAAGATCAAGGGGCTCCGTAGGGCAGTCGCGCTGTACTTGTGGTTCAAGAGGTGAAGATGTCTTGTGTACTGACTTCAAGGACTGCCTGCTCTAACCCGAGTTGCTATCCTTCAGTGAGTTGTAGCTGGTGCATGTGAGGGTAACCCTCAATAACTCGACCAGCGTTTGCTCTTTAGTGGACACAGAAATGTCCGTTTCCTCCGTGTTCGTCTGACCTATTGTCTGGGCATCCCCATGGTTCACAAGAGGCTGATCTTTCCGGCACTAGTTTCTCCTTGACCAGGGTTGGTCGTTGATCAGCTTTTGGCCTCGGCTCAATGGTACATAGTGTCCAGCGTTTCTCTAACTGGAGACTAAAGTGGGCGCCATGCCAGACGCATGCGGGCTGGACCTGCCTGTGAACACTGACTTGGGAATGTGAGCGTGAGGTGGCTGGGCAGGTTCGGCTTCCGAGTCACCTGGGGGCACGTGAAAGCACGCGTGTTGTCCTTGTTCAAGTAAATGCAGAGGCATAAAGTTCCAAGGACTTGGCTCGCCCCGACACGCCCACACTCCTAGCCCCCCCAGTGCAGTCCTGCTTCTGCCACATGAGTTTTTTTTTTTTGGGCCCATTGCCCCCTCACAGACTTTATGATTCTGTTGTAAGGCCCACACGATTCTTATTCATCGTTGATGGCTTGCTGCCCACAGCCGTGACTTTTGTAAACTGCAGCCTTAAATCCTGCCGGGACCAACCATTCCGCTTTTCGCCATTTGAAATGGTGGCATTCGACCCGCACTTTCTTTTCTGCTCTGAGGCCCCAGGAATAGAATCGGGCATTTGAACCAAGGTAACCTCATGGCAGACTTAGCGCATGCCCGTCTAGCTGGTTCAGCCCACGGCAGAGCTGTGTGATCATTGGCTGGAGCAGCGTCGGCTGTTCGCACTTGTGCGCCCTGTGTCAATCCTGGGCCCTTTCTGCCATGTTGCCAAGTCAGCGGCTTGCCCTGCTGCCAGATGTCAGCGGCGGCTGGCCAGGGTGCCGACTCAGCAGCCTCGGCCCTTATCTTGGCTGACAGGGTTGTTGGAGGGTGGACAAAAGGTCGGGCAGGAAGGAAGGTGCATCAAGGAAGGTCTGGGAATGGGGAAGCGGGTGTTTTCTCGATCCATACGTTGGAAAGCTCCGTGAATGTCTGCGAGCCTTCATCCTGTCGCTTAAGACAATCGGGGAGATTGTCTTATGCGACAGGATGAAGGCGTGTGTGTTAATCCTCAGAAGAGTTAAGCCCAAAGCAACAGGAAAGCCCCGAAACACTTGCACACTTCGTCCCTGCACGGTCGTACGAATAAGGTACGGCCATCAATTCAGTAACGCTGCTGTTGCCTTGTGGTAGATGCAGTTCATGATGTATTTGAAGTACAAAGTGTCTGCCGTCCTTTTAGGCGCATCCATTGCTCGCATGTGTTGATGTGTGTTTTTGGAGTTTTATCGATCTTAAGCAGAAAGTATGGGTTCTTAACGCTGCCTGTAAATGTGAAGCACCTCTGCAAGCGAAAACGGGGTCAACCCATGGCAGGTCAAACACATAACTCTTGCCTTGTCACCTCTCCTGTCCTGTCGCTTCTCCTGTCCCGTCGCTTCTCCTGCCCCGTCGCTTCTCCTGCCCTGTCGCTTCTCCTGCCCTGTCGCTTCTCCTGCCCTGTCGCTTCTCCTGGCCTGTCGCTTCTTCTGCCCTGTCGCTTCTCCTGCCCTGTCGCTTCTCCTGCCCTGTCGCTTCTCCTGCCCTGTCGCTTCTCCTTTCCCGGCACCGCTCCTGCCCGTTCACTGCTCCTGCCCGTTCACTGCTTCTGTCCGGTCAGCACTCAGTGGCTCTGTGTGTGGGTGCAAATGCAATAGGTCTCGCATTTGAGAGTGATTAAGCTATTGACATTGTAAATAACAATGCCGTTTCTTTAAATGTTTTAAAAACAAAAACATAAACAAAAATAATGTCATGAGCAATGCCAATAGCTCTAACTTTACCAATGCCGAGACCATTGCATTGTAAATGCTTGTTTGTTAGGCCCTGGGAGACTAAGTGATTTGCCCAGAATCACAAGATGTTGAGCGTCCCTGCCGAGGCACGAACCTAGTTCCCCAGCGTCAAGGTACTTTTCAAGTTAAGTTTTGTTTTTTAAGATCCTACACAGTTTTGATGGAATGTAATGTATTCAAGAATGTTATCATGTGCAAGATGGGATTGGAACAGGACTTTCATATCTTGCCATTTATACTTCTCTCTACGGAGGAGAAATGATGCAGTCCGGGGGAATCACTGGCAAGGTTGCCGTGCAGACTGCTTTTGCACAAAGAAAAATAAGAATCGAATGTCATGCATTCCTATACCTTGAAGGACATTATGATTGGGTTATATGGGTCACATGATTGATGATATTCTATTGGTGTTTTGGGGAGTTGTAGTTGCATAATCTTCGCCCCGTGTCTTTACTAGAATTGAAATTTTCCTTTATGCTTGCTAGGAAATGTTCCATTCACAAGATATGTTAAGCATTAGCTTGCTTTATTATTTACACCGTTCCTACCTCCTCTACAATCGCATGCAGATGGGAAACTACTTTAGCACTGCAGAATAGTCAGTGTTCTCAACACTCCACAGTGTCTGAAGTTGAGGCAGTCGCTGGTACTTTACCTCCAAAATCGTATCCCTTTCGAGGACAGAGGCTAAAGTGTAGATGTTGATTTAATTGAAAATTATTCAGGATGATAGCCACTAAAGCATAACCTTACAATGGAGAAATGTGAAATGTGCACCCTACACCAATTGGTGAGGTGGAAAAAGGATGTCTTGTTAGATGAGCACCAGTCACCTTTTATTTAACAGATCCCCTTCTCCACTGAATAGGTCCTACGAAGTTAGTGGTAGAAACAGCAGCAATAAATCTTCCATCCGCATGCAGTATAATTTGGTATCCATAACATATGTTATTTACACTGCTAAGAGATAATCAAACCTGGTTTGACCTGCTATACAAAAGCATCAAATAGGCCATGTCCGAAGATGGTAAAGAATGCTTTTTGTACCTGTGTTTTCATGATACTGATGCCGCGTTCCATTTTTCATCATAGTGTATTGTATTGCAGTAGTATTTACTAATGCAAATACATCATGCGTCAGGGCCAAACTCAGAAGTATCCGAATATTTAATGAGTACCTCTTCTGAATTGCCTTTTAGAACAATAGCTTATGATTTAGTTTATTTGGGAAATATGTTGTTAAATGCACCACATTGCTTTCTAGTTTTAAAAGTTCCTGAGACAGTGCTGCTTGGTGGTCTTTCCGTCTCCCTTCAGGCGTGCTGGTGTCACCCACAACACCTGTTGGCTATTATTGCCCCACCATTTTAAAATCTCCCCAGCTGCCACTGATTGCTTTTATTGCAGGGAAAGTGGAATCTGATGACTGGTGTCCTTGTTGGTCTGCACAGTGCCTGTCACATCCATGATACCCAGCCTCAAAAGGACTGGAAGGCTGCAGCAGTGACTGTGAAGACGTATCTTGTTATATGTCAGCCTTTTAGAGTAGCCTTGGAATTCCCCACACTTATGAGGAAACTCTATTTGGAAGGGGTCAAAAGACCCAGGGAGGGTAATGCTGCCCTCCTTTCTTTGAAATGTTCCATGGCAGAATTGGCACTTTCAACAAACAGGCATGAGCCATTGAGAGGCATATCCATGAGTGAGGCCTGACTATCTCCAGAAAATCCTGTGGAGCACATCTACGCATGGCGGAAGAGCACCACTCTCGTGCCATCCACTCTTGCCAGAAAAACAGTAGTATCTAAGTGAGCACGTATTTGGCAACCTCTTTCATTGTTTGAGCTAGGAACTGCTGTCAATATCTCATGGACCCTGTCCCTATAGGAAATGCGTATATCGACCCAGACTTTATTGACCAATTTCAATGGTAGACTGGTCGAGGAAAATATTTGTTTTGCAATAGCCGCAATCCTCTGAGACTTCTTATCTGGAGGAGTCATGGGGAATGCATTGGGCTCACTTTCTTGGTTGAGGCATGAACAATCAGACTCTCTGAGTAGAATCTTTAGTGAGAAAATTAGGACCACCAGGCACCCGTCTGTGAAATCTGGCCACCTGGTGGGCAAGAACAGGGCTTTGGCCAGATGCCTATCGAGGTGAGGGCTTTGTTGAAAGGGAGCAAGGGCTCAGATGTGGCTGGCCTGAGCTGTAACATTTCTGACATCAGACAGTCACAATAGAGGGCAGTTGTAGGTACAAGGCCTCATCTGCTCATCTACAACTACTGCAAATAATGCACCATTAATAGCAACACCCCTGACTCCCTCCCACTGCTGCTTAAAATCTCCCCCACTCACATTGCTTTACTCACTCCCTTGCCATAGTTTTTACTTATTCTTACTGACTCTCACACACATTCAATGTTTCCACCACTCTTTCACTCTCAAACACACTAAATTAATATACACTCATTCACTCAATACTCACTTTCTCTCAATCTCTCACAAACGCACAGAGCAACAACACTGTATTTGTTTTCTTACCTTTCTTCTTTTGCTGGCAATTTAAAGGCTCCATGGAAGTTGCAGAGCAGGAATCCAGCGCTGCACACTGGAACCAGCAAGCCATGATTCCTAACTAGGAGCTAGACAGAGCAGAAAGGCCAGGATTAAGAGAATTTCCACCTGAAGCCCTCTCTCAGCTTCTTAATAGCGATGAAAGCACAGCCCTAAAAACAAGCATTGAAAATGCAATAGGTCTCGCCTTTGATTAAGTTAAAGCCATTTCCTTTGCTAATGCTATTGTATAGCAAAGCAAATGGCTTTAACTAAATGAAAGGCGAGACCTATTGCATTTTTTATGCTTGTTTGAAAATTACTGCGATATATCTGTGCGTGACAAACCCTGAGCTGTGTAGTATATATAAAGAAAACGGCGTCGAGGGATAAATCTCTTATTTATTTATACAAAAGAAACAATAAATTTCCTCGGCAATATATTTTCTTTTTTGTCAAACCTTTCGAAAATTAAATTTCAGAAGCGGATAACTCTTCGTATACATCAGCGTACTTAACTCATAATATATCCAATTACAAATACAACAAAATTCATCACACAACAATCACAATTTACAAATTCATACAACATATGTACATCTTATATACACCACAATATACAAAAATCTCATATGTACAAAAAAAATTCAAGAAAAGAGTTTTTTTGAAAAAATTCCCCTAACTATTATTACACCTATGTACACTTCTTATTCACAGTTGTACATTTAGAGGTAGTCCTCTTGGCATCCAAGGTGTTACTCCTATCCTGTTATTTGAAATGCGCCAAAAAACTAATTTCTGAGTCACCCCAATCTGTGGACTCCTCGATAATCAGTATGTCGACGTGTTCGCGTTTCAGCCTCCAATTATTTGGCTTCGTCAGGACGGGGAAACAGTCTATCTACAAAAATAATACACATCAAACATAAGGGGCTATTCTGATATATCTATCCCTTATTTGCCCATGCAGTGCCCTGAAAGAATCCTAACGGTCAGACAGTGGGTAAAGGAAATCATAATGCCACCCTTATACCACACAAAAGGACTGGCAAATACACACCAGAAAAACACCAAGTGTAAGAAAATTTCCACCGTGAGAATTACCCTATTCAATTTTCATGCAAATGTCAGTGCATTCTAGAGGTAAGAGAGGTACAACCAAACCAAAAAACCACACTTTCTAGGTGTCTCCTACTCTGTACCTGTCAAGAATCCGAGCAGGTCCCTCTGCAGGGGTAGCTCTAAGTTAAATATTCCATTTCGATGCCTGTGGGGGATAATGATGAGGACGATGTAACAACTCATATCTAAGTTCATATATTGCCAACGTAAGGATGCTTGTTCCCAATTACCTTTAAATACTGGTTGAAGTCAAAGGTCGTTTGCTTCTTGTCCCCTCTGTGTCCGTAACGTCTTTTACTGAAAGAAAAATGTATAAGTCTAACTAAAGGGACCGAGTCATATCAAATCAACGCGCTCCCACAAGGTTCCTAGTTACCATAAAGAACTTTTAACAGAGCCAAAGCTACTTCTCGAGGAGTCTAAAGGTCTAGTCGGTGGCCACTCTGAATAATGATAGCGTGACTTCGTATATGCTAACAAGGAAATCGAATTAACGGAACGCCATTTGGTCCGATATTTATACCCAACGTAGAAACGTAAAGACGGCACAGAGTGTATTAGAAAAAGACCCCTAACTCTCATTGTGCAGTTTGTAATAATCGAAGTGGGGGAGCCTAGTTGACACTTACGTGGAATATAAGTGGAATCACGCCATTCAGTCCGACAATTCCAACGCTGTGATTCAAACGCTGTAACCCGCATGCGCAGTGGTGTTATCATCAAGTATAAAAACGTATCCGTGCGTCGAAGCGTAATGATATTGCGTAGAAACAAACAGAGGACTATTCTAATTTTAAAAAGAACCACACAGAATCCCGTACCACACCGTGCAATCTGGGGTCGCTCATGCGCGGCCAATGAGCATCCCTCAATCCACCTTTGTAAAAATAAATTGAAACTACACTATACAGTGCTGTATCGTCCTCAACCTTCAGCTCACTAAAGAATATCGGGAACACCCGCATCGCGGGACACCATCAAAGTCCATATCTCTAAGCTAAAGTCGCTAATTACCAACTCTGTGGATGCACCGTATCTAACCTTGTTAGTATTTCACACTGCCTCCATTATCTAAACCGCATCGTATCCAAAGACTGGATCAATATCTCACGTATTATCTTGGCAGATGTAACTTCCTACACCCACGGGGAGAAATCAAGTAGGCACCAACCTAAACATCTAACAATTACAAAAACACAAAGTCAAAATTTCAAAATGTAGACTTACAAAGTAATAATACACGGGTCAGCCCGCATATGTATATATTCACCCTCTCAATATTCCGGGGCACTGCATGATCAAACGGCTGGGCTTCCATTCTACACCTACATTCATCCCAAGATTCTTCATCTCAAATACTAAACAAGAGGAATCGAGCCCAATTTAGGAGCCACATAGACGTCCTCTACAATGGCGCCTAGGTTAATTTTATGCCCCTATTTTTCGTGAGCATTTCTTAAATCAAGGCCCATAGTTCGTCTCTCTCATTTAAAACCTCTGTAGCAGTGTGATATCTTTCAATGAGGCGAGCTTCTATATGGTTAAGCCTCATTTCTATTTCTAACTTGTTGTTTGCCTTAATAACGGCGAGAACTGTCCACTTTATGTCATTCTCACTATGACCAACTTCAACATAGTGTTGTACCAGGGGTGCTCCCTGTGTTCTACATCTAATTCTAGATTGCTGTTGTAAAATTTGTGATTTCACCATCTGGGTGGTCTGCCCAATATACATTTTCCCACAGGGGCAAGTCAAAGCGTACACCACATTTTTGGTGTTGCAATTCGAAAATGCTTGAATCACATGTTCCTTATTATTGATTAACAAGCTCTTAGTGTCACTCGTACTGGCGCATGCCATGCAATTAGTGCATCGATAATGCCCTATTACAGCATGTAAACCAAGTAGGGATCTAGTATCTTTCTTCATCATTGGCTCCCGTATGGCTCTCACCAGATGTTGTCGTAAGTTTTTACCTTTCTTAAAGGCAAACAAGGGTTTGGGTATACTAAACTGTTCAATTAACCTCCAATTTCTCACAATGAGCTGTGGGCACCATATTTAAATTAATTTAAAACATAGCACATGCCTTCCCCACTTCCAATCAGTGAGCAGAATTAAACAGCAAACTCGTACCCGCCGCTAATCGCTACAAATTGCAATCACGCAATGGTTTTACGTGCCTAGAAGAGATAAACTTCCCATTCTAAAAACGTCACAAGACACATGACAAAACACACCCCGCGTCCAAAAGTAAAACCTGAGGCTCAGTTTCCTTGTGGGGAGTCTCAGTCACGTGTATGCTCACCATTTGCTTGTCAACTACCGCATTCTAGCTCCTAGAAGCCCCGCGACGGTAGAAGTATTTTTTTTTCTTCTGAAAAACTGCACTTTCCAGACAGGTTCTTAAGCCAAGCACCTTCTGCCTTCTTCGGTGTCTTTCGGTGGTAAAATACGTTTGTCAACTAAACAGCTCAAATATCAAAGGTCTTTTTTGAGCGTTGGTTAAATACATTTAATTTAAAACCTGCCTGGCGTGGATCTGCGTGCATGTTTCGTTCAAGTTCCCAGTGCACAGTGTGGCGTGAAGATCCGCCTGCCCAAGCCTCCTTTGGAATGGAGTGGTTTATTTAATGCCTCAGCATAATGGAAGCAGCTGAATTAGAAACAGAGAATACAGTGTGGTATAAAAGAAACAAAAGGCTAAAAGTACCACTATTTTGATTGTCGTTTTGAAAATTACTTCCAAAGTGCGATATCTATTGTGGTGAATAATACCGAACAAAGAACAGTCTTTTGGCAATATTCACAGAGCTTATTCGCAGAGTCCCGCTCTGTCTGTACATTCAGAGGTAGAATGCACGGATAAAGGATGTATTGGGAGGACTATAGTTTCCGATTGTGCTCGCAGTGTAAACCAAGCATTTGCAATGCAATCGGCCTCGCATTTACGCGAATTTGAGTTATCGACATTGCAAATAAAAATGCCATTTATTTTTGTTTTTGTTTTTAAAACATAAATAACAAGCATTGGCATAGCCAATAGGTCTCGCCTTTGGGACCTTATAAGTGTTTAGCCATGCAACAGTTGCATAACTAAATACTTATAAGGTCCCAAAAGCGGCCGCGAAAGTGAAAGTAATTGTGGTAAAGCGCGGCGCCCGCGCACATGCACTGTATCTCTAGGCTGGCCTGGTAGCACTTTTTGGAGCCCTCTCAATAAGTCTCTCCAGACCAGTGCATGCACTGGGTCAGGCGAGACCTAAAAAGCATTGTCATTTACAATGCCAATAGCTTAAACTCGCGTAAATGCGAGACCGATTGCATTGCAAATGCTTGTTTTTATGGAAGCACAAAACTTCTGCGCAATCACTACTAACATGTGGGCAGAGTCAAAGCCCGTCTCTGTAGTACTCCTGAAAGCTCTTTTGCAGGTTGATCACATTACATCTGGCGACTGCTGCGTTGTCAGGCAAGGCCGAAAAATGTATTGCAGTCTAATATAGGCTACTGCAAAACGGGCTAAAAGATAGTGTTTAAAGACTTAAAGTGCTTTCAAAAGTTATAGTTTTAGTAATGTGCAACCAGCTTGTACCTACTCCATTAAAAAAGGCAGCATTCCAGAACTTATATCACCATTATAATACCTCTCAGAAAGAATAACTGTGTTTGCATTTCTTTTATGTAGGAGAGCGCTGTGCGGAGAAGGCTTGTTTGTTCTCTAACTGTCTGGCACTTGTCTGCCTTCACAGTACAGGAGACCAGCGCCATTAATATGATTTTTTAAACAAAACAGTATGGGGCTGTACTGGCGAAATGAAAAGAACTTGGGAAAGTCGCTCCTTGAAGATATCTCCCACTCCGACCTGTGCTCTACAGACTCGTGTAGCTTTGGGACTCTGTAGGCTGCTATGACACCCATGCACGCTGTGCGTGTTGTTGGCGAGGGTTTATTAATAGGCCAGCCTGGTAGTGTGTGTGTGTAATTTACGGATGAGGATTGGTTAGGAGCTGTTCTCTGGTGATCGCCAGATTAACACTCTTCAGTACATCAAAGGCTAGAAGCGCAACCTGTTGACGCAGTCTGCTTTTACAGATAACAACAGGGCCCCCGGCGCCTGCTGGGGCGGTGATAAACAAACGGTCTGCCGCTTGAGAAGCACAGCAGGAAAGTGAGGGGAATCTTTCAAAACACCCCCCTGTCCCTCTGTAACTCCGGGACATGGCGGAGAGGAAATGGGTGCGTCACCCCTGTCCTCGCGGGACTCCCGCCCCAGATGGACAATGCCCCCAGGACACGGGACTGTAAATCCGGATCTAGACTCCCCTTATACAAAACACTGTTAGCTGGTACTGTGGTGTAATTAAATCAGTAAAAATGGCGCAAAGCTACAACTCCCACAATGTTTTAGGTTACTAGTTACTTAACTAAAAGCCCAAGTCTAGAAATGAAGCGTCTCCAGAACTAAGGGGCGTAAAGAAAGTTTATGACCACAAAGTGCATTTATAACAAGACGTGTGGCCACCATGACTGATTGTTTTAACTAGTTTGAGCCTCCAAGACGTACTGCGGGAGGTAGTAGTGATTTTGAGCAAGATACAACAGGACACGCTGTAATCTTAGTGCACAGTCAGAGACATATGTTATAACAAGCATTTGCAATGCAATAGGTTTCGCATTTGCAAGAGTTTGAGCTATTGGCATTGTAAATGACAGTGCCTTTTATTTAGGTTTTGAAAACCTGCAAGCGGTGCCTAATAACACACTTTGTACTTATAATCATTGCTTACGAGAAGTAAGGCTGGCAGTAGAAGAGGCGCAGTTACTGCCCGCCTTGCTTCTCGTAAGCAACAACTATAAGTACAAAGTGTTTAGGCACCGCTTGCAGGTTTTCAAAACATAAATAAAAGGCACTGTCATTTACAATGCCAATAGCTCAAACTCTCTCATATGCGAGACCTATTGCATTGCAAATGCTTGTTTCATTACATGTTTCATGGTAAAGGAGAAGCCAGTGGGACATGCTTTAATGAAATAAACTGCATTTTGGCCATGCAATGCAAGTAAGCAACTTTTGCAAATGCCTTTGTATGTTACTTATGTTGGAACCTTTGAGCCAGATATTTTGGCTTTGCCCATGCTTATTTTTTGTTGCCAATGAAGCACGGAAGCCTGGGAGGGATTAGCCAAACTCGAAAGTATGTGCAGGTTGGGCCATAATGAAAATGCATCTCTGTGCAGGTTCTGTTGCAACTTTAAATGTTTAAACTTTTTAATAGATGCCTTAGCTTAGACATTGTTCATTTGTCAGTATGTGCGGAATTTCGTGATTAGATTCCACATGAATTCTGATTCTATAGATCTACCTTCCGATTAATTAACATTTTTAAGTTGCTAGTCACTCAATAATTAATCAGATAATCATGGTTCATGTTTTTAAAACATTAAATAATATGTATAAATAAAAGTATTAATGTTTAGCATAGTAGGGTGGTGGGGGTGTCTCCCCGCTAATCTGAGAGGCCTGTCTTCGCTGCCGTAATTGTTTTGTGTTTATGGTGTCATAGTGGTTGGCGCAAGTGTGCCTCTTCTCCTTGCAAAGTGTCATTGCTGCCAGTGTATTTCTGCTATAGGTTTGGAGACGAGCCCGTCTCCGAGATCACTGTACGAACTTGCTACTCCAAGAAGTTTTGTGTTTGTTCATGGTGTGTGTCTGCTAGTTTATTTTGTGTCCGAGTATGATTTTGGGTGCGTGTTTGTGATGGTTTAGAGTTATGAGTGTTTGATGTGTGTGTGTTTGATCTGTGTGTGTGTTTGATCTGTGTGTGTTTGTGATGTGTGTGATATGTGTATGTGTGTGTGTGATGTGTGTTTGGTGTGTGTGTGTGTGTGTGTGTGTGTGGGTGTGTGTGTGTGTGTGTGTGTGTTTTTAATGAGGGGTGTCGGTGCTTGTGTGGAAGTGCCAGTGTTCGGGATGGCTGCTCTTTTGCTGGGGCGTCACAGGGGCAGAGTCGGGGCAGGAGTAGGCTTGACTGTCCTTCAGAGAATGGCGTTAAGCAAGGAACGCCGGGTTCGAGGAGTTGGTTTTACCCTAGTTTATTTATGTAAATATGAGAGGGGGAGGGGATGTGGTCTGTCGGCTGCACTGCCGACTTTGGTGCAGGAAACCAGGGTTCGAGCCTCAAGGTCGCGTCCACATCCTGTGATTCTGGGCAAATCACTTAATCTCCCTGTGCCTGAATATGTATGTAAATACGGTGCTCATGTACAGCGCTCCAATACCTTCGGGTCGAGTTCGCGCTATATCAAAGATGCAAAAAAAAAAAAAAAGTCAACAAACGGTCGGGAGAAGAGCGCGCTGTTCAAACAAAATGCGAACTGATGGAAAGTTCAACAAGCTGAGAACAGCTGTCTGCAGGGCTGCTTATCGCTCTTTGGCAGTGCGAGGGACTCGCCTTTCAACAGCTGGTTGCGTTACATGATAGGAAACAGACAAAGAGATTGTACATGGATTACAGAGCAACCTCTGCTAAACAAGCGCACGCGCCTTACACTGCAGCGGGAGAGAGAGGCGGTGGGGTGCTGTCAGGAATCACGGGAGGTTTCCTCCTTCTACTTCCACTGTGGCTACGATTTTCCCGCTGCAAAAGCACCCAAGAGCAAACAATCCTTTTAGTTGGAGTGCTTGTTTGCATCGCAGGAATTCCAACATGGCTGCCAAACATCCTGAACCTGCTACAGCACACAGCTGTTTAGCAGTCTAGTCTTCCAAGCATTAACTGCCTAAGAAGTGTGCTTCAACATTCCACTGCGCACTTCACCAAAGAATTCACTGGAAGAGCACCTGTTACCCAAGCGTCGTGGAAGTCAGTCAGGGTAGTCGCGAATTAACGGGGTTAGTTTCGCTGGTCTACCTACACTCTCAGAACCAGGTTAGCACATATATTCTTGAGTTATTAAATAAGAAAAGATTCTGTGTGGAACATTTTCTGAAGGAAAAGATTAAACACTTGTAAGGAAATTCTAAAAGAATTCTACTGAAGTTTTAGGCGTTCCTCTAATCAAATGACATTTGTCAAAGGAAGCCTCTTCTGAATTTGACAGTGAGCATTCTACACGCAGCACTGTAATCGGAGTAGAGTAGAAAATTCTCTGGCTCCACAATCATTTGAGCCGTCAATAAACCAAAGGTTAAAAAACTGACAGAAACATACGAGCGCGTCTAGCGAAGCCTACCGTGGCGCGCTCGCAGTGTATCTAAGGCTTGGGAGATAAATGTATCAAAAGCATCGCTACTATCTCTGGGTAGCGATTAAATATGAAAATATAGATCAAACAATAGACGCATGTTCGGAATCATTCTGAGGTACGTGAAGCGACCTCATATGTAAATAAGGAAAGAGACGTGAGCCTTTCTTGCAGGCTCCTTCTCTATAAACACCTCATTGCTTGAATATTTTTGAGAGCACTCTCTCTCTTAAAAAGAACCGCTAACCAAGAGAGCTCCCAAAACATAGGCATAAATCCAAACCATACATTTAATGAAAGAATTACTGGCACATTCACGTAGCGCCCTCTGCTGCCCAAAAGAATAAACAAGAGATTCCTGATTTCCAGTAAGACGACATAGTTGCTGGTGATTCTGAGCCTGCAAACTTAAGAAAGGAACTAAAAGGTTCTAGTCACTAAATGTCAGGCGCCACCTAGCTCATAACAGTGAGTAGAATTGGTAGAAAGGAAAGAAAAGAACACACATACATATTTAGACATAAAGAAACCATACTCACCAAATGTCTCTCTTCCATCGTAGTGCAGAATTCGGAGCTGAAGAAATCTAAAAGGAAAAGACAAAGAAAGCAGTGAGCTGAGTGAAGACTTCTCTAACCCATACATATAATATACTAGAGAAGTAAGAAGAGGGGCAAGTTCCAAACACCGTCCTGGTAAGATAAGTAATCCTTAATCTAAAATAAGAAGGTACAAGTTATTTGACAGCGATTGATAAATGTGTATTTATTAGCCTTGACCGAGTGAAGAGAAGAAGACGAAGCAGAGCAGGCGAAGTTTGGAGCTGTCTCTTCTCTATCCCAACCCCTTTCCCCCCTCAGAACTCACCTGTAACGAAATGCTAAATTAACCTAGCAGGAACAGTTCTGAGAAGGGCATTGGAACTTAGCGTCATTCTGCTCCTGTGCGGGTACTTCCTAGTTGGAGGTACAGACCTGACAGAGTGAAGTGCCCACGTTGTTATAGCACCCGAGCAGAATGGCGGAAGGATTAGATTTAAAGAAATTAGGGGAGATATTGAGCAACATTCAAAGAGACTTGGAGGCAGTCAGAGAGGAACATAAAATATTAAAACAGGAGATCATAACATTTAAAACAGGAGCCTCAGTTCCAGGTACAAGCCAAGGTACCACACCCTTTGGAACCCAGAATCTCAACCCAAGCGCTTCGACCATTGCCCCCACTCAAGTCATCCACTCCTTGTCCCCAGTAATTCCTCTAGCCCCTCCTGAGAGATTTAATGGTGACCCACTAAAGGCCCAAATTTTTTTAACGCAATGTTCGCTCCGTTTTATGTGTCGCCCCACGATTTTCCCCGATGCTCAGTCCAGAGTGGCGTTCATCCTATCCTACCTTAGCGGAGACTGCCGCCTCATGGTCCATGCCACTGGTGACCAAGGATGACCCAATATTATATAGTTTGGAAGATTTCAAGAAAGAATTTCTTCGAATTTTTGACCGAAGAACAGCCTCTCAGGCATCTGACAATGAATTGCTAGAGTTGAAACAGGGAAATCGAGAACTTGTGGCATACTTGGCCCAATTTAACAAGCTGGTAGTAGAAACCAATTGGCCCGAAGATAAAAAAGCAGCAGTATTTTATAGGGGATTGCGAGAGGAATTGAAGGACGCTCTATCACAAATTCCAAATCGTCCTACCGACATTTCAGCATTGGTGGATTTAACCCTAGAGATTGATTATAGGCAAGGTGAACGGAGAGGAGAACGAAAGAGGGAGTTTAGGCCAAGTGTACCTCGCTTCGACCGAGTCAAGACTGAAACTACACGGACCACAGAGAGCACCTCAGGAACTGAGCCAATGCAGATCGGGGTAGTCAGAGGTCCACTTTCTAAGGAAGAAAAGGAAAAAAGAAGATCAAATAAGCTGTGTTTATATTGTGGCGGAAGTGGGCATTTCGTTAAGAGCTGCTTAAAAAAGACCAAAATCGCCGACTAAGGAGAAGGGAAACTAGAGGCACCACAGGTAAGCGGAGTTGGACCTGTGGTTGCGAATGAAACAACAACTCCACTAAGTCATCAATTGGCAAACACACTACAAGTTGCGTCACCCCATCTGGAAAGGACTGTAAAACTAACGTTTAGGGGTACAATTTTAAATGGAATAAATGGAATAAATGTCATGGTGGATTCTGGGGCTACAGGAAATTTTTGTGACCACAAATTCGCTGGCCAAATAGGGTTACAAGCTGTCCAAAAAGAGAAAAGCGAAAAGGTCCGTGCAGTGGATGGCACAGAGTTAACTTCAGGACCTATTACCAGTCACACTGAATTAGTACTTATGACTACAAATGAAGGACATCAAGAGAAGTTACAGTTTGACTTAATAGACGCTCCTCAATTTCAACTAATCTTAGGTCTCCCATGGCTAACGGAACACAACCCATTGATTGATTGGCGAGCCCGAACTATTCAATTAAGTTCAGACTATTGTGCAAGGCATTGTTTCAAAAAATTGACTGACCCCCACGGTAACCAGTGCGGTTACGCAGTTATGTTCTACTGGCAGTTCTGTATGTGTGATTCAACTGACCGAAATACCTGAACCATATCAAGACTTTGCAGATGTCTTCGATGAAATCAAGGCCGAGACTCTACCGCCCCATAGGCCTTATGACTGTAAAATCGACCTGGAGCCGAGAGCGAACCTACCCTGCAGCAGAATTTACGCCTTAACTGAGAAGGAAAATATCCACTTGAAGGAATACCTAACGAAAAATCTGGAGAATGGATTTATTAGACCGTCCCAGTCCCCAGTCTCTTCCCCCCTTTTTTTTGTTCTGAAGAAGGGGGGGGGATCTCAGGACTTGCATTGACTTTAGGGCTATCAACAGAATAACCGTCAAAAATCGATACCCTTTGCCACTCATTTCAGTTCTGATTGACCAAGTAAAGGAAGCATTAGTCTCCGAGAAGGTGACGAATGGAAGACCGGTTTCAGGACCAAATTCGGGCTGTACGAGTATTTGGTAATGCCGTATGGTCTTTGTAACGCACCCGCCGCTTTCCAATATTTCATCAACGATGTTTTAAGCGAATTCATCGATCAATGTGTTATCGTATACATCGACGACATTCTGATTTATTCAAACTCGACAGAAGAACACCATGATCAAGTCAGAGCAGTTTTACAATGTCTTCGAGAAAATTCTCTATATGTAAAATTGGAGAAATGCCTGTTCAACACTGATACGGTGGAATTTCTGGGCTTTGTGTTATCCCCTAATGGCGTTCAAATGGATGCGCAGAAAGTGAAGGCAATTACTGACTGGAACTCTCCTACCTGTATCAAGGAAGTTCAAAGTTTTATCGGCTTTTCCAATTTTTATAGACGATTCATTCATGATTTCTCTTCTAAGATTTTACCTCTGACTCGTCTCCTGAAGAAAGGCGTTTCTTTCCGGTGGTCCGAAGAGGCTGAACAAGCATTCCAGTTGATGAAGAACAGCTTCGTTACAGCACCAGTATTACTTCATGCTGATCCCTCGGAGCCTTTCTATTTGGAAACCGACGCTTCAGACTTAGCCATCGGTGGCATACTCTCTCAAAGGCATAAAGACACGGGACAGTTGCATCCGGTAGCTTATCGGTCACGCAAACTCAGTCCTGCGGAATGTAACTATACCATCACAGAAAAGGAACTCCTGGCAATTAAGGATGCCCCCAAGGATTGGAGACAGTACTTAATGGGAGCTAAACACACTGTAACGGTGTTCACAGACCATCGCAACCTAAAATTCTTGCGATCTGCCCGTACTCTCACGCCACGCCAGTTACGTTGGTCTCTGTACTTCGCGGATTTTGACTTCGTTATCACTTTTCGTCCAGGATCTAAAAACGGGAAAGCTGATGGCCTTTCTAGACTGGATACAGAAAATCAAACCTCAACCATTGAAAATCAACAAATCATACCTGACGACAAATTCATCGGAGTGGTTTCATTGGAACCCTTTGAGCAACATGTTCGACATTCCATGTCGGACCTGGAGATGAAGACTTGGGCCTCTGAAGATCCGCAACGTTTCATCCGTAATGGCCTTCCCTACCAAGGTTCCGCACTGTATTTACCCACCAAAGAACTTCAGTTAAAAGCAATGCAGGAATGTCATGTCAACCCTCTGGCTGGTCACAAGGGAATCTTAAAAACCGAAGATTTACTCAAGCGAAGTTTTTGGTGGCCATTTATGTGCCGGGATGCTCGCCACTATGTTTTGAGCTGTGAACTTTGTGCACGGGGAAAATCGGATAGGCAACCCCCTAAAGGTCTCTTACAACCCATGCCAACCCCCCCATATCCTTGGCACACGGTTTCACTTGATTTGATTATTGATTTACCTTCCTCCCATGGCTATGACACCATTCTTGTAGTTGTTGACACATTTAGTAAAATGGCACACTTTGTACCCTTGAAGGGTACACCTACTGCCAAACAATTGTCCCAACTTTTTAATCAACACATCATCCACCTTCATGGAATTCCAAAAGTCCCCATTTCCGACAGGGGCTCCCAGTTTCTCTCACGATTTTGGAAGGCTTATGTCAAGGGTCTCAATATTGATCATCGTTACTCTACTAGTTTTCACCCAGAAACTGATGGTCAGACTGAACGCATTAACCAGGAATTAGAACAACATCTCAGACTATCTTTGTTAGATGAGAAAGGGGACTGGCCTGACCATTTATGGACTGCAGAGTACGCCTATAATAACGCCCTTAATGTATCTACTGGTTTCTCCCCTTTCTTTATAAACTCAGGTAGACATCCTCATTCCTATGCGAATTTTGATAATATTAATATCCCTGCTGTTCAAGATGTTGCCCGTCAGTTATCAAAAATCCATCACTCTGTGACCCAGAATTTGTCAATTGCGAAGGCTCGTTACAAACACTTTGCTGACCGCAAACGTAGACAACACCCTAGACTTCATGTAGGGGATTTAGTGTGGTTATGTACTAAAAATCTCAAACTTAAGGGCCCCCGTAAATTCCAACCCCGTTTTATGGGTCCATATCCAATTGAGAAGATAATCAACCCTGTCACCTATCGACTCTCCCTTCCCGGTTCCACCAAAATCCATCCTGCCTTTCATGTATCTCTTCTAAAACCAATTCACCCGGGGTTACGTACACTTTCCCCTCCTGACCCCCTGACCCTTCATGGTGAGGTAGAGTACGAAGTTAAACGAATCCTAGATTCTAAACTCATTCACAATTAACTATTTTACCTCATTGATTGGAAAGGTTATGGTCCTGATAAACGTTCCTGGGAAAAGAGTTCTGATGTCCATGGCCCCCGACTAGTTAAAGCTTTCCATGCCAAATTCCCTACCAAACCTAGTCAGGAGGAAACCCCGTTGGGAGGGGGTACTGTCAGGAATCACGGGAGGTTTCCTCCCTCTACTTCCACTGTGGCTACGATTTTCCCGCTGCAAAAGCACCCAAGAGCAAACAATCCTTTTAGTTGGAGTGCTTGTTGGCATCGCAGGAATTCCAACATGGCTGCCAAACATCCTGAACCTGCTACAGCACACCGCTGTTTAGCAGTCTAGACTTCCAAGCATTAACTGCCTAAGAAGTGTGCTTCAACATTCCACTGCGCACTTCACCAAAGAATTCACTGGAAGAGCACCTGTTACCCAAGCGTCGTGGAAGTCAGTCAGGGTAGTCGCGAATTAACGGGGTTAGTTTCGCCGGTCTACCTACACTCTCAGAACCAGGTTAGCACATATATTCTTGAATTATTAAATAAGAAAAGATTCTGTGTGGAACATTTTCTGAAGGAAAAGATTAAACACTTGTAAGGAAATTCTAAAAGAATTCTACTGAAGTTTTAGGCATTCCTCTAATCAAATGACATTTGTCAAAGGAAGCCTCTTCTGAATTTGACAGGACGTGCGTGAGCATTCTACACGCAGCACTGTAATCGGAGTAGAGTAAAAAATTCTCTGGCTCCACAATCATTTGAGCCGTCAATAATCAAAGGTTAAAAAACTGACAGAAACACACGAGCGCGTCTAGCGAAGCCTTCCGTGGCGCGCTCGCAGTGTATCTAAGGCTTGGGAGATAAATGTATCAAAAGCATCGCTACTATCTCCGGGTAGCGATTAAATATGAAAATATAGATCAAACAATAGACGCATGTTCGGAATCATTCTGAGGTACGTGAAGCGACCTCATGTGTAGATAAGGAAAGAGACGTGAGCCTTTCTTGCATGCTCCTTCTCTATAAACACCTCATTGCTTGAATATTTTTGAGAGCACTCTCTTTCTTAAAAAGAAGCGCTAACCAAGAGAGTTCCCAAAACATAGGCATAAATCCGAACCATACATTTAATGAAAGAATTACTGGCACATTCACAAAGCGCCCTCTGCTGCCCAAAAGAATAAACAAGAGATTCCTGATTTCCAGTAAGACGACATAGTTGCTGTTGATTCTGAGCCTGCAAACTTAACGAAGGAACTAAAAGGTTCTAGTCACTAAATGTCAGGCGCCACCTAGCTCATAACAGTGAGTAGAATTGGTAGAAAGGAAAGAAAAGAACACACATACAGATTTAGACATAAAGAAACCATACTCACTAAATCTCTCTCTTCCATCGTAGTGCAGAATTCGGAGCTGAAGAAATCTAAGAGGAAAAGACAAAGAAAGCAGTGAGCTGAGTGAAGACTTCTCTAACCCATACATATAATATACTAGAGAAGTAAGAAGAGGGGCAAGTTCCAAACACCGTCCTGGTAAGATAAGTAATCCTTAATCTAAAATAAGAAGGTACAAGTTATTTGACAGCGATTGATAAAAGTATATTTATTAGCCTTGACCGAGTGAAGAGAAGAAGAAGACGAAGCAGAGCAGGCAGAGTTTGGAGCTGTCTCTACTCTGTCCCAACCCCTTTCCCCCCTCAGAACTTACCTGTAACGGAATGCTAAATTAACCTAGCAGGAACAGTTCTGAGAAGGGCATTGGAACTTAGCGTCATTCTGCTCCTGTGCGGGTACTTCCTAGTTGGAGGTACAGACCTGACAGGTGCACCCGCGAGTGGTGTGCACGCGCTCCGTTTAGGAGTCGGGCAGCAAGCAACACCATAAAACTATTCATACCAGTTATAAATTGTGTCTTCAAGAACTGTCTCTGCAAAAAGCTAGGTCTAAATGTATCAAAACCAGTAAAAACATTTGATAAAACCCTGGACACATCACTGTTAAAGTGTATTTCAACATAAAAAATATTAAACTGCTTTGGGGCCACAATGAGGTTTGAAGCTGCTGCGCCCTAGAATATCTACATCTAATAGAGCGACAACACTCAGAATACGGTTTATTTGATTGTAGACGTAAAATAAACAGCCATTGATGAAGCCAATACATCTGGCTTGCACTGTGTGACGAGATCAGAGCACTAACCAGAGGAGAACAGCTGAGAAAGGAGGACGCGTGTGACAGGAGGCAATAGATTGCAGTAAAGTGAAAGCAAATTTGTGTGCGCGCTTGGCGGGGGAGCGGACCCTTTGAAGTACGATGCCAAACGGATTGCATGGCGTCACGATGCACGTGATTGTGCGCGTGCTCGCCATGCAATCCGCTTTTGGGAGCACTTTTGGGAGCCCCTTACTAGAGTCTCGCATTGCGATTGCTATCGCAATAGCTAGGCGAGACCTAAAAAGCATTAAAAATGCAATAGGTCTCACCTTTCATTAAGTTAAAGCCATTTGCTTTGCTATACAATACCATTAGCAAACCAAATTGTGTGCAACCTCTGCAGATGACACTGGCCACTGCAGCCCTGGGCACCGTGCGGGGGTCTAGATGAGAGAAACAAAAAGGTGATGTAGTGCTATATGGAAACAACATGTCTGTGTGCCTGTGCATCTGTCTGTGTGCATTTAATGCGTCTTTGTGCATTTACACGTGTAAAGAGATCCTCACAAGCTGGCCAGTGCACCCCAAGTTGCCCACAGTCCCCGCCCCATTGTTAACCACCGCTACCTGCGCAGCCCCCGCGCCCACTCTGCGCACCTCCGTGTCAAGTGTATTCAGTCTTTCTGCCAAGGTGGCATTGCGCTCCCGCCCCCCCCCCCGGATGTTTTCTCCACGCCTGCAGCGTGAAGGGGATGCTTGTCTTGCATTTACCTGTAATTGTGAGGGCGGGTGTGTCCCCGTTGCACGTGCAATGGCTCAAGCGCCCTCTCCCAGGACACCGGCTCTGTTCATGGGCACCAGGGTAAGGCAGCCAGGCGCGTGCTGAGCAGGACGATAACAGCGATGCGTGCCTGCATCGGAATGTGGCTTGCTTCTAGTCCCCGCTCTCCCTTGGATTGCCTGATTACCCTCTCCCCATTATAACGCGTCTCCATCAGTTACAGCCACCCCTTTCCTGTGAGGTGCCCTCAATCCACCCTCCATGTGCCATGTTAATTATTACCAGAACACACAATGGCAGATGCGTAAAGCGCCTAGTGATTATTCAGTTTGTAGTGCGCGCTAAATGAAAGAACCGTATCCCCCAACCAGTAGATGTTTATCTTTTAAACGTAGAGGTGACTGTGCCACTTCCAGTGGAATCGTACTCCTAGAAATGACAGACAGGTCAGCCCTACAAATTGAGTGGCGCCGCCCAGGTATGCCCAGGATCACAGCGTAAGAATGGCTGGTGACAGATGTCACGACCCAATGAGAGGGAGCCCTCGCCTCGGCTGTCTCATCTCACGGCTGCTGCTCCTCAGCATGGATTGGACCAATGAACGCTTTTGGGGGACTAGGGGGTGTTGCCTCGGGATGGGGCTTTGTTTAAAGTGGGTGAGGGACCAACACCGCAAGACAGTAATATTCTAGAGATGAGGCATGGACTCTGAATCCTTGAGGCACGGGCTCTAATCATAGCTTCCACACTTGACCGAATACATTGTGTAATCCTGGGCAACACATACTTTTGTCAATGAGCTTCAGTCTCCAACATGCAATGACGTTGAGGGCTGTTATAAACCGGATGAACGTATTTTAAGCACTGTATCAAATGAACAGCTGCATGGTGCACGTCGGCGATCTGCGATGAAACACATTGCCTCCTGGCTGCAGCTGCGGAATGGAATTATAAAGTGCGTACCCACTAATTAGAAGACAGTGTCTACTGCCGCCAGTAAGAGATCCAATCCCGTTGGGCGTGGCTAAAAGGAGACAGGGTGGCAACAAGCAGTAATTGACATGCCTTCGGCATAATTCGTGACGCCAAACAACGCACAAGAATCAAAACTGAAGGCAGGACTGGGACGAGGCTTCTGGAATCGTATCGATTCCCAGAAGCCTCGTAAGACGAGGGCAGCGCATGCGCTACTTACGTCACAAGACCTAAAGCTGGGACAGTACCGAGGATCCCATCCCTGCCGCTCTGTGTGGCTCCTCACTGACCTCAGGGATGAACTGATATTCGCCCTGACCGCCCCATTTTAGCATATATAATGTGCTGCCTGATGCATGTGCAGTGTGTTTGCTAAACAAAATGGATTGTCTGTGTGAGGGGATCATAATTGAACCTTGTGCAAGTCCATAACTGACATCTGTTTTTCTACAGTCACAGCATGATTTAAAACCTGTATTCATAGAAGGGGACATCATTCCAGTGGCGGCCGGCACAGGTAAGAGCAGTGGGCCAGGGGTCAGGGAAGTCAACATACAACAGATTGAGTGAAATTATATTAATAAAATTAATAAAACTACTTATCTTGTGTTCTTCACATCGCCGAGTCAAGTTATTTTAACTTATCCCGTCATATGTTGACTTCCCTGACCCCTACCCCACCCGGCCTCCGCCCCGCCTCACCGCCCTACCACTTTTACCTGTGCCGGCCGTCATTTCTTCATTCCATAGCACACTGTTTTTTGTTTGATTTTCAGGAGTTGTCAGGTCTTCAAAATTGGAAGCAAAGCTCCATATCCGTGTTGGAGAGAAATAAACTGGCATCAGCATGCAAAGGTGGCATTTATATGTTCCGGTATATCACTTCCAAGGTGGTACTGAGCCACACCTCACCACACAGCGGCATGTGGGAACAATTGTTGACAAAGGTTTTCCAGATCCAGTCTCGCTCCTGGGGTGTAAACTACAGCGAAGAATATGCAGTTTGAAGTTCGAATCCGAAGCATCCTGTCTATCATGTCAGATAGCTCTTGCTCAATGAATGTCCCTGCAAGTCCAGTTTTCATGAATGCATTCATTCTGCATTTTCAATTAGTTTGCTTGGAAATGGTCCGTTGATATAGGTATGCAATTTGTTGGGTCCTGCAAATCGAGCCTTTGCTTTTTAAGGATTGTCTTGATGTAGGATACTGTTAATTCTCTGGTCAAAAGCATGTATTAATGGTTGCGCAGGCTGGTACGGCTGCAGAAAGGGAATAGGCCTGTCAGTGATCAAACAAGGATAGTTTTCATTAATTCAGTGGTTTGTTTTATGGAAAGTAGTTTGAACAAGCGGTGATTTGGATGTGTATTCTTCTGGACTGAATCCCACCTAGTTAACAGTGTGATCTGGTTATGGACTACCTTTTTTTGCAAGTGGGTCTCAGGATCTTTGGCTTTTTGTTTTTTGGTCAGGTTTTTGTGCGGAAGGTTGTGTGGTCCTTGCTGGCTTTGGTCATTGTGGTATTTCCCTTGTAGGGGCTAAAAGGGATAGGAGTATTGTGGCTGGGTCTTTAGAGTATTCATTGCCCAGAGATAAGTCGACCACCCTGGTGGTAGGTTTGGTCTATTTGGAAATACAGTATCTGAACAGTAAGTGATATTTGAACATTCAGGTGCAATGAACCTAATGCTTGCTCAGAGTATCACTTTGAGGGCTGCTCTGAATAAGTTTGCTTTAGGGGTGTCCCAGAAAGGCCTTAGGTAATTGTCTGATGCTCTTTCTTAAACATTGGTGAGAGAGATCTAGGTTATGTGGTCCCTGCCATGTGAAGTCATAGTTGACCTGTGGACATGTTGATTATACCGCTGTTTGCTCTGGTTGGTGTGGCAACTCGGGGGCATATTATCAAGGCAGGCGATAAAATTATCGCCGCTTTAGCTGCAGAAAACTGCCGCTAAAACGGCGATAATGGGCTTGATAATATTCTCTATGGAATTCCAGTTGAAGCCCATGTTAGATGTGAAGGACATCTAACCTGAGCTTCAATTGGAATTCCATAGAGCATATTATCAAGCCCATTATCGCCGTTTTAGAGGCAGTTTTCTGCCGCTAAAGCGGCGCTAATTTTATCGCCTGTCTTGATAATATGCCCCCAAGTCTGTTGGTGAGGAGCTGTGTCTGGGTCATTCAGGTCATCCAGAAGACTGAGGAAAGATTTAATGGAGTTAGAGTGGGTAGGGGAAAGCCGAAAAATAAGACTATTAGGAGAGGTGACAATAGATTAATGGGAGCGGTATGGAAGATCGTTATTAGAGCAGGATGTAAGAGGGACAGAAGGAGTGGACATTAAGATAGCTTTAGGCTGCTGGATATTCAGGGGATGAATGCTGCCAGAAGTTACTCTACATCTTATGGCACAACCCATATTGTTTTATGATTAGAGTGGTGTGTTTTATTCTTCATCTAGAGAGTCCTAATACTACACACTAGCTAAGTCCAATATTGTTATCGTGGATGTACCGTCGAGAAGTAATCTCATGCAGATAGTGCAGTGGGTGACTCTGCAACTAAGTGCTAGAAATTAAACTTTCTTAAATCCCCATGGGCCTTCCATGTAAGCTCTTTTGGCAATGTCCAGTCTAATGATTCTGTCACCTTTAAAAGTTCCTTTTAACATGAGCCATCCAACTATTCACTCCTCCACGTTCTCCCCTGTTTGTTCTCATACACTAATTCAGACGTTAATTTACACCCTAAACATTTGGGAATAAATAGTTCATCAAGCATCGCCTTAACAAAACAAGAATTTATTAGGTTCCCTCCAAGTAATTATTCGCCAAAAACACAAACAAGATGGACAAACTGCTTCCAAGCAAGACCATAGCTGCCTAGGTCAAACCCTGGGTGGTTTCTTCTTCCCACTCAGCAATTTCGCCACATGGTTGCCAGCGGCTGAAATATTGTCCACTCGACCAGGCTGGTGCTTTCTTTAGCTCCTGCTGTTAACCAGATATAAGACCCGATTCAATAGACCAAGAGATCCTCATATGCATCCTCTAATCCAGCATGTGCGGCAAGGATAAGGTTCTGGATTGGTTCCTCACCTTCATAAAGAGAAGTAAAACATTTGTCCAAATGGAATCATACAGATTG
This sequence comes from Triturus cristatus, assembly GCF_964204655.1. NCBI lineage: Eukaryota > Metazoa > Chordata > Amphibia > Caudata > Salamandridae > Triturus > Triturus cristatus. The sequence goes on from NC_140584.1 coordinate 575,400,537, forward strand.
ATACCTATGCCAATGTCAAAGAGTTTTCCCATGTTATTAAACCTCCACATGGAACTACTCGGAGACGTGCAGTCACAGTTCACCGGTACTTTTATGACGCTCTGTTAGGTATGAAGATCACATCCAGAAATAGCATCAACATGATAGATTGATGCTTTTTTTGAAGAAGCATTCACATATTCTACCATAGTCAAACTAAACTACCCAAAACAGAGTTTATCTCATTGCATCCCGGAGACTCCCAGCAGAATCAACTAACTCAACAACAGCCTACAGATCTAAGTGACAGATTTGTGCAAAACTAGTCCCAACTTGTGACCAATGTTTTTAAAACCAGTGTGCTATTTAGCGAAACAACCTATGAACATTTTTGTTATGCATCCCGTTTTGCTTCGAGGAAAAGGCGATGCGTCAACATGAAATAAATAACATTTTACTAACATTTTTTAAGAGAACACAGTGGTCCCTACTCTTAACAAGTATTTTGTTTAACATTCCCAAAGGGGAAGGGGTCGGTTGGGGACCCCTTCCTATTTGTGACTGCTTTATCACTGCCTTTCAGTAGTCAGTAAAAGATTAATATTTTGTGACTGGAATTCGGTCACAACACATTAATAAATACCCACTGTGAATCAGTATTCAGAAGGGGTGCCCTAAACAGATCCCTTCATAACCCTGATTTGGACTTTGGTCGCAAACCCAAATTGTGATTCTGTTATGTGTTGCTAAATCGCAATTTGTGGTTGGTACATACCAAAAGGCCTTTTTGCAGTCGCAAACAGACAGATTCTGGGAATCAGGCAGTTTGTGACCGAAAAACGCTTTGTACATCTTACACTGAATCCTTCCCTTACCCCATCCAATCTAATGCTTGTGTATATTATTATGTTATGCAGGTTTGTAAAGTGCACTATCACCTGGGAGGGTATACTGGTGCTGTGCGGGTGTGAGTCTAGCTCCAGCTAAGGCCTAGCTGAACTACCTGAAAAGGCAGGTCTTCATTTTCTTGCAGAATTCAAGAATTAAGGAGGAGGCTGTTATGTGTATCAGCAGGTCATTCCATGCTGTAGGAGCAATGTAGGAGAAGGCTCGGCAGCGGGATCCAGTATTCCATATGAATGGGATTTGTGGAAATAGGGGTCCAGACGAGTGGAGGTGTCTGGGAGGTTTGTGAATGCAGATGCGATTGCTGAGGTATGCTGGACAAGTGTTATGTAGTGTCTTGAAAGTGTAGGTGATGAGTTTGAATTGTGGTCATTTGTGAATGGAGAGCCAGTGCACCTTCTTCAGGTGTGGTGTGATACAAGTGTGGCTTGGGAGGTTGAGATTGATTATGGACGCTGACTTCTGAACGGTCTGCGGCCTTCAGGTGAATTTTTTGTTGATCCCGGAATAGAGGTGTTCCAGTAGTCCAGCTTGCTTGTATCCAGGGCGTGCGTGGCAGGTTTTTAGGTGCTGATTGGGATTCATTTGAAAATATTCATCAGCAGCTTCAGGGTATGGAAGCATGAGGCAGTCACGGCATTGACTTGGGTAGTCACTTCAAGTTTTCTGTTGATGATTATACCGAGGTTCTTGGAGTGGGTAGTGGGGGTGGCTGTCGATCCTAACTCTGTTGACCACTAGGTTGATTCCCACGGTGGAGCGCTCTTCCCAAAGATCATGATTTTTGTGTTATCAGTGTTCAGCTTTAAACAGTTGGTCTTCATCCTGTGAGTGACTTAAGTCATGCAGGCATTGAACTGGATCCAGGTACTTTGTGTCTTGTCAATGAGGGAGAGAATGAATTGCATGCAGAAGGCATAGGAGAGACTCCAGATGGCACTCGCAGGTGTATTAGCATTATCTTCAGTGGATCAGGGCATTTTCACCTTGTTAAACACATTCAAATGTTGAAACACAAAAAAAGAAGGTCAGGGCACAGAAATCCAGCACCAGTCGTTACAACGTGTCGTGGCTACAATATTGTGATAGAAATTAGGTGCACTGGCCCTGGGACGTGATCTACATACTTCCCATAAAGGTGGTATACAAACCACCACAGTCAATTCAACACAAATGTTCCTGCACTCTAAAATAACAAATAGATAATTAGTAGAGGAAATTGTTATCCATAGTCCAACACAAACAAATATATGAATGGATGTCTTCCCAAATAAGAGAGCAAAGGTTGTGTTTTTGATTGTAGAAAACAGTTCCTTTATTCTTTTAATTCAGAGAAAATTTCTTCAAAAACACAGCACACAATGGACAAGACTGCCGACGCGTTTCGTCCTCCATGTGACTTCTTCAGGGCTTGATAAGTAAGTGATAAGTATCAAATGTTCTGTGCAGTGTAATTCTTTTGTAAGTGTTCAGATCAGTAAAAGACAAATGAATTTTTGTTTGGAAATTCACGACTTTTAACTCACCTTCATTTGTTGTAAAATAGATCATCAGTTATGTAGGATTAAAGCAGTCTGTCTCGATCCATTAACGTAAGACATCCGAATGGCCCAGATGTTACCTGATAGTTTTTCAGTGAACTAATGGTTTAGACCTCTTAGTGCCATGGATTGTACCCGATATTAAAGAAGGGTTCTTGTTTACCCACTCTACCCTGTGGACCACAATGTCACCCTTAAAGGGCACCTTTGCTTACAATGCTATCCATGGATACTACAAACTCGAACCTCAAGTTACATCAATTCTGATTAATATCTTCCTTCATTTTCCGGTCTCTCTACCCACCCACCCAATCCATCCCACCCACTCCCCGGCCCGGGTCTCATAGTATTTGGATCGGATGTTGCACAATAGTATTTTGTAAAGTCAGTTTGCAGGTGCCAGCATGGGAGATGGCCACCCCTCCTCTTCCCTCCAAGAATTGCCAATAATATCCTGACCAATCAAACCGGCCCTACCACAGCCATTCTCAACATTCAAGATACGGCGGCATTGTATCTGTGGGGCCTCAACAGTTCCATGAGCATTGCCATCCATTCTCTCATGTCATCTTCCAGCTTCTCATCCCTGCGCGTCAGCCTCATATGGCATCCTTCCGCAGTGACCTACTCTGCCATATCCTTCAAACAGTCACTCGCTTTCGAGCATCTGGGGGATAGTCATCCTATCGCAATCCTACGTTTAGCCAGTGCTAATCCCAACATAAGAAACTTCCTGCTCAGCTTTTTCTTCTTCCAGAACAGGATATGCCCCAAGAGGCAGTGCGTAATTTCCCGGGGAGCCTCCCAACCCGTAGCCAACTGTAGACTCTGAATAACAGCACGCCAGAAACCATAGAGCTACCTATTCTTAACATAAGATAAACATAACAGAACGTGTATTTGTAAAGCGCACGTTCACCCAGAAGGGTATCTTGGCACTGAATAACAGATGTTTATTGTTATCCAACCCAATGGTACTCATTTCTGACACTCTTAGCAACAGCACATGCTCAAGCATTGTAAAGTTCAATGCACCACGGCCTACCAAACCCTCAAACCTAAGTCACTGAACCAAACCACTCGCATACAGGTTAAACTAAAAACAAAATCTTTCCACCCATGCACCCGATGGGTTTTCGGGAACAAGATGCAAATTGGAGAGCTCCATGACCCAATCAGGGCTATGAATCACGCTATACATATCCCTACTCAACAATCCAGAAAGTACTAGGAGTTATGCAAGGTTTAGGAAAGTAAGATATAAAGATGAATACAATTTCAATTCTGACATATGCGTCTTTCAGGATAGCCACTGATTCAACAATATTCTGGAGGGTAATGTTCGATAACCAAAGGTTTTCAAGATGATATATTGTTCTGTTTAAAGGATGGGGTAGAATAAAACATGCATTTGTGTTCAGTGTTGAATAAACTGTAGGAACATAATCCTATGTTTAAAGAGAACAAGTGTTGAACTGCCAAAAGGAAAACAGAAAACTTGGGTCATTCCTTTGTGAGTGCCGAGCACTAACTAAAGAAGAAGCTAGTGGAAACTAGCACTAGAGCTTTCAGAAAAGGTTCAACTGGTTTCCTTGGCTTTATCTGACCAAGTATTACTCAAAATTTGCGTGACTTTTTCAATAAAACTGACTCACAAAAACATTTGTGGAAAAAAGGGGTAAAGTAAGTATAGCATGAGAAACAAGATCAAACATTTGTCGAAATATAAAGGGAAATTATAAAGGCTCAATGTTTTCACCCATTTCAGTCAGATAGGATGCGTATAGTGATGTAAATGCATTTGATCCAAATAGTTTGTGGATCAAGCTGTATCGTGGCTGAAAGGACTTCTTTGGTTATGGTAAGGAAGAATTGCCTGTAGCAATTAAATATGCGTTTAATCGGTACTGATTCTCACTTAAAGTAGACCACAGCTGTTAGTAGCAGGTTTTAGGGCTCACCTACTAGACAACACATGTACGGCCTATTGAGAGTGATATTAAGTATTCACCAGGAACATACAGGAGCATAGATCCCGCCCATTACTTACCATTATTTGGCTTTTCTGTCACTCTCACTTGTCTGTTTTTTATTGGTATGCCAACTTGTCAACCTTGTGTTTGTCCCTGCCATGGAGCACAGCCTCTTTACCATCTCTTTGCAGGCTGGTTTCTATGCTTCCACTGCTTGCCTTTCAAGCACTACTTTTTTCTATTGGGTTAAGCACCCCATGGAGTGCATTTGTTTTCCAGCTGTCTCCCTCGTGTACTTCTCTCCTCCTGCACTCTGTGTTGCTCTCTGTCACCCATGTGTCACCCCTGCTCATTCCATGCTGCGTAAACTCTCAGGTACTTACCCCGTTGCTTTCTCATCCAAGTGCTTCTCTCCACCAGCTCAACGTTGCTCTCGCCATTACTTCTCATTTCCCCTGCTGGAACCATCTGCTTTCTCACCCATCATTTCTCCACCCCAATCCACCCTTCATGTTGCTTCCTCCACCTGTGCCGTCCTGTCATCCTTTTTTAAAATATGAAATAGCATCCTTTTGTTAATGCTGATTTGAGGAACAAATCTGTGACAGAAAAAGACATTTGGTCATGATTTTCCAAAATCAGTCTACATAACTATCTTAGAATATTTATGTTATGATTCTTGTAGTTACATTCATTTACAACAAACTTTTGGCCTCAGAGGCAATTTGTAGCTAGCTTAGTTTGTCACTTGCTGCTCATATTGTGATGATTATGTACCCCAAATTGATGCATTTGCAACCTTTTGGATATCATAAATGTACATGCATTTCTTCATCATTGTTGAGCCCCTGTGGTTGTTTGGTTTGGAGTTTGATTATATATTTTGATTCTAGTTGACAAAGTTGTTTTTTCCTCGCTCATTTTTCATTATCATGTCAATGCCATAGTAAGTTAATAATTTCCAATTACTTTCATGATGATTCATTTGGTATTTTGCTATTGCATAGCTGACATGTTTGGCTTTCACTGCTTTTATATGCTAAAAACTTGTTTTCTTAAGAGTACAAGTTGTACTGCCAACATATCTTAAGCCACATTTACTTTTTTTGACATATACTGTGAATTGAGAACTGCATGTTACCATTATTCCTGTCCATGATCTGTTTCATATTTTTTGCAATCTTGCAAGCTTTACAGTTCAGGCACTTCACAAATCCTCTTGTGACTTTTTTTAACCAAGTTAATGCAAATTTGTTGTCAAAATGGCTCTTAACTAACCGATGTTTAAGAGATGGTGCTTTCGTGTATATTACTTCTGGTGTTGGTTCTAGTTCCTCTCCAATGTCTGGATACTTACATTTTGTGCTGTAAAGGTTTTTCAGAATTTTTACAATCTACTTTCTTTACCGTATGCTAGAATCATTCTTAGCTTCATGTTTCCTGATGATGTTTTCTCATTTTTTTCTTTTGTGTTTAGGGTTTGAATGTGTGTTTGACAAGTTCTAAGCCTTTTTTGATGTCACCCCACTTATAGCCTCTTTTTACAAATATTTTGGAGACTTATTCGCACTAGTTGATTAGATCTTCATCATTGGAACAAATTCTTCCCATGCATAATAGCTCACTATATGGAATGCTTTTGATGAGTACTCTTGGGAGGAAACTCGTACCATGTAGGGCACTATTAGTTGCAGCAAACTTCCTGAAAACAGTTGTTTCAATCCTATTATTCTGAATGCACAGTCACGTTCAGAAAATGTGTTCTTTGCTTGTAGTACACATGAACTTCTGTGCCATGCCATATTATAAATAAGTCATCAATATATTGTGACCAAAGGATGATGTTTTCCAGATGATTCTAATTCTTGGATCCCATGCTATTTCCTTTTTCCACCTCCCCATGGTGAGATTTGCAAACCTTGGTGAAAATGAAATCCTCATGGTGGTCCCACAGCATTGTTGATATATGTCTTGATCGAACAGGAAGATGTTGTTAGAAAAACACATCTCCATCATCCTTAATAGCATTTTCAAATACTGTGAGTCTCCCATGTTTCTTTGTTTAAAAAACTATGCCACTGTTTTGTCTGATGGAGGCATAGAGTGCGATCACATCTATGGTCACTAGCAAGAAGTCCTCATTCCAGGTGGTATCGCCTAGTATCCTCAAAAATCCTCAGTCTTTTACCTACAAATTCTAATTTTTCACTATTGGAAACAGATAGTTATCCACATAAATTGATCCTTTCTCATAAAGGGAGCCACAAGAACACACAATAGGTCTACCAGGTTGATTGGCCAGTGGTTTGTGTACCTTGGGAAGGAAATAGTTGGTGGGTATTATCGGATTAGGTGTCAATAAAAAACGTATATTCATCATAATTAATCAGAACACCTGTGTGCCACTCTTTTATTTTTTTGTCCAATGCTACTATCATTTTATTTATGTGATTATGGTAAGATTTTTTATAATTCTCATCTCCCAATTGTGGCATTGCTTCCGTTACATATTACTTTTTATTTAGATTGACAATATTACTGCCTTTGTCCACAGGCTTTATAATTAGATTTTGAATTATTCAGAAGATTTTGCAAAACCGCTCTTTCATTGATGCTTAGATTTTCCCTTTTCCCCAATTTACCAGTGCTTTTTAAGTTTGTCAATGTTGGCAGCAACCAACTCGTGAAAGGTGTCAAATATATACCCTCGAGAGAGAGAACTGGACAGAATTTAGATTTCTCCTTTACATTTTTCAAATCTGGTATTATAGAAAAACAACAAGTTTTAAATTAAGGTCTAACAATTTGCCTCGAAAAACACTTTGATCAAGTTGAACCCGAATTGATACATACAAAGTTGTATGGAAAATGAAATTAGCAAAATTACATGCCTCCAAACAAAGTCACACCGTAGGGCAGGAAAGAACGAAACCAACAAGACTGCAAGATAACAACTGAACAAACACTAGATTGAAAAATGTATTCGACCCGATGTATGATCTAGAAGCAGATGAGTTAACTGAAACCTACATTTGTACTGCATTGATGATTGGTATAAATGAACAAAAATACAGCAATCTCAAGGAGAGATCTAAATTGTGTCCAGTCCTCTCTCCCGAGAATACATTTGACACTTCCGAGTGAAGTTATTGCTATAAGAAATGCAACTTTCCAAGGGGCACATTATCAAGGCCAGGCGATAAACTTATTTCCGCTTTAGCGTCCCTTTCCAGGCATAAAGCGGCGATAACTTTATCGCCTAATCAGCAAGGACACGCTAGCGCGTGTTTTGCTGACTTAGCCCCTGTTTCCAGCACGCCTAACTTTGCATCGCTAATGAGATACAAAGTAAGTGTAGCTGTGAAACCAACCAGGGAAAATATCGCAAAGGCAGCTTCACGATATTATCAAGGAAGGGTAGCGATTTTTTAAATTGCGTTAAGTATGCCTTAACGCAGGATTTTAACGTCTGTTATATTCCTGACTTAGGCATACTTAACATGGGGAGTGGATTGTGTGGCTAAGACCACAGGCCCCTATCATCAAGGTTATCGCCGTTTTCCACCTTGGAACATCGCTGGAAAACCAGCGATGTTCCATGGAAAACATCGCCATTGCTAGGATAATTATCGCCATTGCGCTGAGCGTTGTTAATACAGCGCTAGCATGGCGATAATTATCTGCGATAGCCGGCGTTAAAAATCTTAACGCTAAGAGCGGCCAGCGTATCACTGGCCGCTGATAATGTGCCCTTAAGTTCCATGCAGGTGCTGGGGGGTGCTTTTGGAGGAATAGTTGCCTTGCTTGCTTCTCCGTGTAGCTCATGGAGCTTTATCAACCATGCTGAATGCGAATGTTGAGCATTTTGACTCATCATCTGAGAGTCTGAACAAAACCTTTTCAAATCGCATATGAACAATTTGATTTAGGTATGAAACCTTGATATACTTTTCAAGTGCAGATCTGAGCTATTTGATTTTATTGATACAGAGCTGGAAAACGAACTGTGAGCACTGTGTTAGAGAATGTTTGATTTATTTTTCATCAAGTGCTCCACCAGCGGAGATAATGCTTTGCCCTTGGCGTTAGCAACACTAGATTCTCTCACTGTCGCTTTGCTTGTGACCACTCCTTTGCTAGGCAGTCTTGAAGAGGGTACATATGTAGCCTGGCATAAGCTACTGTATAGGAAGTCGGGGTTGTAATGTCTGAAAAAAGGCAGAAGTAGTTGGAATGCTACCACCCTGTGTGTGTTTTAGGAAAGCTTTTTTTCCATTTGTGCATTTAGTATGGACCCTAAAAAGGGTTGCATTTGATGCGTTTGAATATGGGACTTTTTCACATCGATAGTGAACCCAAGTTGGCGCAGCAATGATAGTGCTAGGCATTGCTGTGTGGAAATAGGCGTCCTTGAGGTCTAATGCCACAGTGAACTCACTTATGGTGCCTTCCTTCTTTGAAATGAGAATGTAGATGGAGTAAACCCCTTGCCCCTGCTGTTGTGGTAGTGCTGGTTCTAGAGGGCTCTTTAGTAGATGCACGTGTACCTCTTCCTGTAGGAGCTGTAGGTGATCTGAACTTAATACATGGCAATAAAGTGGGCTATTGGGAGGGGTGTGTGGAATTCTAGGCAGTACCCTGTTTGAACAATTGAGAGGACCCTACCAGACTGAAGTAATGGCTCTCCAACTGGGGGTTCTTTGCCCGACAGATCATGTGATCTGGGGGATACAAATGGAGTCACTGCTTCGTAGCAGAGACAGCCTTAGAGTGGCTACCTCTACCTCTACCATTGCATCTGTAGGCACTTCTGTTGTAGTTTTCTTTGTTAAATGGGGGTCCTGTTGAGCTTCCTGGAAAGGTATTTGATACTGTTGAAACATAGGTCTTTGGGCTGGACCTCCTTGTTTGTTCCCACCCCTCTGTATGGCCTACACAAAGTAGACATCCTTTCAGGGGATTGTATAGATTTGGTGATTTCCATGTCTTTTCTGATTTTGTCTAACATTTGATCAACCTGCAGGCTGTCAAATGGTACAGTCAGAAGGTGTTGGATGGAAACCTGACACATTAAGCTAAGCATGCCTTCTTAATAGTATGCTTTGTTTGTATCCCTGGTTGTTGTGTCAGCCACACATATGGCACATATAATGGCGGCATTGCTGATGGTCATACCTTCAGCAACCAGGCTCTTCCCTCTTTTCCTATGTTCTTTAGTGAGGTGCTTAAGGAGCTTTTCCATAGCCTCCTAGTGATATCTATCACATCTTAATACAAAGCCAACTGGTTTGGCATCCACCAATAAGTTGCAGCTCTGAAAGCCATCCTTTTCCACGCAGCATTTCTTTTTTGGTACTTCTTATCTGGAGGAGGTGCAACCCCTGTTGATTTGTGGAAGCCATCTTACGTGCTGTGTGAATAACAAGCGAGTCAGGTACGATTACGCCTGTGATATATGGTGGATTTTGGGGTGCTGGCTTGTATTTTTCTATATTGGCTGTCACCACCTGTACTTTCACTGGCTCTTTCAATGTGTCTGCTGTGGTCTTCAGCATACCCTTGGAAATGGTAGATAGTTAACATACTTCTCTGTCTTCTAGAGAGTGTCAAAAAGGAAATCCTCTTCCACCTCAACGTGATGGTGCAAAGCTGCACACTGTATGACCACATTATATTATGTTGTGTCGCCTAACGGTGAAGGTTTCACATGTTATGGGTCAATGTCCAGACCATCCTATTGGCCGCTGATATGGTCTTCCAAAGGACCTTCTTCTCCCTTTTTGTGGAAAAGTCTTTTTCCCAGTATTGTGAAGGTAATATGGGCTCTCCTGGCCTGAATTGGATGTAGAGAATGTGGTGCTTGGGGTGGAGGTGGTGCTTAGGTAGTGGTGGAGAATAAGGGAGCGCTAGTTAGTATATGCCTAAACCTTTTTGGACTGAGTGGGAGAAAGGGACGGAGCGGATTATACTGTTTGTCAAAGCCAAAGGTCTCTTTTTCAGTATGATGATGAGGCCTGCAGCTAGGGGCTTGGCAGCTATTCTCCCAGTGTCTTGATGTATAAACAGTTTCTTCTGACATTCATCAAAAACATTAATTCTTATATTAAGCCCTCAGAAGTCTGTGATTTCAGTGGTGGAGGAGGTTTCAATTTGGTTTAGGAGTTGAAGTTGCACTTTGCAAAATCGACTTTGTGTCAGTGGCTTGAGTGGGCATCAAGGTTTTTGATTCAGAGGGTGGAAGTCTTTTCTGTTCCAATGGGACGTATGCCTTTACCATGAAAATGTAAGTAGTTCGCAGGTAAGTGTATATATGTGTATATATATATATATATATATATATATATATATATATATATATATATATATATATATATATATATTAATATATTAATTAGGGTGGGTATGGGTTTTTGGGTGGCAAGAGTATTTTTAGGGTTTATAGTGGGTATGGGTTTTTAGGTGGCAAAGGGGTGATTTTAGGGTTTGGGTGGGTATGTGTTTTTGGGTGGCAAGGTTCATTTTAGGGTGGATATGGAGTTTTGGGTGGCAAGGGTAATTTTAGGGTTGGTATGGTTTTTGGGTGGCAACGGTAATTTTAGAGTGGGTATGGGTTTAAGGGTTGTGGGTTAATTAGGTAGGTTATATGTTTGTGTATATATATATGTGTGTATATATATATATATTTATTATCTACTGGCGGTCGCCAGTAGATAGTTATAGTTAGGACCGAGTTTCCATAGGAAATCTCAAAATTCTATTTTGAATGACTTTGGCGCCGGTTGATGAATCCTCGCGAAATTTTCAAAACTAATGGGGCGCTCCGCTCAGCTCCTACCCTGAAAGTCTCGGTGTGATTAGTCAAGCGGGGGCCGAGAAAAAAGGGGGGTCCCAAAACACGTTTTCTCCATGCATTTTCCCATAGGACCTTTAGTCGAAGGTACAGCCCGAACGGCTGAACAGAATTACTTGAAATTTGGCAGAGAGGTAGTCCTCAGGTCAGGCATGTGCCTTTTGCATATATGGTGTCAATCTGTTCAGTAGTTCCTGAGAAAATTGCAGTTAAAAGTACATAAATATCTATAGCCGCGCACCGTGCGCGCACCCTTACGTGCGCGAGCGTAATTCTGATTGGTGGTTACATGTCAGTCAACGTTCGAATCGGTCGAAATCAGGAAGTGTCGGCCGCCATTTTGTTTGTTTTGGGTGCGACACTGAAAAAGAGAGGTGGCGAATGTGAAAAGGGGGCAGGGTAGAGAGTTCCTGACCCCCTAGCCTTTGTCAGGGGGTCCCTGAAGTGCGCTGTGGTAGCCGGGGCTCCTAATGGTCAGGTGACCAAGCCAAAGAAAGTCTCATGGTACCAGGTGAAAGTGACAGACTCTTTTATTCTCCTGGTCTCAGTCAAGGGAGATGCGTAAAGTACTTAACAACAAAAAAAAAACAACAGTCAACAGTTTCCTTCACTGTCTCTGGGTTCTTCCTTGCGTTCTCAGGGCGGGTTCAGGAGTGCTCCAGGGGTTTTGCTTCTTGGTGGTCTGGAGGGGCGTAGGGAGAGAAGACAACAAAAGAGTACCAGGTTTTAGTCAGGGCTCTTTTCAGCAGTTGTATTTGTGCTACCACCACCTTTGAATCGGGCGTGAGGGGGAGTGAGGGACCTCCTACAAATTTAGTGACTCCCCGCCTCTTCCTACACAGTGCCTCCCTTCCCCTAACTACCCCCTCCCTTCACTATCTCCACCAACCCCACCCGAAAGGTCCCCTGAGTGTCACTCGCCTTGAGCCACGGCCCGTTACACGGACCGCGGCGCTGGGACCCGGGGCGTCTTCTCCTCTCCTCTGCCCACCGGGTTGGTTCGCGATGTATACCCCGCTCCTGGGTTCGTCTTTACTCCTGTCGCCGTCCGCCTCTGTTCCGTCGTCTCGTCGTCGCTTTCCTCTCTCTTCCTGGCTCTCTCCGTTCTCGTGTCCTTTCTCCCGCTTCGCCTCGCTGGTCTCGTTCTCTGCTCCGCGTCCTCCACACCCTCGCGTCTGCTTCTGTTCTTTTTCTTCCGTGTCCGGCTCCGCCCCCAGGTTCGAGCCAGAGACTAGTCCGCGTCCTGCTTCCGGATCAGTACGCAGCGGCTCCAACCAGCCCCACTTCCGGTCCACCCCGTCGTCTTTCTCACATGCGCGCACGGTGAAAAACCTTAAAAAAAATATATAATAATACATACATAACTTAGCATTTAAAAAACCGTACAAATTCACTTAAAAAACCATAGGTTTCTCACATGTTATAGTTAGGAATTAGCATTTAAAAAACCTTGCAAATTCACTTAAAAAACCATAGGTTTCACACATGTTATAGTTAGGTGGACATTTCACTCGTAAAAAACCACTGAAATTCCCCCGTTATAGTTAGTTCAGATAACTATAACTCGCGCGCCCGCAATCCACTGCTCATGACGTCACATATTACATCACTCACGACATGTTCAGTGGCATCACTCATGACATCACTGATGACATCATCCTTGTGATAGAGTGGCGGTCATGCGAGTTACAGTTATCTGAACTAACTATAACGGGGGAATTTCATTGGTTTTTTACGAGTGAAATGTCCACCTAACTATAACATGTGTGAAACCTATGTTTATTTAAGTGAATATATATATATATATATACACACACACACAAGCATATATATATATATATGTGTGCATATATATATATATTCATATATAGAGTTTATACTTACCTGTAAAAAAATTATTGTGCATATGCCTTTATCATGCATGCTTTTACAATGAAAAGATAAGTATTTTACAAGGAAGTATAAATCTTATTTAAATATATGGGTTTATACTTACCTGTAAAAGACTTACATTTTTGTGGTAAGGGCACATATGCGTTGGCAAATGTTGCGTAGTAAAGATGCATACGTTGTGGTGACGCGTTGTAAAGGCATGCTCAGTAATGGCATCATACAACTGTTGGAGCATGATCATGGTCCATGCCTTTTATTTTGCTCGAGCCCATGCCCCTTTTTAAGCAAGCATGCCTTGAGGTTTTGTGCTGCTTGGGCTTTGGCACTGGGGTGAAACTGGACTCCCTCAGAAGTAGTGCTCTGCCTTAGAGGCTGATTTTTTTAGGGGGTCTAGACTGACCGGATTGTTCTATCAAAGCGTTATCGTCAACTTGGTATTTGGCGAATGTTGATGCAATGCTGTTTCAACATTTTCTATCATTGCTTTGGCATCTGAGGAAAGAATGCCTCTGGCTCTTCTTGCTGGAAGAATTGTCCAGCCTCTTCCTGCTCTTCGATATGTAACTGGGGACTTTCAACGTCTTCGATGTCCTGGATGGCGAATATGTCATATGTCTCCAAGAGTTGCTCGCTCTGCAGTTTCAACTGCACCAGTCTGTCTAGTCTGTGATGTAGCGTCTCTTTGCAGCAAAACACAAGGCAGGGCTCACAGTATGACTCTGTGCTCGGGGTAAAGGCACAAGTTAGATATGCTGTGTCAGTTGACCTACGTGTTATTTGCATTACACTGTGAACAGAAGTGAAAAGGGGTTCTTTCCATACTGGTGCAGTCTTGAGATCTTTGACGAAACTGTTAAAGTGATGATGTCCCATCGAGTGGACCCAATAGAAAGCAATGGAAAATGTTGAAGTCTCTGTAAGTGATTGTTCTTCTTCTGAGCTGCAGATGTTGAAGAGAAGATGTCAAGGCGTGTCACTATCCCTTTTTCGACGCTTCAACTCTGGAGCAGCTTCATAACTATCTGAGTCCAATGGTGGTAGAAAACAATCTTACGGTGAAGCATTTGTGGCATGCCCTCTAGGACAAGGGAAATGTCCCAACAGATCTTGTGACTCAAGCTTCTTCAAAGAAAAACAACTTGCAAACATCTGGGCCCAACACTAGATGATAGAAGTATGCAGAGCATCTACAGCTACACAAGCTATGAACGTGTATATATATTATCTATACTCACTGAAAAAAACAAAGGTTAGAGTGACGTAGTTTTGATTTAAAATGAGATAAGAAGTAGCATTGCCTGTTGTCAAGTTAAGATATCTACAGAGTAGTGTTGGATAAAAACAATATATGGGGTTGACAAGTGGCTGCCTTACATATGTCAGCTAGCAAGATATTGCCTAGAAAGGCCATGGGTGCTGCTTTTTGTTTTTACATTTTGAGTGTGCCTTGAGGCTAACTAGGAAAGCTCTTCTGGCTTTGTGATAGGTTTGGATGCTCACTTGACCATCCATTTGGCGATACTTGACTTCTGGTACATTTCCACAATGCAGCATTTGTAAAGAGACACAATATAATATATATTAAACCTACTATTCTCCTTATAATACTTTTTTCAAACTCCATATACAATAGGCCCCCCGTTTTACTCAAGTGATCTATCATACATTTCTTGTCTGACCAATCATGAGATAGAAGATAAATCCTCAACCCACTTCAGTGGGAACTATCCCAGGTGGCATTTCCAAAGGGGAGGTCGGGCCAGCCGCTAACAAAAACGTTTTCAAAGGGCCCCATATATCCTTAGGCCTAGAGGTCGCCAGCAATGTGGAGGGAAATAGTTCACTATTTGTGTTGCAATAAATAAGACTGTTTAACCATGCCTTATCAGTACGGATACGCTTGCTCCCCAAAGATACAGCTATTTCCCTTTTGGCTAGCAATAGTGCAATTGAGGTGTAACTCCGGAGTTGCTTAGGGATGTTCCGAATGTACCTCAGAAGGGCTACCTGCGGGGTAGGATAAAGGTCCAGTCCGGTCATTCGGCTCAGGGTCTCATAGCTCGCCCTCCAGTAGTTGGCCACCTTCACACAGTTCCAGGTCATGTGGGCAAAGTCTGCATAGTGTGCCTGGCATTTGGGGCACACATGCGGTCTCGAGGGATCTATGGAGTGGAGTTTCGCTGTCAACATATATGCCCTCCACAGAAACTTAAAGTGAAGCAGCTTCTGCCTACTATTCAGATAGAACTCTTTAATCTGCAGGCAGCAGATGGACCACTGAGAATCTTCGATAGGGTGCCCCAGATCTCGTTCCCAGACAGCCCGGATTTTGGCATCTCTGGCCGGCAACAGTGCCGTAGAGATTTTGTACAGTTTAGAAACTAGGTGGTCCCCCTGTGCACTAGTAATCAGGGTTGTTAGAGGCAAATATGATTCTGGTTCCAGGGGATAAACAGCCAATAGTGCTCTGAGTGCGCAGCGCAGTCTGTTAAGTGTAAATTTATCCATGAAGAATGCATCGCTGAATCTCCCATCTTCTGCACAATGAATATATGTCCGCCCGGAAAAAGATCGCCAAAGGTTTCTAGAGAGTATGTAGTGAGCGTCTTTTGGACTATCTTTTCTTCAGTGATGAGTACCCATGGATTGTTAGCGAGTGGGATAGCCGATGAGTATAATGTTCGCCCCCAGGTAACTATTGCCAGCTTCCGCCAAGCCCAGCTAGTTGTGGAGACGGTTTGTATATCAATAGGGTCTCTGGGGAGTCCCTTGGGTAGCACAGTATTAAGTGGGGCCGGGCTCACAAGGTCCGCTTCCAGCTTAGAGTAGGGGATGCGAGCATCAGGATGGCACCAGGAGTACACGAAGCTGCACTGCGCCACTAAATAACAGATTTGAAAGTTCAGGACCCCCATGCCACCTCTTTTGTATGGAAGGGTCAAAGTATCCCAGCTGACCTTTGCCTTCTTTCCGTCCCATGCAAGTCTAATAAGATGTGAGCGTAGCGTGAGAAAAAACTTCTTAGGGAGTGGAATGGGTATATTTTGGAACAAATACAAAAACCTAGGGACAATCATTTTAATAAGTGCCACCCTCCCGACCAGCGAGAGAGGGGGCTTAATCCAGCGCTCTACATGTTGTTCTAAGGAGTACCATTTGGCATACTTGGAAACAGGTGGGCACTTGTGGGGTTTGGCAAAGGCTACGAACAGCTGGTCAACCTTGCAGAAGGACTGGGACCTGTCAGTATAGTACATAAGAGCCTGTCTGACATTTATGGATGAAGGGCTCTCCCTGCTCCGGAGTCTGGCTGACGGAAAGAGACTGGGGGCTGAGGTGAAAGGTGGAACCATTTTAGGGAGGAACTTTAGGTGGCCCAGAGCACCGTTCTTTGTCAACCTCAATGAAGGTTTCTTGTAGCGTGAGGGCTTCCAACTCACTGATGTGTCAGAGTTGTTATGGCTACGAGGAAGGTTAGTTTATAGGAAAGGAACTGGAGCCAGCATGACTGGAGGGGCTCACAAGGGCCCCCAAGAGCCGGGAAAGACCACACTGAGATTCCACACCAAGCCTGGGGAAACTGGGAGGGATAATCCTTTTAAGGCCCTCCATGAAAGCTTTTAACTATAGAGATTCTGAAAAAGGAGTGTTCCCTGTTTTCCATGTACACTGCTAAATGGAGCCATATTAAGGTATATGTGAGGCCTGATTTCTGCAGATAGAGCAGGTAACGTATAATGTCCTGGACAGTGGGTTTAAGGATGGGGTCCCAGTGTTTGGGGGTGCAATAATGGACAAATCTCCTCCATTTTGCTGCGTAGCAGGCTAATGTGGTACTCCTGCGGAACTTGCGTAAAATGTCCATGCACTCCTGTTATTGTAAATATGTTTTTTTCTAGTACATAGACCGTTAATTTCAATTTGAAATGTGTATTTTCAAATAGGTGACAAGTGAATAATTTGGTTTCCCTTCAATGTACATTCCTAGCATGTTCTTCTGTGTTACAAATGTGTCATAAAATCGTGATAATCAAGCTTAAACAAATACATTCATAAGAGTTAATCATCTATGCTTGTGCATATAAATTATTAGGTGCTACTAATATAGAGTTTGGATAAGGTTAGTGACTTTCGGCCTCAGACCTTGACTAAGCCTCGTTTACACTAATAATGTTCAACAAGTTCTCAGACCAAACCTTCTAAAACCCTAGGTATCAGGCCAGAGGTTAGAGAGGAGCTTTGCACCGGTGATTTCAGACAAGAGTGGCACGACTTCAGCATCAACTTCAAAGGTTCCTGTATAGTGGTTGGCATTAATAGGAGATTCGCGGTCTGTGCGCCCATCCACAGCTTTTGACTAAGATAGCAGGCTTACTACCCAGACAGAACACGAAGGATCTATTGTCCTGAAAACAGGTATACGAAGGCGACCAACCTTTCAGAATTGGGCAGTTTATTTACTAATCTGCCAGAACTAACTTAGTATAGGATGCAATAACCATGTTAGAATTTTCCCTGTTGCTTTCATTATTCATAAATTGCTTTGCTACATTATTACTTTTCTGTGTGGCTACAAATTCATAATATATGCACTAGATTAGGATTTAAAAATTACCATTTTAATTGCATGCTCTGTTTGTTAGTGTTTTTTTAGTGTGTTATTCATTTATCAAACATTGTTGGTGTCCACAAATCGTCCCTGACCCATCTTATGAGAATGATCATCACAAGAAACACTTTTATACAAACATTGCCTAGTGGGTTGCGTATTGGTTGCAGTTGAAGTGTAGTTTCTTTTTCAGGTTGGCACGTTGACAGAGCCCTTTTTGCCAGGGGGTCAGAAAACCAAACCCTGCAACCCTATGGGGCCTGAGAAAAAAATCAATGTAGAAGGTGCAGTTAGTTGAACTGAGAACATCAGGTGCCAAATTGATAGATTGAGTTGCAGGGGTGTCTGATTTAGCTTCTGTTCCTTGTGAGAAGGTCTGGCCTGTTGAGAAACTGCTAATGGGGGTTGACAAACACCTCAAGGAGCCCTGAATACTAGGGCTGACTAGACCAGGCGGGGGTTACTGGTATTAGATTTGAGATGTTTGCGGCATCTCCTGCACCACGTGTGGAAAGAGTGAGAGAGGAGGAAAAGCACAAGAAAAGATCCCTGACCAATTCATCCACAGTCCATTACCCATGGACTGTGGGCACCAGGAGGCAATGTTTGGGCATTTTGCATTTCTGGGTGGTAAACAGTTCTATGGAAATGGCACAAGTTGTAATTATTGTAATAAGACATGGGGACGGAGTTCCCACTCATGAACTTATTGATGAGACCTGCTGAGCAGGTCTGCCAAGTCATTGTCCACCTACAGAAGATACTCCACCAGAAGATGTACGTAGTGACACAGTGTCCAATGTCAGGTCTGCTGCACCAGTAATGACATTTATTACAAATCAGGGAGAAAGAAGGAACTGTGATCCATTCAGCTTCCTTGCTAATACATATAATATCAAATGGGGAATGGATCACTTGACCTGAGTAACCAGGGTTTGTAAATTTTCATGTCGTGTACCGATAAAAAACCCTCATTCACGTACAAAGGTGGAGCTTCCTCCACCTGGAGGTAAACCACTGGTTAGTACAGTAGTGATCAGGGAAACAAATGTTGAGTTTAACTAGTGCAGTGACTATCAAAAATGGTGATATTAAAAAGCTCGTATAGCCAGGTTAATGATTTTATTAAACCTGGGTTCGAGATGTTTTTAAAAATTGCATTGTGCGCATGAAGATTGGTTATGAATCTAACGCACTTATAGTGTCCATAAAAAAGGTCAACATGTTTCAGCCCTCGTGGTTGCCTATGTGGGTCAAGCGGGCTTTCTTCAGGACCTAGAAAGAAAAGTGATGGAGACCGTGTGTGCAAGGGTCTCTGTGTAAAGAGACTGTATATTTGACAGGGTCTCTATGAACCTCTGTATATTTACCAGATTCTCACAAGGTCCAATGGTACCTGTGTAAATGAAAAGAGGAGACAAAACAAACATATACAAAATGAGAATGTACAGTGTGCATTCTCCAATGTCCAAGCGGTCGGTTCAAAGGACAGAAGAATATCAAAGTAACTAAAAAATGGCAATTCTTCAGTTCAAGACAAAGTTTACTTTTTGTGGCAAAGATTCTCTATGTTTTCAGCGAGTGTATACATATACTTCTAAGTAAAGGAGGGAATTGTGAGTCTGTAAATTGGTGGGTGAGACATACAAAAGTGACCTCCGATATCTTTGCTTATACTAGGTGTAAGAAAGTGGGTTTCTGTTGCAGTAACCCCCCCTCCCCTTTTTTGCCTAATAGCTGATGCACTTTTCCTTGTTGTGCCCTGGGCTCCAGCCAATCAGGTGCCCAGGGCCTGTGTTCCTTCCCTAAAAACTGCCTAGCAGCTAAAACCCTGGTAAATGGTACCCTAGGTACCCAGGGCCTTGTGACCAGGGAAGGCCTCTAAGGGCTGCAGCACTCATTGTGCCACCCTTAGAGGCCCTGTACCCTAACACACACACACTGCTCTTGCAGGCTGAGTGTCTGGATACAAGACAAAACAGAGAGTCGACATGGCACACATCCCTGTGTGCCATGCCCACAACCTAAACTGCCCTGGCATACATCAGCCACCCCTCTAGCTGGGTGCCCTATGCCAGTGGTGTGGGCACAGACGCAGGTTTCTTATTGGACTTCCGCACCTGTTTTAGTTTTAGCACTCACCAGCACATCACATCCACACCTATTAGGCCCCTCACCCCCACAGCACCATACGGCGAGGAACAAAAGATCTCCGCTAAAGAGCCCCTCATTGGGTGCCCGTCGGGTATTGCAGCGCCGACCCGACGAGGAGCAGGCCCAATGATGAAGCATGACACCTAGCGGGCTGGGTGTGTGAGGGCCCTAGTTCCAAAGGAAGGATTTTTCCTCCCTTTTTCATAGGACGACCATTCAACTCAGTGGATGTTTCACTAAGCTCTCTCACCTCTTTTTTAGACCCACAATAAGGAACTACGTACCCTCTCTCTGTATAACTGTTGGGCATGTACGTTGGACCTTTCAAAGCCCTTTTGTCCCTCCCTCTTGATATATTGAATGCACGGGTAACGCCCGCGGGACTTTATCCTCAGGTGACCAGAAACGCAAATTGCTTTTCCTGGCCCACTCGTTTTTACTTCGTATATATAAATATATATACTTTTAATTTTAATATTTTGCTATTGTTTGCTAATACTCATATAGCACTAATCTGGGACTCCAGGTCACTATGGTGAATTACTATGGACCATTGGGACACCGGTGTGACATCTGCAAATAAACTGCACCAATGACCTTTCTTTCCTGACGATATGGTCGATGTGGCTAGTCCACTGTGGATGATACTTCTAATTAGCTTGCCCCATCCCGTGGACTAAGTATGTCACTGCCATCCCACATCTTGGTTTACTCGTGAAAATTATACATTTTTAATATATTGTATGCATATTATACACTGCCAAGCACAGGCGCCTGTATTACTACCCTCTCACATAGTGTTTACAGGCCCCGTTGCACCTTCTAAGATGGCCGACACAACACCTCTACTGTTGTCTCCTAGATACACGTCATTGGCAGTAATACGTCACACTTTATCATGTGGATGTTGGCCCCGCCCTCTAACAGGAACCGGTGGGTTTATCAGCACCTTCACGCAGCGTCTGCCACCACCCGGTTCCGGCGACGTAGGGATAGGTCCACATCTAGAATTCTGTGGATATCAGGTATGAAGGAAATTACGAGCGGTCATTGCCCGATTTGGAGGTGAGCTAGGCGATTGATTACTACATCGCGTCCCTAGCATGTTGACGCCTATTCCATAGAGCCACTCATTAAGCTGATTGTGAATACGGGGAATCAATCCTCCGTTATTCTGCAGGTCTACACCTTATGCTTCTGGTGTCTTTTTGAATGGGCACATAGAGGTGTCTGTGGCTTGCTGACTTTTCGGCTTACGGTGGGCTACGTATGTTGATCAATTCATTATGGAAAGACGTGTTATGCATCTGATATACCGCCTCCACTCACTAGCTGCATATATTATGTCATTTGTAGCAGGGGTTTTGATGACTCTATTTGGGAACCCGTTTACTTAATATTTCTTTATTACTTTGTCCCGTTAGGACACTACACTATGTGTGTCCTCAAGCCGCCGGAAACTGTTGAGGCATACCTTTTACATATTTTAGGTGAGTCCTATTTCCTGTTCTTCACCTGTCCTGTGATCATTGGGAGTTTCTCCACCCCCCCTTTTTTTAAGCTACTTCACCTTGAGTTTGCTGCTAGTTGTTTCACCGCATGCTAGCACTACAGGTGTGTGATGATATAAGGCAAACTTTGCTTTTTTAATGGGTCACTATTATCAATGTTATAATTTTTAAAGATGTTGAGAGAGCCTTTACTGTTACTTCACCTGTACAGTTATTGATGAATTGTTTTTCCATCTTTTCAGGTCGTCCTCCATATCTGTGGGTACTTTTCCCCGCAGTTTAATTATATGGTAGGTAGTAGACTCACCCTACCATAGTGTGTGGATAGTTTTAATTTGGTCCTGAAGAATTGCCATTGATCCCCCTGACTACCAGGCAAGAAACATGTTGACCAGAAAAGTAAAAGTAGAGCGGGATGTCTTGATTCATTATAGTCAGATAGCCGCCACTTCTTTTCTATTTTTAATCAGGTAGGGAGCCTACCAGAATAAAGGTTTCTTATTGGACTTCCGTAACTGTTTTAGTTTTAGCACTCACCAGCACATCACATCCACACCTATTAGGCCCCTCACCCCCACGGCACCATACGGCGAGGAACAAAAGATCTCCGCTAAAGAGCCCCTCATTGGGTGCCCGTCGGGTATTGCAGCGCCGACCCGACGAGGAGCAGGCCCAATGATGAAGCATGACACCTAGCGGGCTGGGTGTGTGAGGGCCCTAGTTCCAAAGGAAGGATTTTTCCTCCCTTTTTCATAGGACGACCATTCAACTCAGTGGATGTTTCACTAAGCTCTCTCACCTCTTTTTTAGACCCACAATAAGGAACTACGTACCCTCTCTCTGTATAACTGTTGGGCATGTACGTTGGACCTTTCAAAGCCCTTTTGTCCCTCCCTCTTGATATATTGAATGCACGGGTAACGCCCGCGGGACTTTATCCTCAGGTTACCAGAAACGCAAATTGCTTTTCCTGGCCCACTCGTTTTTACTTCGTATATATAAATATATATACTTTTAATTTGAATATTTTGCTATTGTTTGCTAATACTCATATAGCACTAATCTGGGACTCCAGGTCACTATGGTGAATTACTATGGACCATTGGGACACCGGTGTGACATCTGCAAATAAACTGCACCAATGACCTTTCTTTCCTGACGATATGGTCGATGTGGCTAGTGTACTGTGGATGATACTTCTAATTAGCTTGCCCCATCCCGTGGACTAAGTATGTCACTGCCATCCCACATCTTGGTTTACTCGTGAAAATTATACATTTTTAATATATTGTATGCATATTATACAGTGCCAAGCACAGGCGCCTGTATTACTACCCTCTCACATAGTGTTTACAGGCCCCGTTGCACCTTCTAAGATGGCCGACACAACACCTCTACTGTTGTCTCCTAGATACACGTCATTGGCAGTAATACGTCACACTTTATCATGTGGATGTTGGCCCCGCCCTCTAACAGGAACCGGTGGGTTTATCAGCACCTTCACGCAGCGTCTGCCACCACCCGGTTCCGGCGACGTAGGGATAGGTCCACATCTAGAATTCTGTGGATATCAGGTATGAAGGAAATTACGAGCGGTCATTGCCCGATTTGGAGGTGAGCTAGGCGATTGATTACTACATCGCGTCCCTAGCATGTTGACGCCTATTCCATAGAGCCACTCATTAAGCTGATTGTGAATACGGGGAATCAATCCTCCGTTATTCTGCAGGTCTACACCTTATGCTTCTGGTGTCTTTTTGAATGGGCACATAGAGGTGTCTGTGGCTTGCTGACTTTTCGGCTTACGGTGGGCTACGTATGTTGATCAATTCATTATGGAAAGACGTGTTATGCATCTGATATACCGCCTCCACTCACTAGCTGCATATATTATGTCATTTGTAGCAGGGGTTTTGATGACTCTATTTGGGAACCCGTTTACTTAATATTTCTTTATTACTTTGTCCCGTTAGGACACTACACTATGTGTGTCCTCAAGCCGCCGGAAACTGTTGAGGCATACCTTTTACATATTTTAGGTGAGTCCTATTTCCTGTTCTTCACCTGTCCTGTGATCATTGGGAGTTTCTCCACCCCCCCCTTTTTTTAAGCTACTTCACCTTGAGCTTGCTGCTAGTTGTTTCACCGCATGCTAGCACTACAGGTGTGTGATGATATAAGGCAAACTTTGCTTTTTTAATGGGTCACTATTATCAATGTTATAATTTTTAAAGATGTTGAGAGAGCCTTTACTGTTACTTCACCTGTACAGTTATTGATGAATTGTTTTTCCATCTTTTCAGGTCGTCCTCCATATCTGTGGGTACTTTTCCCCGCAGTTTAATTATATGGTAGGTAGTAGACTCACCCTACCATAGTGTGTGGATAGTTTTAATTTGGTCCTGAAGAATTGCCATTGATCCCCCTGACTACCAGGCAAGAAACATGTTGACCAGAAAAGTAAAAGTAGAGCGGGATGTCTTGATTCATTATAGTCAGATAGCCGCCACTTCTTTTCTATTTTTAATCAGGTAGGGAGCCTACCAGAATAAAGGTTTCTTATTGGACTTCCGCACCTGTTTTAGTTTTAGCACTCACCAGCACATCACATCCACACCTATTAGGCCCCTCACCCCCACGGCACCATACGGCGAGGAACAAAAGATCTCCGGTAAAGAGCCCCTCATTGGGTGCCCGTCGGGTATTGCAGCACCGACCCGACGAGGAGCAGGCCCAATGATGAAGCATGACACCTAGCAGGCTGGGTGTGTGAGGGCCCTAGTTCCAAAGGAAGGATTTTTCCTCCCTTTTTCATAGGACGACCATTCAACTCAGTGGATGTTTCACTAAGCTCTCTCACCTCTTTTTTAGACCCACAATAAGGAACTACGTACCCTCTCTCTGTATAACTGTTGGGCATGTACGTTGGACCTTTCAAAGCCCTTTTGTCCCTCCCTCTTGATATATTGAATGCACGGGTAACGCCCGCGGGACTTTATCCTCAGGTTACCAGAAACGCAAATTGCTTTTCCTGGCCCACTCGTTTTTACTTCGTATATATAAATATATATACTTTTAATTTGAATATTTTGCTATTGTTTGCTAATACTCATATAGCACTAATCTGGGACTCCAGGTCACTATGGTGAATTACTATGGACCATTGGGACACCGGTGTGACATCTGCAAATAAACTGCACCAATGACCTTTCTTTCCTGACGATATGGTCGATGTGGCTAGTCCACTGTGGATGATACTTCTAATTAGCTTGCCCCATCCCGTGGACTAAGTATGTCACTGCCATCCCACATCTTGGTTTACTCGTGAAAATTATACATTTTTAATATATTGTATGCATATTATACAGTGCCAAGCACAGGCGCCTGTATTACTACCCTCTCACATAGTGTTTACAGGCCCCGTTGCACCTTCTAAGATGGCCGACACAACACCTCTACTGTTGTCTCCTAGATACACGTCATTGGCAGTAATACGTCACACTTTATCATGTGGATGTTGGCCCCGCCCTCTAACAGGAACCGGTGGGTTTATCAGCACCTTCACGCAGCGTCTGCCACCACCCGGTTCCGGCGACGTAGGGATAGGTCCACATCTAGAATTCTGTGGATATCAGGTATGAAGGAAATTACGAGCGGTCATTGCCCGATTTGGAGGTGAGCTAGGCGATTGATTACTACATCGCGTCCCTAGCATGTTGACGCCTATTCCATAGAGCCACTCATTAAGCTGATTGTGAATACGGGGAATCAATCCTCCGTTATTCTGCAGGTCTACACCTTATGCTTCTGGTGTCTTTTTGAATGGGCACATAGAGGTGTCTGTGGCTTGCTGACTTTTCGGCTTACGGTGGGCTACGTATGTTGATCAATTCATTATGGAAAGACGTGTTATGCATCTGATATACCGCCTCCACTCACTAGCTGCATATATTATGTCATTTGTAGCAGGGGTTTTGATGACTCTATTTGGGAACCCGTTTACTTAATATTTCTTTATTACTTTGTCCCGTTAGGACACTACACTATGTGTGTCCTCAAGCCGCCGGAAACTGTTGAGGCATACCTTTTACATATTTTAGGTGAGTCCTATTTCCTGTTCTTCACCTGTCCTGTGATCATTGGGAGTTTCTCCACCCCCCCCTTTTTTTAAGCTACTTCACCTTGAGCTTGCTGCTAGTTGTTTCACCGCATGCTAGCACTACAGGTGTGTGATGATATAAGGCAAACTTTGCTTTTTTAATGGGTCACTATTATCAATGTTATAATTTTTAAAGATGTTGAGAGAGCCTTTACTGTTACTTCACCTGTACAGTTATTGATGAATTGTTTTTCCATCTTTTCAGGTCGTCCTCCATATCTGTGGGTACTTTTCCCCGCAGTTTAATTATATGGTAGGTAGTAGACTCACCCTACCATAGTGTGTGGATAGTTTTAATTTGGTCCTGAAGAATTGCCATTGATCCCCCTGACTACCAGGCAAGAAACATGTTGACCAGAAAAGTAAAAGTAGAGCGGGATGTCTTGATTCATTATAGTCAGATAGCCGCCACTTCTTTTCTATTTTTAATCAGGTAGGGAGCCTACCAGAATAAAGGTTTCTTATTGGACTTCCGCACCTGTTTTAGTTTTAGCACTCACCAGCACATCACATCCACACCTATTAGGCCCCTCACCCCCACGGCACCATACGGCGAGGAACAAAAGATCTCCGGTAAAGAGCCCCTCATTGGGTGCCCGTCGGGTATTGCAGCACCGACCCGACGAGGAGCAGGCCCAATGATGAAGCATGACACCTAGCAGGCTGGGTGTGTGAGGGCCCTAGTTCCAAAGGAAGGATTTTTCCTCCCTTTTTCATAGGACGACCATTCAACTCAGTGGATGTTTCACTAAGCTCTCTCACCTCTTTTTTAGACCCACAATAAGGAACTACGTACCCTCTCTCTGTAACACAGACTCAGGAGCCCTGTGCCCCTACAGTACCCAGGTCCATTCCTGGGTCCTGTAAGTGCAGTGCTGCCAGCTAAGAGTATATGGTGCTGGGAGCTTGTCAAACACGAACTTCACAGCACCATAATGGCAGCACTGAAGACTGAGAAGTTTGGTATCAAACTGCTCAGCACATTAAATCCACACTGATGCCAGTGTGTGATTTAATGTACAAAGCACCACAGAGGGCATCTTAGAGAGGCCACCTGAAACCTAAACCTACAATCCATGTCTGTTCTGAGGCTGCCTAGGCTGCCACACAGCAGACATGTTGCAGGACCCCTGGGTAGGAGAGCCCCTGCTCTCCTGGGTCTGCAACAATGCACATCCTGGGCGATGTGCTAAATCTCCTCCCCCAGGATGGGCAGGGGGAAGCTTCAAAGGCATTCCGCCTCTGTGAGCTTCCCCAGGCCACTGCAACCCCCCACTCTGGCGGGAAGCTTGGCCGGAAACCCCAAATAACGACAGGGGATGTGCCAGCCTGCCAACCCCACCCCTCAGGTGGGGGAGGCGAGGTGAAGCACATCTCCGGGCTCTCGCCATCTTGAAGATGGGAAGCCCTGCCCAATCAGGACTAGGCTCCTGCCCCCCTCCTACAGGAGAGAGGCAGGATAGGGGGTGTACCCACCCCAGGACAGGGACCCATTGGCCCCTGCCCTTCATCTACCTGTAACGCCCCTAAATCTAGTATTTAGGGGCACCCTGAACCTTCCTTCCCCAGATTCCAGATTCAAAACTACAAAGAAGAGCAAGAAGAAAGAAGACCTGGCCTGCAGCTGCTAAAAAGAGGAAGACATCAACTGCTTTGGCCCCAGCCCTACCGGCCTGTCGACCCTCGAACCTGCTCCTGCTCCAACCCGGCATCTCTTGTGGCCAGCAACCTCACCAACCCCGGAGGACCTGGCTACCTTTTGGCTCTAAGCCCCTGGGACTCCCATGAGTAGAGGCTCTACTCAAAACCTACCTCTAATCCCTGGCAGCAGCCCGGAACCGCGAACCCAACACATTCTGCACCAGCCAAGCCTGGCCAGTGCCGGAGTGAACAAAGACCCCGAGGACGACCCCACGGCGACTGTGACCCCGAGTCCGGCACCCAAGGACCTCCCTCGACATTCCTGAAGAAGCCTGCAGCCTCAGAACAAGGTGCCCCCCCTACCGCAATCAACAGAGGGTAAGATTTCCCGACACCAAAAGGCACTCCAGCACGCGGCGCCCTGCGGCCCCCTGTGCCCAATCCCGGGGTACCTACCTATCCTCCAACTACCCAACTTACCTCTCGAAGTGGTGGTGGCACCTGAAGAGTCCTCGTCCCCGAGCTTGCAGTCTTTTTCTAAACCGGAGATTTCCCATTCAAATCAATTGAGTGCCCGAAGGCTCAAAAGCACCCTGCACCCAGCCGCCCGAGTGGCCCTGGCAGTGAAAACTCTACACCTACCTACTTCCCCACTTGCCCTGAGTAAGTGACCAGGAGCCCAGCTCCCACAGCCGCGTGGCTTGCCAGTCAGCAGCCACCAACCAAGGCCCCCCTATCCCTCATAGGATAACATTGGGCCTAACTCTCTCTGCACCCGGCCGCCCTAGAGTCGCTGAGGGTGAACCAACTGTACCTACCTGACCCTGGGGGACCCCTGAGTCTATGCCCAGAACCTCAACTCTGCCAGTCGAGTACTTATCCTGAAACCGATAACTCTATTTTCCTCATAGGGTAACATTGACTGGCTTTTTCCTGAAATGTCTTCGAAGTGTGGACTTTTCAAATCCTAAAATATTCACCAAAAATCAGCCGAGTAACGAAAACGAAATTACTCACCTGCTCTTAGGTGAGCTCCCAGTGCTGGATCTTGGTGCCCAGCACTGACTCTGAAAAATACTTACAACTGTACTTACCCGTAACCCAATTTTCTTCCATAGGAAACCATTGACTGTTTTTCTGTGAAATTTCCTTTGTGTCAATTTCTGCAATCTTTAAATATTCTTCAAATATCGTATAATATCTGAAAACGTAATTACTTACCTGTTTTGGATAAAGGTCCCAGTACTGAGTCTAGGCACCCAGTACTGGATTACAAAAGTAACTAGAACATACTGTACCTGCAACTTGAATTTTCTTCCATAGGGAATCATTGACTGTTTTCCATGAAATATTTTTTAAGTGTCAACTTTAAAAATAGCTAAATATTGTTCAAAATTCATTACCTAAGTCGACTTTCATTACTTGATTCTGAGTACTGACCCAGGACTGAATCTAGGATCCAGTCCTGGAATTCCAAAAGTAATCTAAAAAGTAATCTGTTACAAATAACTTGAATTTATCATTGAGCTTAATGCATTGTTGTGTTTAAAATAGAGTTGCCTATTGCAACCACTTGTAACTGTTTACAAAAACCAATTGCATATTGCAAAAGTATTTATATGAAACATCTCATCCTGAGAACGTATATTTTAAATCCAAGTGTTGGTTCTAAAATAAAACAAGCATATATTTTTTATATATAAACCATTGGCCTAGAGTTCAGTTATTGAGTGTGTGAGACCATTTGCTGATTGAGTGTTTACAACAAATGCTTTACACTGTCCTCTGATACTGCCTTACTGCTCGACCAAGCTACCACTTTAGAGAGTAAGGTTATATCTAACTTTGACCTCTGTCAAACCCTGGGGGACTGTGGACTCTGTACACCCTGTACCTATTAAGGAACAGTATATACAGAGCCACTTTCTCACACTAGGGTGTAGGTTAGTAATGCCCAGGTTTTTGTGCAATGTGCAAGGTATGTTAGACGGGTATTCTGATTGCTTCATGGTGTGGAGCAAGGGTTTCCTTGGTGAATGTCAAGGATTTCGCTATGTGGACATGCGTGTAGTATCGGTAGCCCCATGACACTTCAGTGTACCTGTTGATTTAGTGGCGCTACTGTCTGGCCATAGTTATTACGAGAAGCGTCTGTTGTCCGTGGCCCCGTGATACTTCAGTGTGCTGGTTGGTGAGGGGGCACTTCTATCGCTCCTGTTGCGGTGGTAGTTGGTAATGCGAACGCGCATATACCTGTCCAATGAGGGAGGCTCGTAGGGTGTGCAGGTGTCTATATACGATTTCTTTTTTTTTTTTTTTTTAAAACCTTTATTCGTGCATATTAAAAGAACAAATACGGGCCTACAACCTTCAGGCCGGCCACGATACGGTTAAGCACTGATACAAACATTACGGCCCCTGTGCTTCAACGGTCAAGGTTAGCAACGATTTATGAATCATACACTGGAGAGATCCTTGACCCCAGGGAAAGGAGAAGTGAAGGTTAATTTTAAAGTTTTCAAAATAATTTTATCAGGGAAATAGTCAGTGAAGAATAAGAACCAAGGAGATTCGAGTCCGCACGATATCTTCACCACACGGGAGAGCAGCAGCATCATTAAAACAGCAATGGAAGTAAAATCTCAGGCAGTGAGGCAATGCAGTTATATAACAGGATAGTCACATGAGCAATTACGCACCCCTCCAGTGCCGCCCCCACTCAGTCAACCCCACACCCGGACCCAGAATCGAAACAAGTATAGCGCAGAAACATAAAGAGAAAAAAAGGCCCATAGAACTAATTAGAAACAGTAAATTACCCCCCCACCCTACACCAATGCGGAGGCTACGGCCTTCCCCCCCCCCAGCATAGTGCCTGTCGCCCAATAAACCCGAAATATAGACAAGAAAAAGAGTAAGAATAAAGTAAAGAAAGATAAGAAAACAGTACACCTATGATAAAGGGGGTGAGAAAAGAATAGAACTATTCTAATCTAAACTCCCAAAAAGAAGAAAGTGGGGAGGAGCCTACGTATCATCAGAGCGCCCTAAACCATCGGCCATCTTTGGCTTCCACACACTGAGAACCCACTACCCCAAAAGCGGTCGTGTGAAAATGAATGTCACAACAATTTAAATGAAGGAAGACAAATCGCGACGAATGCGCACAAAGTATACATACAGTTCCAGTCCCAGTCCAGCCCCTCCGTGAAACCATGGCGATATTAATCAGTCTAGCCCTGGCCCGATCGCGGGCTTGAGATTAAGCCAGCCCCTACATGAAGGCCCCGCATCCCGTGCAGACAAAGACAATATGGCCGCTTGGGAGAAGATGGTGAAGTAGAATCCCAAAATGGCCGCCGACCAACTGTAGAGGTCCCTTTGTGCACCACATAAAGTCCAGACATGGCATGTAGAGTACAGGAGTTCCACAGAAAAGAAGCAGTAGGCCACCGTGAACGATTCCTCGAGGATGTTAGGTGTTGCTCAGCTGGATACTCTTGCAGACGCGGTGAGGCAGGCAACAATGAAGCAGGCAGCAATGAACGGGGAAACAAAGTATCCGCTGTTAAGCTGGAGAGCAATTGATCCTGGGTGCCGGGAAAGCCAGAAGCAGGCACCAGTGTAGCACGATCACACACAGCCGTTGCGTCCCCGCAAGAGGACAAAAGCACTGGCAGACCCACGCCGTGTTGATGACAAACGGAGCGCTCACGGCCCGTAGCCGACAGCATGGAGTCAAACTGCTCACTCAGCGCCTGAAAGCGAGCACACATTTGTAGACGAAAGTCCCGCAGGACGGCCAGTACGGAGCCGCATGTCAGCGGAGGCTGCACCCCCACATCGGCAGCAATCCAGGACGGCACTGTGGAGCTGGTGTCTGGTGGAGGGAGGGCGAAGCGGGCAGCGGGCAAGACCGGAGTATCACCCCCCAGCCGCGAGCAGGCAAACAACGCCATGTTTTACCGCCGGACGGTACAATGGCCAGGGGGGGGGGGTCGTAGCAAGGAGTCAGTTCCCCTCAGGTCTGCGCCGCAACTGGGAAAGCCAACAGTCGCCTCCCTTCCCTCGGGTTCTCTTTGCAGCCGATTAGGCAATAGAAGAAGGGGGTCGGCAGCCTCCCACAGCGCGGTCCACAGATCGGGGCAGGAGACCCGCCTCACCAGGGCTTACCTTACAGCCCCAGCCCTTCAGGCGCAGGGTGCAGGAGGTGTCTGGCCGTCCCTCCCCAGGCTCATCTGGCGACAGTCCGTGGTGTTAGGTGAGGTCGGGACCGCGGGGCTCGGGTTTGCGCTAGCGAGTCCGGGGACTGCGGAGCTTCCAGGGGGCCGGCAAAGGCCACAATGGAGCAGGGGTCCAGGGCGGAGAACAAAAGCACCAAGAACTCCGGCATCCGGGCGGGCTGAGACTTCGGGGAAGCGGCGGCGTGGACAGCGCGTCGTCGCACACGTTTCACCTCGAGAATCGGTAAGGATAGGAATCAGGATAATAGTCCGGGGCCAAGGGCCGACGGAGCCGGGCGCTCAAGCGTCTGCTCCGGTCGCCATCTTGGCTCCTCCCCTATATACGATTTCTTAATGGTGTGAGGTAGGGACTTCTTTGGTGAACGTCATAGATTCCGTAATGCGAGGGTACACGTGGTATTGGAGGCACCATGATATTTCTATGCGCCGGTTGAGTTGGGTGGCGCTACTTAGTAACAATAGTTATTCTGAGATGCATCTACTATGCGTTGCCCCGTGATACTTCCGTGTGCCTGTTAGTTAGGTTCTATGCGGCCATGATAAATGTTAGGGAGAGTGATTTAACGTAGGTCAAGTTTGTGTGGCACTTTTATCTATGGCGCTCCTGCTAAAAATTCCAGTATTATGCTTAAGGGATATTATTGATACTTTTGCGACCAATTTAACGGAAAAAGTTTTGTTTAGAAAGGCGCTGTATCCTATTTAGTAAAGAACAACAGGAGCGAAAACCCTTAAACCTTGTTGAGATTAGGGTAAGTATGTAAGGACACTACAAATGTCAAAATTGTTCAGTTTGTGATCTTACACAAAATACAAAGGAGTTTAAAGGCGGGAGCATTGTTCAGTTTGTGATCTTACACAAAATACAAAGGAGTTTAAAGGCGGGAACAAAACCTATACGCTCAAAACTTTTACTAACTGTAGGTCCCAGAATGTGATCTATGCAATCATATGCCCATGCAACCTCACATACATTGGTCAAACGACCCAGATCAAGCAGAGGATCATTCAACATAAGAGTCGCATACACTGCAAAACACTGACTGCTCCCCTTGTGCCTCATTTTCTAGAGAAAGGCCATAGTGCGACTGACATTTCCTGGCAAGTGATAGACCAGCCTACACTACCCCACCGAGGTGGCAATATAAAAGCACTACTGAACAAAAGTGAATCCAAGTGGAGCCATGTTGTACAACAGCGTGGGGAAGAGGAGGGAAAACATGGCGGCCAGCTAGGAGACTGGTCGGGAGTGCTGTAGGTGGCGTGCTGGGCGAAAGTGAATCAAGCGGTCTGGCGGCGCTAACGGAAATATTTTGAATGCCTCAAGTATCTTAACTAGTGTCCGTAAAATATCGGTACACTATTGTAGCAAATTTTGGAGACATAGGGGGAACTGACCCGCAGTGCATGGCGAGCGCGAACGTTACGGACACCACGGACGCCGCGGACGCCGCGGACGAACAACACGCACCTGAGTTCCCGGCTGCCACGGAGGCGGGGTTCCCGGAGGTAGCGTTGCAGGACTGCTCCACAGCGGTAAGCGGAGTGAGACAAGCAGCAGGGTCCGGACGCTGGAACCGAGCGGTTTTTGAGCGAGGCAGGGGGAGACGGGCAGTTTCCAGACTTCAGTTTAGCGCGGGTGGAGCGCTAGGTAGGGGAGCAGCTAGCGAACAAGCAGCAAACCCCCCCCCCTCCCCCACTAAGTTTCTAGCTGACGCCCTACCAGGTAACAACGAGCAAAAAGGTGGGGAAGACGTCACTGTTTGCAAATCAAAATTAAAGTCAGTACAAAAAACCAGTAAGCGTTATGCGCTTAGAAGCATAATTCAGTCAAAGGGAGGGGATGGTGGTGATTTACAATCACAGTCAATTAGCAAAGTTTCTAGCAATATAAAAAAGCACACCCGGCAAACTCATAAATCGGTGGCACTAGCTAAGAAGACAACTTTTAACCCTTCTTTGAACGCATATTTCAAACCAGTCCCCCGGACTCTTATACTTACGAGAGGTCAGAGTTTAGTAGATTTGGCAGGTTTAGAAAAAATAAAAGCTAATTCAAACTCAGCGGGGTCTAAGGGTAGTTTAGACGATTGGTCTGACTTCCTCTCTCCTAATAGATATAATCCTTTGGAGATGGAGGCAGGTAACTTAGATTTGGGAACAGATGAGGAGCCCCGCGAGCCAATAGATACTCTTAGTTTGAGGGGTTCAGATGCCACGGTTGTCCTCCCCGATCTACAGGATAATTCTTTGAGTATTATTATGTCAGAGGAGGCCCGTACAGATACAGTTGTTATAGCCCTATTAAAAAAGCTTGATTTAGATATGCACAAGGGCTTTGAGGAGTCTAAGGCTAAGCAAGATGGGATCAGGGAGGCGGTCGGTCTATTGGAAGCTAAGTTTGATGAACTGAATCTTCGTACAGCCACTCTTGAGACTGAGGTTAAGGTTATGCATGATAAATTGGAGGAGAATAGTAAGGAGCTCACGCAGGTTAAAGTCAGAGAAAAAGTCTATGAGGAGCGGCTGGAAAGATTGGAAAATATGCAGCGAAGAAATAATCTAAAAATGTTGAGGCTTCCTGAGGGGAAGGAAGAGGCTGATCTAAAGGGGTTTATTGTGCATCTATTAAAAACGGAGTTACAGTTGAGCGAGACTGAAGAAGAGTTATTGCAGGATATACAGAGGGTGCATCGTGATCCTTTTAGATTAAATCCCAATCGTTCGAAACCTAGGAAAATATTGATTAATTTCCTGACCTATGGGTTAAAAGAAAAAATCTTAGCGATTGCTTTGAAGAAGGGTCATTTGAATATTGATGGGGCAAGAATTGAGATAAGATCAGATCTTTCAGCAGCAACAGCAAACAGACAATGGGAGCTGGGGAAGAGGATTGAATCTGTTAGGAAATTGGGAGCTACAGTTCAGTTAAAATTTCCGGCGTTTCTGAGAGTTAGGTGGAATAATAAGATGCATATATTTAGAGAAGTGGAAGATGCTGATAACTTTTTGGAAGTGTGTCAAGCCAGCGACCATTCAGGAGGTTTATAAAAGAATACAGATACAGATTTTTTTGATGTGATGTGATTAATTAGATAACAATCCAGCACGCTTACCGTCTTGGCACTCGTCAGGCCTAGGTTGGGCCTAATGTTAGAGGGTGGGTTTTCCCGGGTGAGGGTTCAGGGTTTGGGGGGTACGGGGATGGGAGAGTTGGGGGTGGGGGTAGGGTGGGGGAGGGCATTAAATATCCAAACAGTTCTCATGAGTTGCTTTAGTTTTAGCATCTGGGTGTTGGTGGTAGCAAACAGAGGTGAGGTTAATTATGGGTAGAGACCAAATTATTTTGATGTCATGGAATGTAAATGGCTTAAGGGTTAAACCTAGGAGAGATAGGATTTTGAGATATCTACAAGACTCTTCGGCAAATATTATTATCCTTCAAGAATCTCATTTAACAGAGGCAGAAAGTATAAAATTTATTGGTGCACTTCGATGGTTAGATTGTATATTTTACACACCACAGACTTTTGTAACAAGGGGCATTCTAGTGTTGGTTAGGAAGGGATTAGTGTGTCAGATTGAAGGGAAAAAAGCAGACACTAAGGGTAGGTGGTTGATAGTGAATATTAAGATTGCCGGTCTATTATATAATGTAATTGGGTATTACGGCCCAAATCAAGATGATGTGACTCCATTAGAAGAGTTAGCTAAGGAGATGCTGTCTCTTACGGGTTATATAGTTTTTGCCGGAGACTTTAATACGGTATTAAACCCCAGATTAGATCGCTCGGCGAGCAGCAGAGCGCATGTAAATAGCAAAATGGCCTCCAATTTAAAAGGTTTGATGGAACAATTTGGTTTGTGTGATATTTGGCGACTTAGGGCAGGTCAGAAGTTGGGATTTACTTTCTTAAATAAAAAATATCGCCATAGGTCGAGAATTGATTATTTTCTAATTGATGCGAGATTACAGGGTAAAGTAAAAGAAAGTATGCATGTTGGGATACACCTTTCCGATCATTCGGCGGTTATTTTAGAGCTTGCTACTGGAGTTAGTGAATCAGAGTCAGTATGGAGGTTGGACCGCACAGTTTTATATGATGAGGAGGCAATGCAGTCTCTTCAACACGAACTTGAAATCTTTATCGAGCAAAATTTAGGTACAGCTAGACTAGACATTGTCTGGGAAACAACTAAGGCTTTTCTGCGAGGGAGATTAGGTGCTATTGGCGCCAGCAAAAGAAGGAAATACTTTTTTGAGGTTGAAAGTTTAGAACAGGAAATCAGGCAAGAAGAGGCAGATATAATTAATAATTATAGGGATAGTTCACAACAAGAGGAGAATATTCAGAAACTGTTGGATTTGAAAGAAAAATTAACTCTAGTTGTTAACAATCGGGTAAAAGAGAAATGGCTTGCTTCTAGATTAGCTAATTTTCAGTATGGGGAGGGGTCAGGTAAACTACTTGCCTGGAAAGCCAGGACAGATAGGACAAGGAATATAATTAAGGAAGTGAAATTGGAGACATCAGGTGTTATGGTTACTGAAACTAAGGACATAGTGGATGCCTTCTTCAAGTATTATGCAGAGGTCTACAGGGAGGATATGGTTCCAGATAGGAAGAAGATAGATGAATGGTTAATTTGTCTACGACCTGTGACTGATGATCTACAAAATATGTTAGATCAAGAGATTACACAAGGGGAATTAGATTTGGTTATTAGATCAGCTAAGAAGGGCAAAGCACCAGGCCCAGATGTCCTCCCGGTTGAGGTGTATAAGATGCTGTCTGGTAGTTTGATACAGTTATTATTAAAGGTATTCAATGAGGTCCTTTTGGGTAATGTAGAGATCCCAGCCTCCTGGAACCAGGCCAACATTATTGTAATTCCTAAACCTGAGAAGTCACCAAGGTATTTGGATTCATACAGACCAATTTCACTATTGAATTCGGACTATACATTATATGCTAAGATTCTAGCAGATAGGTTGGCGAAGGTGATCCCAGGAATAGTACACGAGGATCAAAAGGGGTTCATTAAGGGAAGGTTTCTTAAAGATCTAACCTTCTCTCTCATAACAAGCATTGATATCGCTATTGACCGAAAACTTCCTCTAGCGATTGTCGCCTTGGACGCCGCGAAGGCGTTTGATCGCGTGAATTGGTTATTCCTTAAAGCGGTAATCATGCACCTTAAATTGGGGAAAAAGTTTAGTTCTTCCTTACTGTCCCTTTATCAATTCCCTACTTCAAGGGTACTAGTTAACGGAGCTCTAACTAAAAGTATTAAGGTAATGAGAGGGACAAGGCAAGGGTGTCCTCTGTCCCCACTTTTGTTTGATTTATACATTGAACCGTTGGCATGTAGAATTAGGGAGACTGAGGACATCCCCCCTTTTAGATTTCAAAGTTGGGTTAAGAAGATTGGACTCTATGCTGATGATATTGTTATTTTAACTTCAGATCTAAATCAAACTCTACCTAAGTTAGAAATAATCACAAATCAGTTCGGATTAGTCTCGGGGTACCGTTTGAATGCTGACAAGACGGAAATTATGTCGTGGAACATTGAGACAGACCTTATAACTCCGAAAAAACAGATTAGATATCTGGGGGTGCAGATTACACAGGATATCTCACAAATTGCGACAACTAATCTGGCCAAAAACCTGAAGGATATTTTGAGTTTAATGAAGGGTTGGAGACATCTTCCTTTCACTATTTTTGGGAGAGTAAATCTGATTAAGATGATTGTGCTTCCTAAGATAACATTTTTATTCGACTCCATTCCTTTGATGTTCGAAAAAAAGGGATTAATGAAGTTGCAAAGTGAGATTGGATCATTTATTTGGTCTTCTAGGGGGTCTAGGCTATCGTGGAAAAAGATAAGGAGGAAACATGTTAAGGGGGGATTGGCAGCTCCGGACTTTCAAATATACTCCTGGGCCTTTTTGCTCAAAAATTATAGAATGCTTTTGAGAACGCCAGGAAATTCAGCGACTGGGGAACTACTATTAACTTTGTTAAAAATTGAGGGAGTCAAGCCATCGGGTTTTATGTATAAGTTTGCAGACCCAAAATTTTTCAAGAAAGTAAGATTGAAAGTCCTGAGAGACCTTGCTACGGTCTGGTATCGCGTTAGAAGGGCAACAAAAATTCCATATTTTAGTGTGAATGCACCAATTTGGGAAACTCCGGGAGCTCCAAGTTGGACTAACGATGCCCTGGCAACGACTCTAAAATTAGAGGGCCCTCAGAAATGGGGGGAGTTATTTGTCGACGGTTGTTTGCTGCCATGGTTTGAATGTGACTCAAGTTGGGGTCCTAACTTTTCTAAATTCAAATATTTTCAAATTCAAAGTTGGGCCACTGGGAAAAATCATCTTATAGGTCGATACAATGACTTTGAGGCAAAATTGGCATTGGAAGCTTGTTTTAAAAAAGAAGTGGCGACATGGTACTGGGCTATAATTGACTTGGAAGATGGCCCTTTTCTTCTGCCGGAGGAACTATGGGGAGAGAGCTTGCCGAAGATCGCGACAGAAGACCAATGGCAAGTAACTATGTCGATATTATATAAAGTGGTTAAACCTGCGAATTTAAGAAGAAACCACTTGTTCACTCTCCACAGGGCATATTGGACTCCAAAGCGGCTGGCAAAATTCAAAGAAGGTGGTAATGTAAGATGCCATAAGTGTAATAGCCCAAATGAAGATGACATTCACATGTTTGTAACATGCCCGGCGATCAAGATCTTTTGGGACGCTGTAAGTAAATGTTTGGCAGTTATGCTCAAGCAAAAGATTGAGGTAAGCCCTGAGAACATTATCACAGGTAGACTGGATCTACAAGGTAAGGGCTTGGACGATAGAGCAAAATTGGTGTTTTATGCCATACTGTTGGCCCGAAGGGAAATCTGTAAACTTTGGGTTTCTCCTGACTCCCCCACAGATCTCATGTGGATTAGAGCTATGAGAGACATTGGTAAATTGGACTTGGTAGTTCCCCTGAAAAAGAAACATAGATTTTGGCTGTTATTTTTTGATCATTATGGGTGATGGGTTGGGGGAAGTTTGCTTTTAATATTGAAATATTGTGTTGGTGGAGACTTCCAGTCCTATGATTAAGTTGCTTTTTATCTTTTGGAGAATTTTGCGGTAGGAAGCTGGAGTGAGGATCTTGTATCGTCGCTTCTCCAGCTCTCTGTTTAGCAGACCTCCTTGAATATAAGATAACTTACACCCTTGGGCGTTACACAGATAGAATGGGTGGAAAGCGGCACATGAGGACAAAAAAAAAAACAAAAAAAAAAGTGAATCCAAGTGGATGACCATCTGCAACTCGGTCTACTCTGGATTAAATACAATCGATGAATGGAATAGCACCATCTTACTCTAATCCACCTGCATTTGTCTTGCCAGCCATTACCCCCGCTCTGACCATCTTCCAGACATCTTGCCATCTTACTTATCCATGATGACTTAACCACCGGCTTTTGATAAGGTTTTTTCCCCTTCCGCAATCACTTTTTCCTCCCCTTACGTGAATATGTTATTGTCTAGGATTGTATTCTAATTGCGTTCTAATTACCTTGTATTTTTGTGATCATTTGTTTGTTCCAACTCCTTACCTGTCCTCAGTGACCCCTAGATTTTTTGTTATTGCTTAGTTTCTTGAGCCATGATAACCCATGTTGGTTTCATTACTAATTTTCCAATTACCAAGTTTACGAACAATTTACTGTGGACTGTAATTTAAATTATTCTGCATGCAATGTCCCCTTTTCCCCTTTCCATTGCTTCACTCCCCTTCTACCCATGCCCTCCCTTTTCCCTTTCCTCTCCCTTTCTCTCCTGCCATAAAATAATTTTGTTTACAGGCAATCGTGCCCTTTACAATTTATACGAGTATAGCGCACCCTTTTGTTACCCTCTAGGAATGCAATTTAATGATGTGACTTCATGTGTCAATATTTATGTTTCTACTGTGGCCCATTGTCAAGTTTTACTTCCATTTTTGTATATATGACTCATGGTTAAGGGCCGCTATGTACCATGTTGATTGCTCCCTATGAAGTTCTGATTCCGGTACTACGAGCATTGCTTTATTGACCGCAATTCAGTGTTCTGTAATGAATGTTCTTCCTCGTTCCCCACGTACCTTCCTTGCCCATGCCTTCCCTTTCCTTGTCCCTTTTTGGTGTCTCCTATCTCTCCCCTGGATGCGCACGCACCTCTTACGTCATTTCCAAGCCCCTCCCCCTTCCCTTTACTTCCTGGTTTCAACCCCGCTCTATTCACTGACGTTCCCGGACCCTGGCTGATTCAGACTCCTCCTGCCTAATTTCTATTCACTAGGTATGTCCGCATGAGCTCTGTCCTCCCCCCCCCTTCTGTCCCGACCTCGGCTCACGATGGCTTCCCTAACCCCTTCCTTGTTTTTCCACGTTTAGACTTTCCAAGTTCCGCGCTTCGCTCGTGATTGGATTATGACTTGATCAAGGTACATACGCGCAATACCTTTCCTTACTCTTTCTCAATCACTTACATTGCCGTTTATCACTCCTTAATTTTTTTTTAGATCCTGACCCCTCATTTCGGATTTGTTCCTGCAATTACGCTTTCACGGTCTCGAATATACCGGCCATACCCTTTCAGGTAAACACTACCCCAGTTCACGCCCCCTCACTCCTTCCTTCCCCCTCTTCCTTAATAGGTCCCAGCAATTTACTCCCTACACTTATTGTTGATAATTTTTTTAATTAACTTTATTCATTACTCGCCCATGAGCTGCTTCCCCTTTTCCCCTCACTTCCTCCCCGGACATACTAACTCCTTATTTTCCCATCTAGTATGCCTTTCCCTCTCTGTACCTTACCCCTCCTGTTCTTCTCCCCTTGTACAGCACCGCATGAACTCCTTAACCCGGTCCTGATGATGATCCTAAATTACGTGGATCGAAACGCCGTCGACTTGTCAGCTTAATTGATGGCACAACCTTGTCTTATGGTTCAATGAATAATGAGAAATACTTATTTCTACTGTTAAAACTGAGACCAGAACCTCTGATTGCTTTGTATATATTCACTTTCACTTCACTTTGCGCCGTCCCTTGCTGACTTCACTTTGTCACTTGCGTCGCTGTCTCTTTGTGTCACGTACACCTCCGAAAACCAAGTACAATTTCGGGTTGTTTTATGCCAATTGATCTCGCTTGCAGTGCTGATACAACTGTAACATTCTCCCATTGATTGGTTAAATTTCCTCAACCCTTCCCCCCTTCCCCCTCCCCTTTTTTTGTATGAATCGTATTTAATACATGATGCTTTTTGCTAAGCAACGTTATAGTTTGAGAGTCTTCCTTTTCTTGCTTGCAATGTTACATACATGCATGTATAACTGTCTTTGAATGATACCAGTATCCTATTTAGTGCTGTTCAAGAAAAACAATTAAAGATCGCACACAGGCATTCTGAGACTTTCATCACATGTAGTTGTGCGTACGTGTTTTCCTATTTTCATACCTTCTTAGCTTATTGTCTACGCTTCATCGGGCGGCCAGGGAGTTCATTACCTGCTAAGTAACAGCAATACATATAGCAGTTAAGAATCGTGTCAGTGATACATTACGGTTTTGTAGCCTCGTATTTTCACTGCGTCTTCTCTCTACCTGTTGCGCTGGTTGTGCACGTCTTGTGCGGACTCTTCCTCTGGGGTCCCGGTTACGTTAAACTTCCGGGTTAGGTTCTATTAAAAAGAGGAAGTGGGTGATGGGGCTGGAAGAAAGACTATGTGTAGATATCGGTGTGGTATGCCTTTCATGTTTAATAAAGTTTTTATCAGAAAAAAGAGGGTTTCTCATTGTGATTTTAGTTATTATTGAGATATAGAAATGGGGAATTTGAACATCAGAAGATAATTTAAAGATGATTCAAAGGATATGTATTGCATTTCTTATTGTTTATGGTCAGGTTCTGAGCTTGTTCTTTTTGGCTCCAATGTTTAGAGGTTGTTGGTTAGTTGTTTAGGCTCACTTGTATGTGTGGAGATTTTTTTGAGAGCTTGGAGACGGCATGGTTATTGCTTATGAGGCCAGAATATATAAATGTCGATTTAGTGGCCTATGCTGAGCCACGGGATATTGTCATTGATCCCTTGGATGTTGGTTCGAAGGCGGTGGACCCATCTTTGTTCCTTTTCAAAAAGAACTTTCTCTACATTGTGATTTTTTGTTGTTAGGGTTTCCAGGATGACCCATTTCAAATCCTCGACGGTATGTTTTGCTTCTATGTAATGGTTGCTGATTTTTGTTGTGCTTCTTTTGCATTTGACATTGCTCTTGTGCTCGCATATCCTCTGTTTCACTTTCCAGCATGTCATCCCTATATAACGTAGGGCGCATGGACAAGTGATCATATAGATTGCGTGTGTTGTATTGCAATTTGTGTGGTACCTAATTGTCCACTTTAAGTTTGGGAGAAGTTGAATGGTTTTTGTCACTGTTGTCAGATTGCAGACAGAGCAGGAGCCACATAGGTAGTGACCTATCACTGGGGGGTTGTTCCATAGCCGTGGGATCTGTTCTTCTCGTGTTTGCGGTGGAGGTCTCGTATGTACCAGAATGTCTTTGAGGTTCCTGGTTCTCTTGTTAGCAGTAATGACAGCCAGAGAATCTGATGGGCACCCTGTTTTTGGAGGAAATCGATTGAAGTCACGTTGTTGGTTATGAGGAGGAACACTTTGCCCTGAATGAGTGGAAGGAAGGTTTGAGAGCAAGATGTATAGC
Organism: Triturus cristatus; assembly: GCF_964204655.1. NCBI lineage: Eukaryota > Metazoa > Chordata > Amphibia > Caudata > Salamandridae > Triturus > Triturus cristatus. The sequence continues at coordinate 575,442,787 of NC_140584.1, forward strand.
AAGAATCACAAGGTAGTTGATGTGCCGCCCCAGATACAAGGGGAACCCACACTGCCTATATGACCTTTTATTTAGATGAACCCACCAGTTGGCAAGGGAGGTATCCATAATGATACTGAGTTGCTGAAGGTTTCTAGGAAAGGCCTGCAGTGCAATCGATTTTTGCTGATCCACTACTGCAGAGAGCGATGGGCCTTCACCAAGACTAGTTCTCCCCACCGACACTCCGCTGTAACCATTGAGCCAAAAAGCATTTGTTGAATGTACGCATTTGAAGCAGGATGTGGGCTACTATGCCAACACAGGAAGCCATCATGCCTAGCAGACATATGAGAGTTCTGACTATGAGCTGAATGGGGCTGAAAAAGAGGTAAGCACTGCTGGAATGCCAACACATTCTGCAGACTGAAATAGGCTTTGCCAGTGAATCCAAGAGTATCACCTCTATGCCGCACTAAGTCTGGAGGGGTTGCAGGTGGGATTTGGTGACATTTATTGTGAACCCGTCAGCGAAGCAATGAGATGCAGCCTGGATATGATATGATGAAGTTTTTGTAAATCGCTTGGTTACTCCATTTGGAGTGTCCCTGAGCTCAGCTTCAACAACCACCAAAGTTCTACATTAACTCCATGTACTTAAAGTTTTTTTTTTTTAAATGGTTTCCGAGCATTCAAATCTCAGCTCAGAGGGAAGGGAGTTCCACAGTTTTGCTGTCAAATAGCAGAAGGAGCGACCAAGTTGCGTTCGTTTAAACTTGGGAATCACGGTCAATGCAGCCCCTGAAGACCCAAGATATCCCTTTAGATAGTACCATCTAATCACGGGGGAGAGGTAATGAGGGGCTCTCTGTTGAAGAATTTTGTGAGTAAAACACAGAGCTTTTAAAGAGACTCTCCCTTATAGGGAGGCAGTGGAGTTTAGAAAGGGCATTGCCCATATAGGAATATCTGGGAATGTTTAGCAACATCCGAGCAGCCGCATTTTGGACCCTCTGGAGTTTTTTCAGTCTGTCCAGTGTTACCCCAAGGTTAAGAACATTGCAGTGGCCCAGTCTAGTCCATCATCTCCTTGTGTTAAATTTGTTCACCCTAAGTTGGCAGGGTATTCTAAGACATGGGTCCCTTGCTCACCTTGCCACTGGATTCAAGCTAGCCTTGCTGATGAAGGGGTGTTACCCTGAAACCAGTCCCAGGATGCTGGTTTCTGGTCCAGGGAAGACCTGGCTTGGCAATTCAGGCTGGACTGGTGCCACGAGGCACAGGGTCAAGACTGATCCACATATAGCTGGGTCTGAACTGGGGTGGCGAAGTGAGCTAAAGAACGATGATGGATTCAACCCAGATATGTGACTGAGGGTGAGAGTCTGGAAAGTTTCAGCGCTCTGTCTATCATCTCCTTGTGTTTGCTTAGATACTAGAAGGGCCTAAACTACAGTCTTCCTTGTTAGTCCCAGAAAGAGCCCTAAGATTTTCCGTAGTATTTTTTTTAGGATGCCAAAACAAGTTCCAGCCAGAGTATTAATCTTGCTGTTGCAAGACCGGGAACAGTCAAATACAAAGCCCAAATACAAAGCTTTAGGGTTGGGTGTTGGTGGCGGGCCTAGGTTGTCTGGCCACCACGCCTAGGATCATTTCTCCACAACCAGGATTTCAGTCTTTTCAGCATTAAGTTTCAGGCAACTGGTGTCCATCCAATCCGCTAGGTTCACCAGAAATTCTCTGAAACTATCTGCTGCAGGGTCTTTATCTTGTATCAGAATGATAATTAGTGGAGTGTCAGCAGCGTAAGACACTATCTTCACGCCATGATGTTCGATTACATCAGCTAATGGGCTCCATATACAAGTTAATTAGGGTTGGACTTAAGGCAGAACTTTACGGGAGTCCTGGCTGCAAAGGGAAAATCTCAGAAATACAGGGCTGTAATGACACCTGGAATGTTCAGTTCTAGAGATAATCTGCCAGCCATTTGATTGCCTGCCCTCTGACACCGAGCTGCCAAAGTCGTTCCAAAAGAAGACCGTGGGACATGGTGTTAAAAGCCGCACTCAGGTCTAGCATGACCAGGGTGGCCGTCTTGCCCTCATCAGCAACACATCTGAGAGATTCCGAGGCCAATAAAAGTACTGATTCAGTACTAAACTTGGATCTGAATCCAGACTGGGTTTCATGTAACAGGTCGTTTACCTCACTATTCTTCATCATCTGTTGGTTGACATGTTTTTCTGCTAATTTAGTGAAAAACTGTAATAGGGAGATCGGTCTAAAGTTATCTGTTTTAGATTAATCCATTGTGGGTTTCTTCAGAAGTAGAACCGCAATTGCATGATACTATTGAGAGGGAACCTGTCCGATGGTACAAGACAAGTTAAGCAGTTGGCAGAGTGGTGGGAGAATCACTTCCATTCCCCGTTCTAATATAGCAGGCAAGGCAGGGTCAGATGTAGAACCAGATTTTACTTTGGTAACCAAAACACGTGTCTCTTCGATAGGTTAAATATACTCTAAAAGGTCTCGTCACACGTAGGAGGATCTGGCCATAAGATTGGGATCTGATGGTCCGTGGCTTTGTATAGGAAGGCAGCACAGATTTTTGCTATTTTTTTGGGAAAGAATTGAGCAATTCGATTGCACTTTTCTACAGAGCGGATAATAGCTGAAGAGACCCGCTCTAGAGAGGTTAGGGACTTAACACTATCCAAAAGATCTCCCTCTGAGAATTTCTACCCACTCAATCTGTTGAGTAAAGAATTGAGTATGTGTGTTTCTTATAGCTTTGGAGTATTATATTCCGAGCTTTCAGTTAATTACTCTTGTCAAGTAAGTTGTACTTCCTCCGCCATAGGTGTTCTAGGTGCTTACAATCTTTTTACAATCGTAAGAGATCAGAGAACCACTCTGCTTATGGTTTCATACGGGTAGAATTGCTCGATTTTGGGGTGCTATATTATCTAGGGTCATCTGAATCCAGCTATCCAATTGCCCATTTGCGGTCTGAGGACAGTTGGGCAATGATGGAGGGCTAGCATTTAACGCCGTTATAAAGGCAAGAGGTGTGATGGAAGACCATTTCTGTCCTGTGACCTAATTGAGCTCTAGGAACAGTAGGGACGACAAGACTCAGCTGTATTTGAAAAGGAAGCAGCAAATGGTCAGACTACGCGATGGGTGTGAGAAGTTGGCCTGGTATATGCTGTCCACTGGTTCTAGTGGGCACCTTGCACCAGTCCAAACGACCCTTATTGATGATTAGGTTAAAGACAACCTTTATTGAAAGCTATCCTAGTGATAGCTATGGAGAGCAGCCTTCAGGCTAAGTCTCGAAGGAATGTAAAGCAGCTTGGTTTACCAGATTATAACCTCATGAATGACCAAATGAAAGAACCACACAAGGTATATATAAAATATATGTATTTATTATTAAACACTCTCTACTAACCTCTTTATGAGATTAGAGATCAAGATACACAATATTAATACACTAGAACGACAGTAAATAGCACAATACACAGTGGGCTCCAGGGGGAGACCAAAACAGATAATAAGAAAGTGATATAAGAACCACGACTTGACTAGACAGTGCCTAGAGCACGTAGAATTGCTGGGACCCCAAAGAACCACCCAAGGTAGTGACACAGGGGACCCATGGGGGACGTGTGCAGTGTGAGAACTCAGTCACGAGATTAAAGGATTAAAGATTAAGGACACTTAGGAGAGGACTTTGAGCAAACCCTTTCAAACACAGAAGGTTCTAAGGCCAGCACCCATGTGAGCACCGGAGTACTCGTTTTACCTAACCCAGGGAAGCCGGGTGCATAGGTGTTAGACCCGGCCTCGTAGCATGGCTCTTCCTGTCCTCGCACTACCTAACCTGGTATTAGGGACCCCAAGCACACGGCCCAGCCGATCCTTCCCACCAGAACACACACACGCGACCCGGGCCTCCCCGTCCATGGCCTCTCTCCTTTCGGCCACCCCGGGCACGCGTGCCCACTTCGTGCACCAAGATGGCCGCCCGGCCCCAGCACAACCCGGGCCTAGAGGCGCCACTCCGGCTGGAGGACATCACGCTTCCAGGGGATGAGAGAGGGAGGAGCAGTTTCTATCGCACCTCTGAACTCCCCTGAGGGCTGGCTCCACGCCTGCTGGGTGTCTGGGACTCCTCCCGACCCGGCCCTGAAAGGATCAAAAGACAATGGCAGGAAACCTCGACAAGCGACCCCCAGGTGACAAGACCCCTGCCTGCACAGACCCCGGACATCAAAGAGGGGTCGACCTATAACAAGGGGTGCTCTGGGACTGTACGGCAGATTCGCCTTGGAACATCTGAGCCCTGCTGAGTGACTCGCGGCTCCCTGAAGATCGTAAGACCTCCGAACTGGTACCTGAGCCTGCTGAGTGACTCGCGGCTCCCCGAAGAACGTAAGACCTCCGAACTTGTGCTTGAGCCCTGCTGAGTGACTCGCGGCTCCCTGAAGATCGTAAGACCTCCGAACTTGGGCTTGAGCCTGCTGAGTGACTCGCGGCTCCCCCAGACTCTCTTTGGTCCCGCCGGACCCCACGATGACAGCGTATCCCCCAGCTCGAGGATTGTGAGCTGTGCGCCGGGTACGCTCCTGCATTTGATCCATATCCCCCCAAAGACTGTCCCGCTACCTCCTACCCCCGCCAAGACTCTGTGAGCCCACGCTCTGCTTGTAAATATCTGCCTTGCTGATCATAAAGATCCTACCACTTCGATTTGATAAAGCTTGAATCCTAAGAACCCTCGGTGTGGTGTCTCTTTGTCGTGTGGTGCCAAGTGTACGATCCTAGATACGAGATTCCTCTCCTGCGGAATCTCCCGCCAGTGCCCGGCTACGATACTTTGAGGGTGGGTCTCAGGACAGTCAGGGCCCCCTCCGGGCTCCTCTGAGGTCGCCTTCTAACATTGGTGGCAAGCGACGGGATTAGGGCCCATAACCTAGAGATCGTACCGTGAACGACTGACACACTACCGACAAAGATGGCAGAAGGAAGCGCCAGGAGCCCCGCAGAAACCAACACCAACAGGGTGTTCCAGGTGGAACAAATAGAAGAATACACGCACAAAGAACTGAAGCAATTCTGCAAAGAACTTAAAATCGCTACCACCGGTCTCAACACCAAAGAAGATTTGCAGAAAGCACTGAAAGCTTGGGTGGATGCCGGGGCCTCCCGCCCAGAAGGCATGGGGGAGCGACACGACGAAACAGAACCCACCCAAGGCGAAAGCAGCAGCAATCAGGTGCGAGGCTTCGTGCCAGACGGGGGCCTTTCCCCGGAAGAGCTCGCAGACAGAGAGAGAAGTCGCAATCACGAACTCGAGTTAGCCAAACTCAAAATCGAAGGCGAACTGAAATTAGCGGAAAAAAAGCTAGCAGTAGAACAACTGCGCGTACAAGGCGAATTGGAAGAGAAGAAGCTCCAACGGGAGCACGAAGGAAGCTCCAACTAGAACACAAACGCAGCTTGAAGGAGATCGAGCTCAAAGCCAAAAACGAGGAAGGGAGGCCCCCGGGGAACCGAGAGGCAGCCTCCCCGGCGGAACAGAAGGTCCACATCCCCAAGGACGTGGTCAAAGAATATTATAAAAATGATGACATTCAACAATGGTTCAGGGCCTACGAGGTCGCCATGACCTCTCATCGGGTCCCGCAGAAGGACTGGGGGGCAGGGCTGTGGGGACGGTTTCTGAGCGAAGGAAGGGACACCCTGCTCGACCTACCCCTCTCCCTGCAGACCTCCTACAGCCACATGAAAGAGGCCCTCCTCACTAGGTACGGCCTCACCCCAGAGATGTACCGTCAGCAATTCCGGGACTGCAGGAAGATCCCGGGCACCACCTGGGTGGAGTACGTAAACTTTTTCAGTCGGGCCTTCGATGGGTGGATCAAGGGCAGCAAGGTCACCACCATCGAGGAACTCACCGACCTCATGTTGTGGGAACACCTGGCGGCGAACTGCTTTGTGGAACTACGCCAGCATCTGCTCGACAGCAAACTCACCGATCCCCGGAAGCTGGCTGTGGAAGCAGACCGCTGGACCAACACCCGGGTCCCCCGGAGCATTGTAGGAGAATACCCCCGAGCCAGTCAGGGACCACCCCGCCAGAGAGGGGGAGGGAACCAGGGAGGGCAGAGAGAGTCCCAGTCGAGTCCCCCGAAGGCCCAACCTCCACCTTTCCCGGCGCCCCCCCCACCAGTCTCCGGACCCCCCGGGAGACGGGGGCACCGGGTAACCATCACTTGTTTCCGTTGTCAGAGGCCCGGGCACTACGCCAATGACCCGGAGTGCCCCATGGCCCCCCAGGTCCCCCCTGCTGCAAACCCTGCTAGACAGATAGCCAACATAGCCCTGGGGGAGGAGGCTGAGGACACCGGGGAGTGGGAACCCGCAGCTATGGCCCTAGTATCCCTGGGAGATAGAGAGATGGTCCCTGGTAGCCTCCTGCCCTCCAACACGAAGAAGTACGGGCAGCTCGTCAAGATCAATGGCCACCAAATAGAAGCCCTGCGAGACACCGGGGCCAGCATCACCGGTGTCCTCAGGCACTTAGTCCCCGAGGAGCAGATCCTACCCAACATCTTTCGCCCCGTAATTTCCGCAGATAATAGAGAGAGTATGTGTCAGGTAGCCCTGGTGCCGTTTGAGTGGGGAGGGGTGATAGGTAAACTGAGGGTTGCCGTAAGAACCTCCCAGCCGGTCGACTGCCTCTTAGGGAACGACCTGGAGAGCTCTCCCTGGAAGTACGTCGAGCGCAAGGCCCACCTAGGGATGATGGGACTCCCTGAGTGGGTGTGCGCCACCACCCGATCTATGTCCGCCCGACTCACCCCCCTGGGGGAAGTCGAGGACCCCCCGACCGAGGGAGTCAGAGCAGTCCCCGCCGAGGGTCCTCCCGTCCCCCCATCGGGAGGGTCTGTCGCCAGCGACGAACCCTCACCGTCCGACCCCACCCCGGTCCCCGAGTTAGGCGATCTGGCCGAATTGGCCCCGTGGCGCCACGAGGGCGGGCCCACCCGGGAGGAGTTCTGCCGGGAGCAAGCCACCTGTCCTTCCCTGGTCGGACTGCGGCACCAGGCCGAGGGCCAAGCCGCAGGCGACCAAACCGGAACGCACCGAGTCTATTGGGAGAATAACCTCTTGTACAGTGAGCAGAAGTCGGTGGAGCTAGGATCCGGCCGGGTGCTGGTGGTACCCCTACGCTTCCGAGACTTCCACCTGGGCTTGGCCCACGACGTCCCCCTCGCCGGCCACCTGGGTCAAGACAAAACCTACAGCCGTCTCGTGACTCACTTTTACTGGCCTAGGATGAGAGTAGCTGTAGAAGCCCACTGCAAGTCCTGTCCCACGTGCCAGGCTAGTGGGAAGAGTGGGTGGAAGCGCAAGGCTCCCCTCCAACCCTTCCCGGTCGTCAGTACCCCATTCGAAAGAGTCGGAATCGACATCGTGGGGCCCCTGGATCCCCCCACCTCCCAAGGTCACCGTTTCATTCTGGTCCTAGTGGATCACCCCACCCGATACCCTGAGGCGATCCCCCTACGCACCGTCACGGCTCCCGTGGTGGGCCGAGCCCTGATGGGGATCTTTTCCCGGGTGGGTTTTCCCCGCGAGGTCGTGAGCGATCGCGGCACTAATTTTATCTCAAAATACATGACGTCCCTGTGGCAACAATGTGGGGTGTCCTATAAGTTCACCACCCCGTACCATCCCCAAGGGAACGGCCTAGTAGAAAGGTTTAACCGGACTCTGAAAGGGATGATCAACGGCCTAGAAGAACCCCTCCGGCGTAAGTGGGACGTCCTGCTCCCCTGCCTCCTGTTCGCTTACCGGGAAGTCCCACAGAAGTCCTTGGGGTTCAGCCCGTTTGAATTACTATATGGATACCCCGTCCGAGGTCCCCTCAGCTTGGTTAAGGAAGGGTGGGAGGCAGCACCCCAGTCCACCCCACGAGATGTGTTCCAATACGTTCTGGCCCTCCGGAACCAGACCAGGAAGTTCCGAGAGCTGGCCGAGGCCAACCTGGAGGCAAGCCAAGAAGAGATGAAGCGCTGGTACGACCAGAATGCCACTCTGGTCGAGTTCCAGCCGGGCCAGCAGGTATGGGTCATGGCCCCCGTGAAGCCTGGCGCCCTCCAGGACAAGTGGACCGGGCCCTTCAAAGTGATTGAGCGGAAGAGTCCAGTCACGTACTTGGTGGACGTCCAGTCGCCCCGGGATCCCCTGCGGGTCCTACACGTGAACCGCCTCAAGCCTCACTTCGTACGGACAGAACTGAGCCTCCTGCTGGCCACCGATGACGGGGCCGAAGATGAGTCCGATCCCCTCCCGGACCTCCTGTGTGTCAAGGAGAAGGATGGCTCCGTGGAAGGAGTGAACCTCTCCCCATCCCTCACTGACCAGCAACAAGCGGACTGTCGCCAGCTCCTAGGACAATTCTCCGACCTCTTCTCCCTGATCCCCCGAGTCACCGACTGGTGTGTCCATGACGTGGACACCGGGGACAGCCCGCCAGTAAGACACCGAGCCTACCGAGTCCGGTCCTGCATTCAAGCTGAAGTCTCGAAGATGTTGACCCTGGGGGTGATCGAGCCATCCGATAGTCCCTGGGCCAGCCCCGTGGTCCTAGTTCCGAAGGCAGCAGCCCCCGGTGTCACCCCCGAGCTCCGATTCTGCGTGGACTACCGGGGGCTCAATGACGTCACCCGGGCCGATGCCCACCCCATCCCCCGAGCCGACGAGCTCATTGACCGACTCGGGGCGGCCCGGTTCCTCAGCACATTCGACCTCACCTGCGGATACTGGCAGATTGCGCTCACAGAGGAAGCCAAGGAGCGGTCCGCCTTCTCCACCCCAGATGGGCATTATCGCTTCCGCGTAATGCCCTTCGGAATGAAAAATGCCCCGGCCACCTTCCAGCGACTGGTGAATAGGGTCCTGGCCGGGATGGAACAGTTCAGTGCGGCCTATCTAGACGACATAGCCGTTTTCAGTTCCGGATGGAGTGAGCACCTCCAGCACCTCCGGAGAGTGCTAACCGCCCTGCGCCAGGCAGGCCTCACAGTAAAAGCCAGCAAGTCCCAGATTGGGCAAGGATCAGTAGTCTACCTGGGGCACCAGGTCGGGAGCGGTCAGGTCGCCCCTCTACAGCCAAAGATCGACGCCATCCTAGCCTGGGAACCACCCACCACCCAAACGGAGGTCCGAGCCTTCCTGGGCCTCACTGGCTACTACCGAAGATTCATCCGGGGGTATGGCAGCCTGGTTGGCCCCCTCACCGAACTCACATCAAAAAAACAGCCCAAGAGGGTGCAGTGGACGACTGCCTGCCAGGAAGCGTTCGATGCCCTAAAGAAGGCCATGTGCACGGCCCCCGTCCTCCAGGCTCCCGACTACTCCAAGGAGTTTGTAGTCCAGACCGATGCCTCCGAGCATGGCATTGGAGCCGTCCTGTCCCAGGTGAATGACCAAGGCCTAGACCAGCCCATCGCCTTCCTCAGCCGGCGGCTGTTGCCCAGAGAACAGAGGTGGAGCACCATTGAGCGCGAAGCATTTGCCGTAGTCTGGGCCCTCAAGAAGCTGCGCCCTTACCTCTTTGGCACCCATTTCAAAGTACAAACCGACCATCGGCCCTTGCGATGGCTCATGCAGATGCGAGGAGAAACCCCCAAGCTACTGCGGTGGTCAATCTCCCTCCAGGGGATGGATTTCACCGTAGAACATCGCCCTGGTACGGACCACGCCAACGCTGACGGCCTCTCCCGGTTCTTCCGCCTCAGCGAAGAGAACCCCCCAAGATGATGGGTAGTTCTCTCCGGCTTTCAGCTGGCGGGGACGCGTGTTAGACCCGGCCTCGTAGCATGGCTCTTCCTGTCCTCGCACTACCTAACCTGGTACCAGGGACCCCAAGCACACGGCCCAGCTGATCCTTCCCACCAGAACACACACACACGACCCGGGCCTCCCCGTCCATGGCCTCTCTCCTTTCGGCTACCCTGGGCACGCGTGCCCACTTCGTGCACCAAGATGGCCGCCCGGCCCCAGCACAACCCGGGCCTAGAGGCGCCACTCCGGCTGGAGGACATCACGCTTCCAGGGGATGAGAGAGGGAGGAGCAGTTTCTATCGCACCTCTGAACTCCCTTGGGACGATGGGTTTCGATCGGCCCTCCGGCCTCCCTGAGGGCTGGCTCCACGCCTGCTGGGTGTCTGGGACTCCTCCCGACCCGGCCCTGAAGGATCAAAAGACAATGGCAGGAAACCTCGACAAGCGACCCCCAGGTGACAAGACCCCTGCCTGCACAGACCCCGGACATCAAAGAGGGGTCGACCTATAACAAGGGGTGCTCTGGGACTGTCCGGCAGATTCGCCTTGGAACATCTGAGCCCTGCTGAGTGACTCACGGCTCCCCGAAGATCGTAAGACCTCCGAACTGGTACCGGAGCCTGCTGAGTGACTCGCGGCTCCCCGAAGAACGTAAGACCTCCGAACTTGTGCTTGAGCCCTGCTGAGTGACTCGCGGCTCCCTGAAGATCGTAAGACCTCCGAACTTGTGCTTGAGCCCTGCTGAGTGACTCGCGGCTCCCTGAAGATCGTAAGACCTCCGAACTTGGGCTTGAGCCTGCTGAGTGACTCGCGGCTCCCCCAGACTCTCTTTGGTCCCGCCGGACCCCACGACGACAGCGTATCCCCCAGCTCGAGGATTGTGAGCTGTGCGCCGGGTACGCTCCTGCATTTGATCCATATCCCCCCAAAGACTGTCCCGCTACCTCCTACCTCCGCCAAGACTCTGTGAGCCCACGCTCTGCTTGTAAATATCTGCCTTGCTGATCATAAAGATCCTACCACTTCGATTTGATAAAGCTTGAATCCTAAGAACCCTCGGTGTGGTGTCTCTTTGTCGTGTGGTGCCAAGTGTACGATCCTAGATACGAGATTCCTCTCCTGCAGAATCTCCCGCCAGTGCCCGGCTACGATACTTTGAGGGTGGGTCTCAGGACAGTCAGGGCCCCCTCCGGGCTCCTCTGAGGTCGCCTTCTAACAATAGGTGTCAAATGGTGTCGGGAATCTTCGTTGTTTTCAATGGCGTGATGCTGCAAAGTGCTGCTGCCGGGAAGATGAAGTGCCCGGTGTGATCCAAGCCTGGATAGGAGCTGAGAAGAACCTGAAAGCAGAGGGGACAGAGTCTGGGTCACTGTCACTCTTGCTACTTGACTTACTTGGAGAAGTCGAGGGTGATAGCCAGCATCCACGGGAGCGAAGAATAGAATTACCCCTCTACCCTAAGGTATCACTACCCTCAGTAATATCACATAAACTGAGAAATAAGCGGCACCTCAGGGAAGAGCTGGGAACATAAAAGGATCGCCGGGTGGCTCGACAGGGAGGTTGATAGCTCTCGGTGGGTAGTTGCCAGATAAGGTTTTAGAAGAACTGCAGCAAATCAAAACAATAAACAGGGAAACAAAGAAAGAGAGAAGGAGGAATTAATGCAGGGAAGTTACTAATCAGAAGCACTCGTCTGCCCCCTATAGGTATGGTAATGGGGATGTGAAAAGGTGGTTGTGTACCTTCATATTCTGTCTGGTTGAAACCATAAGAGGAGTAAATAAATCCAGAGCAGTTTACTTCCAAGAGGAAACAAGTGCAGGGCAGTGTATACTGGCAGATTTGGAATTGTCAATAAAGTTTTGTTGCGAGCACAAAAACAACGTGAAATCCACAAAGTTCTCTGCAGTCAGGGACAGCGGTCAAGTCTCTACGCCAAATGCCCGCAGGTACTTGTGATTAGGCCTTTTACTTGTGCCAGCTACTAATAAATCAATCTTGACTGTTTTGAAAGTCGAGAACCGAGTCAGGGCAACAAGTAACTCTTTACAACTGCACGCGCGTGCAACGTACCAGAAACGCCGGCGTTCAGAAGCGGCGGATGTCTTCCCGAGGCTGGCGCTGACTGCTCAATCTGCTGGCCCTCCGTGAAGATTGATAGAGATCCACACGGTCAAACAGGGAAGAGAAAGGAAACCGGCAATGTTCCCAGCTGGCGTGGAAAGGGAAATGAAACTGACAATGTCCCAGCAGGCGTCACGGCATAGTTCCAGGAGTACGGGAAAAAGAAAGAGGACACAAAGTTGCGGGCGCAATCCTTGAGACAAGATTACAGGAGTGACTCCAAGGGCAACGAGAATTGCAGGGAAGATCAACCTCAAGGGTAAGCAGGAGGTTACTTGTGCGGCAGAGTTCCGATGTCCGTGGAATCCAGGAAATCCAAATACAGGTTAGGCAAGGTTTCGTCGAGGTTCCCAAGAGCTTCGAAAGCCAAGCACTGAACACAAGGAGGAGCTTGGATTTAAACACCTCCTCAACCAATGAACTTGTTCGCTTGCGGAAGTGGGACGGTACACAACCTAGAGCCAGACTGGTGCATTATGGGAATTGTAGTGGGAAGGAAGGAAGTGTGAATACTGTGCAAGTGGAGGAGCGCGTAACAGTTCTCCCCCCCAAAGGCCTATTTACAGGTCGTGGTTTGTCCGGAAATAAAGCATGAAAGCGTCTTACGAGACGGGGGGCATGAACATGTTCAGCAGGTTCCCATGACCTATCTTCTGGCGCGTATCCCACCCAATCCACCAAGTACTGGAGTCGACCTCGTTCCCTTCTGGAATCGAGTATTCGTTTTACTTCGTACTCCAGTTATCCTTCAACAGAAATGGGAGGAGGAGGGGGTTCTGGGCAAGAAGGGGGTTCATATTTCTTTAGTAAAGAAACATGAAAAACAGGATGTATTTGGAACTCAGGGGGCAAGTCAAGTTTGAGGGCTACAGGGTTGATGATACGGGAGACAGTGAAAGGTCCTACATATCGAGGTTGGAGTTTCCTTGGCCCAGCTAATCTAAGATTTTTTGTAGCCAACCATACTTGATCCCCCACTAGATAACTGGGAGCAGGGCGTCTATGTTTGTCTGCTTGTTCTTTCATATGGTTTTTGGCTTCTTGTAGTCTTTGTTTAGCTGTGTCCCAGATGGCAGACAAATGTGCATGATGTTCATCTACCGCAGGGATGTCTGTCAAGGAGGGCGGGAGGTGTACAGGTAAATAAAGTGGATGATGACCAGTTACAAAATAAAAAGGGGAAACCTGAGTGGCTGCATGACAAGTGTTGTTGTAAGCAAACTCTGCTAGTGGTAAAGCTTGTACCCAATCAATGGTAACTTTCCCTAACAAACATCGTAAATACTGTTCTAAGGTTTGATTTGTCCTTTCTGTCTGTCCATCTGTTTGAGGATGATAGGCTGAGGACAGCCGGTGATCGATATGGAGAGTTTTACACAGTCCTTGCCAAAACTTGGAAATGAACTGGGGGCCTATGTCTGAGACTATGATAGAAGGCAATCCATGTAATCGCACAATATGTTGTATGAATATGTGAATAAGCTCTTTCGACGATAGTATTTTCTTAAGAGGTATGAAATGAGCCATCTTGGATAACATATCCACTACAACGGAGATGGTATGATAGCCTTTGCTAACAGGTAAATCAGTAATGAAATCTATACTAATGGATGACCAGGGAGTGTGTGGGATAGGCAAGGGTTGTAACAACCCCGCTGGAGCACAATGAAGGGCTTTTTGTCTCGCACACGTGGGACAAGCCTTTACATAATCTTGTATGTCTTGTGTCATTCCCTTCCACCAAAACCAACGTTGGCAGGCGTGTATTGTCTTATCCCCTCCAGGATGCCCTGCCAAAGGGGACGAATGACACCAGTCCAAAATTAAACTTTTTAGTTCTTGAGAGGGAACGAATAAACGTCCCTTGTGATAAAATAAGCCATTGTTAATAGAATTCAGGGGATTACTTAACCAGTCTTCTTGTGTCAATGTTGAATACTCAGAGGCGAGTCGAGTCATAAAGAGGCCTTCCACTTCTGTTTCTCCTAGCGCCACAATCTTATGTTCCGGTATGATTAGTGGGGGACTGTCGTTCAGTGTGTTTGTTTTCTTTCCCAATTCTTGATAGCGCATCGGCTTTACCGTGCTTTGACCCAGGTTGGAAATGTATTACAAAGTCGTATTCACTAAAAAAGGACACCCACCTCATCTGCCTTGGAGTTAGGGCTTTGGCTGATTTAAAAAACTGTAAGTTACGATGGTCTGAGTATATGGTAATAACATGTGGCGATCCTAAAAGATAATGTCTCCATTCTTGAAATGCCAATTTAATGGCGAATAACTCTCTCTCACCTATGGTGTAATTTTGTTTGGCATTAGTGAGAGTCTTGGAGAAATAGGCCACTGGATGCAACGTTCCATGTTGAGGGTGTCTCTGTGAGAGAACTCCACCCACCGCATATTGGGAAGCGTCCGCTTCCAAATAGAAAGGTTGTGAAGTGTCAGGATGTCTGATAACAGGGGCTGTTCTGAACTTTAGCTTGAGTGCTTGAAAGGCTTGTTCAGCCTTGTCATCCCATTGAAATATTACTCCTTTCTTAAGAAGTCTGGTGATTGGAGCAATGAGGTCTGAGAAATGTTCAATAAATCGCCTGTAAAAATTGGCGAATCCTAAAAACGACTGTATCTCTTTTACTGAACTAGGACTGGACCAGTTGATTATGGCTTCCACCTTTGAGGAATCCATGTGGATGCCTTCAGGCGAGATAACAAATCCCAGAAAATCCACCTTGGTGGTATGGAACAGGCATTTGTCGAGTTTGGCAAAGAGATGGTTCTCTTGTAGCTTTTGCAGGATCAAGCGTACATGTTGTACATGGTCTTCTTTGGTTTGCGAGAACACCAGGATGTCGTCAATATAGACAATTACAAAGACGTCTAAGTACTCTCGTAATATTTCATTAATGAAAAATTGAAAAGCCGCAGGGGCATTGCATAAGCCAAACGGCATTACACAATATTCAAAGAGTCCAAACTTTGTGCGAAAAGCCGTCTTCCACTCGTCTCCTTGCCTTACACGAATTAAATGATAGGCACCCCTTAGGTCTAGCTTGGTGAAGATCTTAGCGTTCCGAACCTGATCAAGAAGAGTGGAGATGAGCGGAAGAGGGTATTTGTTTTTGACTGTGACTTTATTGAGGGCTCTATAATCCAGACATGCTCTTAATCCACCTTCCCGCTTGGGAATAAAAAAAATGGGAGAGGAGACTGGTGAGGTGGAATGCCGGATAAAGCCCTTTTTCAGCATGTCCTGTAAATATTCATACAGATACTTGTTTTCTGGCTCTGTGAGAGCGTATATTCTGCTTACTGGCAAGATAGCCCCCGGGATCAAATCAATACGGCAATCATAAGCCCTATGTGGGGGCAACGCGACAGCTTTAACATCAAAGAAGACATTTTTTTTTTTTTTTTTTTCAATTTATAGGGCGCAACAGCTACCCAAAAAGGGTTTCCCGGCGCCTAGACACAGCTAGTTTGAGGACAGGAAAAAGGAATAGTGGCTCTTGAGTATTATCGTTCAAATAGCCAGGTTTTAACAAACTTTCTGAAACTAATGTAGTTTTCTTCCTTTCGGATGAAGGGAGGGAGTGTGTTCCAGAGGGAAGGTCCCAGATGAGCGAAGGATCTGCCACCTGCTCTCGCCCGTTTGAATCTCGGTACACAGAAAAAGGCTGCCTTCTGTGACCGAAGATTGCGCTTGGGAGTGTAGAGGTAGGCGAGGGTTTGAAGGTATTTAGGTGCTATGCCTGCTTTAATTCTGAACATATAGTTCAGAGCTTTAAAGCGGATTCTGTTTTCGATCCTTAACCAATGGAGTTCCCGACGATGGTTCGAGACTCCAGAGCTTTTGGGAATATTACATAGTAGACGAACTGCTGCGTTTTGCACCACCTGTAGTCGGCCGACAACAGATTTGTTTGCGCCCAGATACAGAATGTTTCCGTAGTCAAGCCTTGATGTAATAAGGGCATTGACTACGGTCTTTTGCGTGGACAGAGGCAGCATCCATAGAATCTTCCTCAACCATTTCACTATGGTGAGGCATAGGCCAGTTAATTTACTGGCCTGTTGATTCATGGATAGAGAATTGTCCAAAATGAAGCCCAGATTTCGAGTATGGGTCACCGGAGTAGGAAAGGCGCCCATCTGGTCAGGCCAGTGTCCGGGATTCCACAGATCTTGATCTTTTCCCAGTACCAATATCTCCGTCTTATCGCCGTTTAATTTTAACTGGTTTTTTGTCATCCAGTTCAGGATGTTTAGGAGTCCATCTTTGAGTAAAGAAGGAGAGTGAGGACAGGATTCGGATAGGGAAAAGATAATTTGGGAGTCGTCGGCATAGTTCATAAGTGTGAGACCCGATTGTTCAACAAGGTCGGCCAGGGGTTTGAGATATAAATTGAAGAACAAAGGGCTAAGAATAGACCCTTGGGGCACTCCATGGGGTACAGGCAGAATATCCGAGACGGCTCGTGAAGATGTAAACTGAAAGGTTCGGTTTTTCAGGAAGGACCGGATCCACTCCAGTGCCTTTCCTCGTACACCACTTTCGTGCAATTCTTTGATGAGTGTTTCGTGGGAGATGGTGTCGAACGCCGCGCTTAGGTCTAATAGCACGAGCGCGACCGTCTGACCTTGATCCAGTAGCTTTCGGATGTGTTCAGTGACTCCAAGCAGGGCGGTTTCTGTAGAGAAACCAGCCCTGAAACCGGATTGTGATGGATGTAGTAGAGAGTTTTCTTCTACAAAAGTAGCTAGAGCAGAATGCACGTGTCTCTCCAAGCATTTGGAAAATGCCGGGAGCAGGGATATGGGTCTGTAATTGGCGAGGATTTCCGGGTTTGCAGTCGGTTTCTTCAGAAGGGGCGTAACCATGGCATGTTTCCATAAAGCTGGGACAGTGGCGAGATCAAGGGAGGAGTTCAGAAGATTTGTAATAATCTCCAATGAGTTATCATCAAGTTGTTTGATGATTTTGATGGGGATGGGGTCACTGGGAGAGCCGGATTTTATGGTCTTAAGAATTAGTTTCAGTGTATCTACTGAGAGAGCAGGCCAAGATTCCAGTAAGTTGTCACAAGGGGAAATTGGAAATGAATCAGAGGGAGAGGATGGTATTGTCTTGTTTACCTTGATGTCTAGGATAATTTTATCAATTTTTTCAGTGAAAAAGCATGCTAATGCCTGACATTGTTGAGTATTTAATGGGGGTGCAGCAGCTGTAGTGTGTGCACCAGCCAGTTCTTTAACTTTGTTGAAAAGGGTTTTTGGCATATTAGTGGCTTCCATGATAGTTTTTGAGACGAAAGCAGCTCTTGCTTTTGCGCAGGCCGTGTGATAGAGATTCCTGGCTTCCTGGTAGCTTCTTTTCGCATCAGGGGCGTAATTCTTACGCCATTTGCGTTCGAGCTTTTTGCATTTGGATTTTTCAGTCTTTAGGGTATCATTATACCATGGAGCGGGAAAGCGGTGTCTATTTCCTTTGCTGCAAGAAGAGGGCAAACATTTGTTGGCTGCATCGCTAAGCCAATTTTGCGCTTCGGTTGCTAGGCAGTCCATGTTTGAGCTACAACTTGGTGGATTTTCTTGTAGTGCCGAGTTTAGCAATTCCAAGTCTACTAACTTCCAGTTTTTCCTAGATGAGCCTTGAGCATCATCAAGTTGCAGATTAGGGGAGGGTGGAAAATTAATACTGAATTTAATAAGATGGTGGTCAGACCAGCTTATTGGCAAGGTGGCAATACAACTTAGTTCATCGATGTTGGAGATTATAGGGTCCAGCAAGTGGCCAGCTATAGGAGTAGGGTTAGAGTTGATCAGGGATAGGTTTAAGGCCTTCAGGTCTTCAAGAAGGTTAGAACAGGAGGGGATGGTGGGGTCCTCTGGATGCAGGTTCAAATCGCCCAGCAGGGAGAAATTACTTAAAGTGATGTAATAAGGGGTGATAAGATTAACTAAGTTGGATACCCATTGAGAGGGATTTCCTGGGGGGCGATAAATCAGAATGCCTGACATCGTGAAATTCGGGTTCAAGGAGATTTTAAAGAGACCCGCTTCACAGTCTGGAATAGCTACAGGTTCCAGGGTACATTTTAGTTCTCTCTTAAAAATAATAGCTATCCCACCACCTAGCTGCTTGTTCCTGTCTATTCTGACGATGGCGTAGTTGTCAGGGAGGGCGGTAGCAACATCCGGCCCGCCGCTGTCGTGCAGCCAGGTCTCAGTTAAGAAAAGGGCACTGGGACCGTTTTCAACTAAGAGGTTGAAATATCATATTTATGTTTTGGCAAAGATCGACAATTTGTACTGTAAAATACGTAAGTTAGAGGTTCGTTTTTACGCAGTATTTTGCCTTTCCTATGTCTTCTGGAGGTGTCAGGGTGGGGTTGACGAATTGAGGCGGACAATTTACAGTTCGCGCAAGAGCGTATTCCGACATTGTGGAGGTTTAATATTGTGCACCTCGGATTAGGGGTAGGGCGCAGCGCTATCAAATCAGATGACGATCTTACCAGCCTACGAAATGTAGGGGGGGCGGGAGCCTCTGCCTCGTGCCCCGTCCTGGCACGGACGGGCACAGACGGGCTAGTCTTTGGCGTGTCTTCGGCGTGCTGATGGTGTGCCGGCTGCGCTCGATCGCTGAGATAATAAATGCCACTTTGGCGGCATCATTAGGGAAGGAGGAGGCTCGACAGAGAAACTGGAGATGGC
This sequence comes from Triturus cristatus, assembly GCF_964204655.1. NCBI lineage: Eukaryota > Metazoa > Chordata > Amphibia > Caudata > Salamandridae > Triturus > Triturus cristatus. Next base: position 575,461,474 of record NC_140584.1, read on the forward strand.
ATTGATTTATGAATACCCCATACTTGCTACTGTCTCCATTAAATCTTTCAGGCATGGCTAAGGGAGTAGGTGACTGAGTTAAAACGGTAACATTAACAGGTGCATACTCTCTGTCCCTACGAGTTGGCTCAGAAAACACAGGGGTATGCGAAGGACCAGGGAAGGTAGCAGGCCGGATACAAGTCTTCTTGGGTCTGGTAACTACTTCCTCTACACTCGCCCCCCCCCTTCCTTGGGTTTTACAAAGATCTAATTCTGCAACTAGTCTGTGATTCTCCGAACGTAATAGACTGGGTTCGGAGACATCTTTATAGGACGTATATTCAGAGGGTAATTCAGTAGTACCAGAAGATTCCATAGCACAACATAACGATGTGTGCCAAGTGGGTGACTCTTGATAACAATGCATTAGACAATAATGAGACCTTAGTGTGACTGTGCGGGCTACCCAATCTATATGGGGGTTATGGACCTGTAGCCAAGGCACCCCTAGGATTGCACCAAAGTTGGGCGTATCAATTAAATCGAACTGGATTGTTTCTGAGTGACCATTATCACAGACCATAGTCATTTTAGGTGTTTGAAAGGCAAGCAGCCCAGAAGATAAGGCAGTCCCATCCACTGCGCTAATTTTCTCAGGGTGAGTTTTGGGCACGAATTCTATCCCTAAAGACTTGGCCAATGTGATATCAAAAAAAATCCGTGTAGCTCCACAGTCAAGAAGTATAGGCATGTTTTGTTTATATCGAGAAGGTAATATTAACACCACCATTAAGTTGAAATGCTTGGGTACCAGGGGAACTGAATTTGCCAATACATGAGAGGTCTGCATTACCGAAAGACTTGAAGGGTCGACCTCTGAATCCCCCAAGTCCATCAGTTTTCTGAGGTATTAGCAATACCGCTCAGAACAGGAGGAGGTTTCACAGGGTTCTTTGGTTTTATAGGACATTCTCTCGCATAGTGACCTCCTTTTCCGCAATATAAACATAAATTGAGCTTTCTTCTTTTCTCCCGCTCAGCACTAGATAGCGGGCCCCTTATACCTCCTATTTGCATTGGCTCACCGAGATCTTTCTTCTCGATTTTCCCTAAAAAAAGACGTGGCCCCTCGGGTTTGATCTTTTCACCTCTTCTTTCGCTTAATCGGTGATCCAATTTCACTACTAGGTCAATGAAAGAGGAAGAGTCCTCAGGGGGATCTACAATCTGGGAGAGTATGTCTTTCAATTCGTCCTTAAGACCTCTATAAAACAAGGAAGTCCTCTTCTCCTCAGGCCAATGCGTTTCACTGACCAATCTATTGAAAGTAGTGATGTAGGTTAAAAGATCTTTAGAACCCTGTTTTAATCCGAGTAATTCATTATCGCTGGCTTGCATGTATGAATGCCGAGCGAAAAGGTTTTTCATTTTGTCTGTGAAGAGGTTTAAATTGTATAAGATGGGGTCGTTATTTTCCACTAGGGGCACAGCCCATAACGCTGCATTACCAGATAAATATGAGATAATAAATGCCACTTTGGCGGCATCATTAGGGAAGGAGGAGGCTCGACAGAGAAACTGGAGATGGCATTGATTTATGAATACCCCATACTTGCTACTGTCTCCATTAAATCTTTCAGGCATGGCTAAGGGAGTAGGTGACTGAGTTAAAACGGTAACATTAACAGGTGCATACTCTCTGTCCCTACGAGTTGGCTCAGGAAACACAGGGGTATGCGAAGGACCAGGGAAGGTAGCAGGCCGGATATAAGTCTTCTTGGGTCTGGTAACTACTTCCTCTACACTCGCCCCCCCCCCCTTCCTTGGGTTTTACAAAGATCTAATTCTACAACTAGTCTGTGATTCTCCGAACGTAATAGACTGAGTTCGGTCTGGAGATTAACAACCGCTGAGGCTAATTCTTGCATGGTGATTTCAGGATTCGCACTGGCCTGGGTAGCGTCCAGAAGGACACGATCCATCTTCGCTCGGGAGATGTATAAATCGTAGGCTTGGCTTTCTGTCACTCTTGCTACTTGACTTACTTGGAGAAGTCGAGGGTGATAGCCAGCATCCACGGGAGCGAAGAATAGAATTACCCCTCTACCCTAAGGTATCACTACCCTCAGTAATATCACATAAACTGAGAAATAAGCGGCACCTCAGGGAAGAGCTGGGAACATAAAAGGATCGCCGGGTGGCTCGACAGGGAGGTTGATAGCTCTCGGTGGGTAGTTGCCAGATAAGGTTTTAGAAGAACTGCAGCAAATCAAAACAATGAACAGGGAAACAAAGAAAGAGAGAAGGAGGAATTAATGCAGGGAAGTTACTAATCAGAAGCACTCGTCTGCCCCCTATAGGTATGGTAATGGGGATGTGAAAAGGTGGTTGTGTACCTTCATATTCTGTCTGGTTGAAACCATAAGAGGAGTAAATAAATCCAGAGCAGTTTACTTCCAAGAGGAAACAAGTGCAGGGCAGTGTATACTGGCAGATTTGGAATTGTAAATAAAGTTTTGTTGCGAGCACAAAAACAACGTGAAATCCACAAAGTTCTCTGCAGTCAGGGACAGCGGTCAAGTCTCTACGCCAAATGCCCGCAGGTACTTGTGATTAGGCCTTTTACTTGTGCCAGCTACTAATAAATCAATCTTGACTGTTTTGAAAGTCGAGAACCGAGTCAGGGCAACAAGTAACTCTTTACAACTGCACGCGCGCCGCGCGTGCAACGTACCAGAAACGCCGGCGTTCAGAAGCGGCGGATGTCTTCCCGAGGCTGGCGCTGACTGCTCAATCTGCTGGCCCTCCGTGAAGATTGATAGAGATCCACACGGTCAAACAGGGAAGAGAAAGGAAACCGGCAATGTTCCCAGCTGGCGTGGAAAGGGAAATGAAACTGACAATGTCCCAGCAGGCGTCACGGAATAGTTCCAGGAGTCCGGGAAAAAGAAAGAGGACACAAAGTTGCGGGCGCAATCCTTGAGACAAGATTACAGGAGTGACTGCAAGGGCAACGAGAATGGCAGGGAAGATCAACCTCAAGGGTAAGCAGGAGGTTACTTGTGCGGCAGAGTTCCGATGTCCGTGGAATCCAGGAAATCCAAATACAGGTGAGGCAAGGTTTCGTCGAGGTTCCCAAGAGCTTCGAAAGCCAAGCACTGAACACAAGGAGGAGCTTGGATTTAAACACCTCCTCAACCAATGAACTCGTTCGCTTGCGGAAGTGGGACGGTACACAACCTAGAGCCAGACTGGTGCATTATGGGAATTGTAGTGGGAAGGAAGGAAGTGTGAATACTGTGCAAGTGGAGGAGCGCGTAACAGTCACTCCACAGTGACCAGGGGCAGGATAGACGAATGCCCACCAATGTCGGGTGTTTCAAGTGCGAGGAGGTGAAGATTGACTCTGCAGCCACGGGGACCACGAGACGTCGACGACAACCAAAGTCCGCAAGCGAGCTGTCCCACGAAGGATGTCGAGTGCTGAGGGGTCAAAGTCTGGATTGGAGACCAACAAGCCTTGGCAACTGCAACCCACGCAAGCAGAGGAAAGATGCCTTGGTGATGATCAGCAAGGTCCTGGGGACTCCTCACACGAAGGAGAGTCAGGGCACGTCTGGAGCAACCAGGAAAGCCCACTGAAAGTTAAAGTTTCCTTCTCGGGGACTCACAGGTCGACGGACCAGGGATCGCGAAGGGACCTCGAGAGGATTGCAGGGGGGTAAACTCCTTTACTCCAAGGGAGATTCTTCTGTCATCCAACGAAGTGTAGTTAGTTGAAGTACTTGGTTTCTGTAGCAGAGTTTCGTCCAGGTAAAATCTAAAGTCCTGTAGCCCTGGGTTCCTACTTTATACCCCAGGAAGTGCTGGGACAAACTCTGGGGACCCACCTATGGGAGGGTCAGGACAGAGGGGTGGCTACACCCATGTCCTTTGTCCAGTTTCGCGCCAGAGCAAGGACTTCAAGTCAAAAAAAGCTTTATTATCGGCTAAAAACCATAAAAGCACATATTTACAAAGATTTAAATAAAACATACCAATATCCCACAATGCAATATATTCATGATGAAGAGGAATACTCCTACAATAGTTTTTAAATACAAGTATAAAACCAGGAAATGATCCTATGCAGTTTAAAACATAACAGATAAAAGAGTAAAATCAATCCCTTCACAAGTTAATATCAGGGAATCCCAGTGATATGCTGGGTCTGTGGTAACGCGGGTGTAACAGATAATTGTTTTTTCAATTTTTGTGCCTCTGGCTCACCACATGGCCCAGAGGTATCTAGAGGTCGTAAAGACAATCAGGGGGGTGGTGTCGTATTTAAATATTCTAAATGCTTCCCTGTAATCCCCGAGACCCAGTGACTTACAAAGCTGGACAATCTATTTAGCTCTAGCCCTAGTGTAAAGAAGGCAGAAGGGCAGAACGTGCAGATCCATCTCTTTACAACCATCACATCCCGGGCATGAGCTAGAAACGTGTGAAGCGATTGACCACTTGTTTGTCACTGCCCTCAGTGGGAGTGTCCCATGTCTAAATTGGACATAAAGTTTCTTCGCCAGTGAGGGCTGAATGTCATCCAAGAATTTCTCAAAGCGGTAAGTATCCTTCACCTCCAAAAATCTGTTGGACAACTTGCCCAGGGATGGACTAGAACATACGAGATGCATTCGATATTGATTAAGTTGACCAACACCCTTTTAGGTATCAAAGGACATGTCTGCTCCAGAGAGAGCCAAATGTCTCCCCTACCCAGTGCATAGCAGAGCTGCTTAACATATTTTAGCCAGGGGATTTTCCCTACCCCCCTTATGGTCATTAAATCCCTTAGGTCATCCCGGTAGCTTAGCAGCTCTGGGGTATCCCAGAGTCGCCTCCAGTACATCACAGGTCGGTTCGAAATGATTCCCTGTATGGGGGCCAGACCCAGATCTAACCGTAAAGGAATCAGAGGTGTGCTCTGCGGGAGACTCAATAGACGCCTAATAAAGCTATTCTCAGTGATGGACAAGGGGGTGGCACTAAGCTGGCCCCATACCTCCACCCCATAGAGCGCCCCACCTCTCGCCTGGGCCTTATATATTTCTAAAGGGGATCCCAGGGTTTTAAGTGAACACTCTTTATGGACCTTTAAGATACCACCTGAGGATTGGGCCAGCTTCATGTTTGACTTGGCCATCTGCGAACCCCAACCCATCTTATCGTTGAGTGTTACTCCTAAATAGTCAAAGGTGGAGACTCTTTCCAACACCGTGCCATCCAAATGGGGGTGGGGACAATTAGGTGATTTTGCATTAAAGACCATGAATTTGGTTTTGGAGAGGTTGATCTCCAGATTTCTTGTCTTGCAAAAAAAGCAGAACGCCTCCAGTGTTCGCTGAATACCCATAGAGGATTTTGATAGCAAAAGGGTGTCATTTTTTTTTTTTAAACATGTTTTTATTGCAGCATTTTAAACAAAACATCCATCGGGGCAACCGGCATCCGCGTACAAGCTCAAATCACACCCCTCGTTGTAGCAATGCACACAGCCGTTTAGCCCACATCCCGGGGGCCGGGCGGCGTATTAAGACAGTGGTTCAAATTATCACAACGATCTCCTCCTAGCGAAGCCCGGTCCATGTCCCATGATAGCCTCCGCTTTCATTCCTATCAGATTCTCTCCCCAAATCCAACTCGTCATAACACTACAATCACACCCCAGTAACTCCCCCCCGCCCACCCCACCCCCCAACTGCTGCTGATGTGGGCCCTACCAGTGGGTCCTAACACTAATGCGTGCCATTCATCAGGGTTTGCATCTAGTCTCCCCAGCCTCAAGGAACTCCGCTCTCCTAACACTCGTGTTCCGCACGCTCCAGCCGGTGGTCCTGCAGAGCTTGTACGATCATCTCCCAAGCCCTTACCCACTCCAACCCCTTCTCGTTATCCGCCTTGGTTGCCTGCCGCCTTCTAATCACACTCTCGCATCTAGACCATTTCAGCAGCTCGGATATCCATCGCCCGACTGACGGGCCCTCCCGGGATTTCCAGTGCCATGTAATTTCTCTCTGGGCCAACATGAGACCTAAGTCAATGAGTTTGCTCGTCACCTTCGTCTTTGCCGTGTGAGGGAACCAAAGCAGTAAACATGCCGCCATGTCAAACTCCACCTCCCGGTCAGTTACTGCATTCAAAATCTCCCCCACCTCAGCCCAGTACGTCCTAAGCTTCAGGCACCCCCACAGCATGTGGTCGAGTTCGGCTCCCAGTGCTAAGCATCTCGGGCAAGCGGCATCCCGCACCTTAAAGTATCATCTAATCTTTCCCGGGGTCAAATATGCCCTATGGAGGACGAAGAAATGCACCTGCTGAAAGTGGGCATTCCCACTACCCTTCCAGGTCCTCCGCAGGATGTGGCTCCAGACCGTGTCCGGAATGGGTTTGCCTATGCTTTCCTCCCACCGCTCCTTCAATGCCGTGAGCGGCTCCAGCCCCTCCTGCAACAGTCTAGCATGGAGGCAGGTCACCGCCTTAATCGTTCCCGCCGCCATCACCACGTACTGGCAGGTCAGGGTTGCGGTAGGTTCCGCCAACCCTTCCCTCCAATGTTTTTGTAGCGCCGCACTCACCGCCGCATGCAGGAGGTAACTCCCATCCGGGAGGCCAAACTGCCCCTGCAAAACCTCGAAGGGGGCCAGCGCCCCGTCGACGTAGAGGTCCCCCACCATCTGCAGCCCCAGCTCTTCCCACTCCGCCAAAGGGGACCAGTCGCCTCCATGCGGCAACGCCGTCAGCATCCCCAACGGGATCTCCGGTGCATAAGGTCGCGCCGCTTTCGCTCTCTTCATGCTCCTTTGCCAGCATAACCGAAGAGTTCTCTCTTCAATGGATAAGTCCCTCGGGTCTAGTTTCTGTTGCATGACTATGTAGGATAGAACGTGCCTCTGGATGCCGGTCCCCCGTCCCTGTTCCGGGCCTCTGAACACTTTAGCAACGTTCTGTGTCAGCACTTGTAGCTGTGCCGCCAGGTAGTATAATTCAAAATCAGGGACCGCCAGTCCCCCCTCGAATTTAGGCCGCATCAGAGCAGTCAAGGCCACCCTCCGCCATCCAGTCCCCCACAGGAAGCCAATTACCTGTGTCTTCAGTTCTTTTAAAGTCCTCTGCGGGATCCATATTGGCAGGGTGCGGAAATAATAGAGCAGTCTGGGCAGAGCCACCATCTTCAACAGCGCAACCCGGCCCAGCACCGAGAGCGGGAGGGAGGCCCAGAAGGATAGCAAAAGGGTGTCATCAGCGAACATCAGGGCTGGTATCTTGCGGGCTGCTAAGCTAGGAAAATCTAAATCCCTCGCCCCCAAAAGATGGTCAATTAATCCATTAAGAAACAAAGAGAAGAGAGTAGGGGCCAACACGCACCCCTGCCTCACTCCCATTTTCACCAGAAAGGGGGCCGAAAGCTCCCCATTTCTCCCATACCTCACACTCGCAAAGGTGCCTTGATGTAGACGTTTAAACAATTGGCACAAGTATGCTGGGGCACCCATCTCTATTAGTATGGCCCAGAGCTTATCCCTCTGGACCAAATCAAATGCAGATCGAAGATCTACAAAGATCAAGTACAGGCTACCAGCCCCCAGAGTCACAGTCTTCCAATAGACCAATTGAAGTCTAAACAGTTGGTCGATGGTAGAGACCTTAACACGAAAGCCCGCTTGGAGGGAGGGCAGGATGCGTTGATCATCCATCCAGCACTGCAACCTCGTTAGTAAAAGGCGGGCAAACAGTTTCTGCAAGACATCAATGAGGCTAATGGGACGGTAATTAGCCGGATCAAGTGGGGATGCCTTTTTATAGATGGGAATGATCTCATCCCCCAACCAAGTTCGGGGAATTTCCATGCCATGTAAGATGGCATTAAAATATAACCAGATGTAGGGGAACCCAAACATTCTGCTCACTCAGAAATAGATCTCCTGGGATTCTATCCAATCCCGGAGCCTTCCCAGAAGACAAACTTTTAAGGGCCGCCATAATTTCCTGCATAGAACAAGATTGACGGTCGGAGTCCTTCAACTCTGATAATACTAATGGGGATGTGCACTCTGCGGGGAGACCTAGTTCTACCGAGGAAACAATGTCAGTGTGGGAGTACAAGGGCTTAAAGTGGGCTATCCAAACCTCTTCACTCAGATTGGGTGTTATAGCGGGCGTCCCTTCTGACGAGCCTGATATCACAAGGTTCTAAAACGCGCCATAGTCGCGCCTGTCCAAGGCTTCTTTTATACTTGCCCATCTTAGGGCCTCCCATTCCGACTTGGCCTCCACGATTATACTTTTATAAGCAGTTCTGGCCACTCTAATACTCTGCACAGAACCGGTTTTAACCTCGCTAACAAGTGCACATTTCGCCTCCCTACAAGCTTTATTAAACCACTGGACCTGTTTTTTTGTTCGTATCCTATTATTCACTGTGGTATAAAAATAATCGACCATATTGGCGATTAGGTTAGTGTGAATACAGTCCAGTGCTTGAAAGTAAGAAAGATCATAATTCACAGGTGGAAGTTCAAAGGCCTCTTCTAGGGAGCGAGCTACATGTAAATATAGCTCAGCAATTTTTTCGGGTGCTAGCACAAGCTTGGCCCACCTAATGCGTCTGCCACCCGCTACTGAGATTAAGTTCCTGTCAACACAGATCTCCAACTCCCCTGATCCATGTGGGTGACCCAGTGTGTGTTTTAGTTCTAAAGACAAAAGATTGTGGTCACTATCTACCCTTTGAATGACACAAAAAGCCCTTATTTGAGACCAGAATTCTACATTGACCATAATATAGTCAATAGTAGCGCTTTTCCCCACTCTATTGAATGTAAAATTCCCTGGAACATCAGGAGGGAATCTGCCATTACAGGCTCTAAGAGAGTGGGTTACTAGAAGCTTATTAATCTGTATGGCCACTGGCATTAAGCGCATTGCTGGGTACATAGAACACTCCTGGATATGCCAGGTGGAATCCTCCTCTAAGGTTACAGAGGTGATCCCCACAAAAGGTTTGAAGTGACAATTAAAGTCACCCCCGATAATTCTATGTGTTGATGGTGAAGAAAATTAAAGAAGTTCGTCAAGAGCCTCTAACATAGATAGCCCCAGCTCGTGGGGGGTAAGACGCAAATATATGTTAGCAACCATCACCTTCGAGCCATCCATAAATTTAAGGACGATAGAGAGAATGTCCGGGGAATGAGAATCTATTACTTTCACTGTACACCCCAGGTGCGTAGATAACCAGATGCACAGTCCCCCCGAAGGTCTTCCTCTAGGTCCCTGTACAGCGGGTAGATGGAATGTTGCAAATCCCACCCTTGTAGGGGCAGTCACCATCCAGGTTTCTTGAAACAAGCACAGATCATACTGATCCACCAACTCATCCCATTCTGCATTGGATAGCTTAGATCTCAGCCCTGCTACATTCCAGGATCCTAATAATGATCTTGGGGGTTCCACCCTATGGGGACTGGGTGAGGTGGAAGAGGGCATGTTGATAGAAGGAGTCCCTGCAGAATTGTCCAGTTCAAATCCATCTCTTGACAAGCTTGTATCTGCACCTGGGCTTAAGGGGTTTATTCCCAGACCTACTTCCTTAACCCCAGAAACCTCCACGGGGCACCCAGCTACGTTGGAATTCGTTTTTTTAGACCCCAATGAGTAAAATAGTCAATCTACATTATTCAAGGCACTAAATCCGTTGGCTGTGGGTATAATATATTCCCCCTCCAGGCCACCTTGATGAAAATGAGTTGATTCAAGTCCCCCTGATACTATTTCCCGAGAGTAGAAGTAACCCAAAGGAAGTGGAATAATTGCAGCCATTTGACAGGGTCCTCCCCAATCAAGGATGTGCTTAACTACTCCAGTATCCCTAAAATTAACAATCACGCACTCCCCTCCAATATCTTTTAGTTTGGTCCCCAGCCAGGTAACTCTTCTAACAAATATTATTTCCCCCTGACCCGATCTCATTAGTGGTCTATGTCTATTTAACCACGAAGTGATTTTATTCTTCAGCGCGGTGTCTGTTTCGTCTCGTTCGCCCGACAGCGGAGGGACACCGGTTAATACCACCACGTACGGAGCAGCCTCCGGTGGTAGCTGGGGGTAAAATAATGAATGTCGATTTCCATTTTTGGAAAAATTCAGGGCTTTTGAGGCGCCGGACCCCCCTCCGGCAGCTGCTTACTGATGGATTTTTGGAATATGGGTGGGTCTAGAGTAGGAAGAGTAACTTTGTCCGGGTGCACCCTGGGACGGGTGTCAGGCCCGGGACCAATGTTGTTAGGAATGAGTCTACACGTGTTCATTGATACCGATCCTTGTGCCTGGACGTCAGATCGAGACCCTTCATTAGGACTAGGGCCCTGAACCACCTGGTCAATATTACCTACAGCCAATGTTGCAGAGTTGTTCCCAGTGAGTATGGGCAACTGTTCACCCCCATGACTCTTATTGTTGATCAATGAGACTACTTTATCAATTCTACTCATCAAGATTTTAAACTGAGATTTGATAGGCTGTTCCATTTGGGCCTGAAAATCGATTAATAAGTGAGTGGCCCAGACCGGGGGTGCTAAAGTGGAGAAAGGGGTGCCTAAATCATCCTGAGAGGTGTCTAGGGCAGATGTATTCGTCTACGGTAGTTTTTTTTTCGTTTTTGATTTCTTATTTCTGGGGCGGTGCTTAGGTGCCTTTTTAATCACCTTAGGAGCGGTCTCAGTGACCAAATTAGTAGGATAGCTAACATCTTGCACTACCTGTGCGCAAGGGAGCTCAGCAAAGGAGGAGGCTAACAGTGAGTCAGGTGAATTACAAGTGGCTAAAGATATATTCCCAGACGGCAAAAGGGGGGGGGGGGGGTATACCTGGAGTAAGGGAAAGGCGTCTTTCGGTATTCTCAATAGCCGATGCTACCACCCCTATTGTTTTTTGTAACATTTTATCTATAGCAGTTAAACTCGGGACTGGGGGTATTAGGGCTGCTTTTTGTCGTGTGAGAGGGCAAGAGGTCGGAGGATATGATTTGCCCATAATGCAACACGTACAATGCTTAATCGTTTAGGATAGTAGTAACCCAGTACTTCACAATTTGCAAAGGGTAGTGGTCTTTAAGGAGTTAACAATAACACCATTAAAAACGCTGTAACAGTGAATCATATGAGATAATCACTTTAAAGCCTAACTTTGACTGAACAACATATTAAAAATTACCATAAAACAGTCCAAGTCCAAATGCGGTATGTCCCGCTTAGAGGGATGGCCCGGCCTCCTTTGGCCCCTGACGGCCACAGACAACCCGCCCTTTGCCCGGGCTTAGCCCGGCGCACTCCTCCACGCGTCCCGCGCTGCGGGTCACCGGCTCTGCTTTAATGCAGCCCTGGCGCTGCCTGGTGACGCTGGTGTCAGGCGCCTGGGCTGGGGCAGCTCGGGAATAAAGTCTTCGTTGGCCGTTTCCCTCACGGCGGGCGAAAAACAGTCCATGGTGCGTCCCCAACAAGGACTGATACCGGTTTGAGCTGGACCATGCACAGGGACACCAAATGTGCCCCCAGTGCAGACATCAAAGCACTTTCAGGGTCCACCCACCCAGCCCCAATACAGTAAAGCCTGTCTGGGAGGTAGTCACACCTCCCTGTGACAGGAAACCTATTGTCCAGCCTTCCCTGCTGGAGTTTCGTCCAGCAGCAGGAGGGCAGACTCATGTCTGTGGCTGGCAGCATCCATTTTGCGATGCCAGGATCTGTGAAGTTGGTACCGGGTGTACCCGTGCTGTCATATTTCTCCCTCTAGTAGGGTGGAATCATACCTCCCACACCAGTTACTGGTGTGGAGGTATGATTCCAAGGTGTTTGACACCAAACATGGCATGTTTCCATGCAGCCGTTTTAAAGTTAGCATTTACCGCGAGGTTATAATGCACTTAAGAGTATATGGTTGGCTGCATCACAAACAACTCCAGAATAGAGGTTCCGAAGGCTGCAGAGGGGCTCTGCTCATGCATGGGCACCCTCTCACATAAAAACCAGCACCATGCCTTCAGGATTGATAAGGCCTGCCATAGGTGTGATTGATAGGTTTATATGTGCAGTGATATAGATAGATATAGTGAACCTGTATCTAAGTAAAGGGTGCATGCACCACCTTACACAGGCTGCTGTAGCAGACCTGTTGTGTCATTTTGAATGGTCTCCCAGGGGTGGCATAGTACATGCTGCAGCCCCTAAGAGGCCTCTTGGGTACCTATGCCCTGGGCATATAGTATACCATATACTAGGGACTTATAAAGGTACCCCGGAATCCAATCTGGAGTGTACCTAAAGTACATGAACAACCAATTTAGGGAGAAAGCAGATAGACTGGGGTCCTAATTAGCAGGATCCCAGTCAAACTAAGTCGAAAACCAGCAAATCACCAGGGAAAAAGTGGGGGTAGCCATGCAGTCAGATTCCACCTTCCTACAATGAGCACCGGGGATGCTGAGTGCACCCGAGAAGAATTCTACAAAAAAATTGATCCAGGTATGGCCTGCTGAGTGGGTAGGGGCGTGAACCAATTGTGTGAAGTGCAATAGTCCGAGATCATCTGTAAGGGAGGAAGCAGAAGTACAAGTTAGATCATTAACATGTAGATTAAGGTCTCCCAGTAAGAGAAAAATAGAGGGCCTAAGGGCATAGGCTGGTGCAATGTTTGTTAAGGCAGTAATAAACTGCATAGCAGGGCCAGGTGGGCGATAGATTAAAAGGCCAGCTATGGTGCTACAACTGGAGAGTGATAGAGAAAAATGGGCTGTTTTGCAGTCCGCTATCTTCATTCCAGACAAACTACATTGAAAATAGCATAATCTTGGGGAATGGCACAAGAATATCTGGGGATGTATGTGTGGTAGGCCAGGTTAATACAAAAAAAAGAAAGGCTCCCGATTGATGGTCAGTCAGGTAATCTAGGATCTGGAATTTATGTTTGGGTAAAGAGCGACAGTTTAGCAGTAAGGAATGGGCTAAGTTTGTATTTGGACGCACCTTACTACCTAGGGGTTTTTCCCTGGGCACTACTGTGAAGGTGAACTCAAAATTACCACAGGGCATATTACTCAGTCAGACAGCCATAGAATGACTACAAAGGTCCTGAGAAGTTGGGGCAAGATGAAGCAAATTCTCTACAGAGTACTATACTGACCTGGGTGCTCCACGGCCAAGGGGCCTGGTCCATCCAGGCGCGGATGGGAACAGAAGAGCTTGCCTTTGACATGTTTGTTGCGAGCGTCCACGCAGCTGCCATCTTTTTTAGCCTGCCTACCCCTGGTGGGCGTGGCTATTCACTGACCATTAGAAACTAAAGGGGCAACCAAATACCAACGGAGCCAAGAGACTCCACTCCTCTCTGGTAGGCTCCCCTGTCACGTGGAGTTACAGGAAATTAAGTAAAGTTAACATAAAAAAAACAAAAAATAATTGTGAGTAAATAAAATCATAAACACAAGTAAAACCGGCGAGGCCTGGCTTAAGATGGCCGCCAACAGGGATGAGAGCCAGGCAACTTCCAACGCCTAGTGCGTTACAAGGAAACAGACAGGGCACCTTGAGAAGGATGTGGGCCGGTGCTTGGTGCAGTGTTGGTGTTAGAAGCACACTGAGTGGTGAAGAAACCGCTAGATCCATTCAGGTGGCATCTTTTTGTATCCACACAACTGAAGAGACAGGAGAAAGAGCCTTCGCTAGCTCTCCTGATTTAGACTACAATTCTCACAAAAAGAGAAGGAACAATGTTCAGTGCTGTGACCCACACCCTACCAACCCTCTAGGTTTCTAGAAAATTTCAATAATTTGGCTTTAGTCAGCAATTTAAACAAAAATGTTTGCCTCAGTTGGTTCTTGTAATGTAATCACACTCTTCTTTCTTACCTAATTAAGACAAAAGTGCTAAAACACCCTTTTATTTATATACATCTGTCGCTTTTCCTAATGTCATGGTAAAACACCAGGTACAGTATACCCATGTGAGACAATAGGCTATGAGTCCTTCAAACTCCACCAATGAGAATATACTCAACACCAAGTGGACATACGATCTCTGTTAAAAATCAATCACACTCTACTCACAGAATTTATAAATTTCGATAGTCACTCTTACCCGAATTGCATTAGTATTTCTCTCAACTTGGGGCCGCAGGGGGTAACCGCCCTGTAGTCAAACACTGTGAATAAATATGGCAATGTAGAACACAGGTTATGCTTCATTCCAGCCATTCCTCCTTCCCCAAATGTATTCTGTCTTATTCGTGGTTAGTACCACACCAAAGATATGTCTCGCTGTCAAACTGAATACAGACATCTTGTCAGGTCCCAGCTTACCGGTATCTCCATTGGAGCAGGGCTCGAGTCGGGGTACCACGCGGGTGGACGGCGTCCCCCCACTTATTTTACCAGGTTTTAACGGGTGGATGCCGTCCCCCCTGCCCAAAAGCTGGACTTCACTCTTTGGCCTCTCTGGAGCGAGATCAGAGCTTATTCAGAACGTCTGTCTACCTGCATTCACTGCGGGGGGATTAAACGCAGCCTCCGCAAGGTAGGGTGCAGACCACCTTTCATCTAAAGGCATATGAATACCCATGAGATTCCTGTTGTGACGTCACTTCCGGTGACAGCGTCCCCCCACTGTATCCGGTCACGTGGCCGATCCCGAGCTAGAAATAGGCTCAGATCTCAAATGTCTTGGGAGTGGCGGCCCTCTTTGAATGCCTGCTATCTTACTAACAACTACTCGGGCCTCCTCGTATGTCAAGGATTTCGCCAAAAGCCAAAGTTCCAACCCAGCCAACATTAAATTACAGAAATCTGGTTAGCAGTATAGGAATGAACCATGCCTAAGATGGAACTTCTGGGCATGCCGACATATTTGCAAACAGGTTCTAGTATGTGTGTCCGCCGATTCAGGATCCCTGCATCACCTGTGCTTAGGTTGAGCAAAGGAATGTATCTCATGTCACCGTACTAGTTGTATGTGGGACACCTAGATATATCACAGACTTTCCTCTTGTTCTATTTGTATATATATATATATATATATATATTTATTATGTGCAGTTGTTAATGAACCCCCTCAGACTAGGTTTTCTCCCCAAAAACTTTTTATCTTCTCAGATGTGTACCACATTCCATGTTTTACTTAGTGGAGCTCAGATGGTGCCAAGGAATGGCATCATTCAATCCCTGGTCGCTGCTTTTTAACCTATGGACCCATCTTTGTTCATGTTGGGAAAGCAGCTGTGCAACATCCCTGGTTGTTGGTGGAATGTATGGTTTATCTAATACTGTACATTTGAGATCTTTTTCGGAGTGTTGCAATTCCATGAAGTTGGTTGTCAATTTGGTTGTCAACCTACCACATCTAATATCACTCATATGTTCCAGGAGTTATTTATTTATTCATTGTTTTCTATAGCGCGAACCAGACCCAGAGATTGGGTGTCAGAGCGCTTTAAATTTCAACCATCTTCGATATCAGCAGATATCCAATTCTTTCACGTCAAAAACATGTCTATGTATTCACTAACATTGGCATATATTTATCCATACACAAGACAAATATAATGCAGAATAACAGAGATCATTAGATTACGATAAAGGTCGTTTCGTACTTAAGTTTAAGATAGTACCATTAATGAGTTCTTCTATAGCCAAGCTGGTTATAGTATTGTTATGTTAAAACACATTGTTCGTTATGGGAGAAATTTACCCACCAGAAATGACTTGATCTCCTTTTTTAATTGTGGAGCACATGTGATTCTTCTGATATTCAGTGGGAGCGAATTCCAAATCCTTGGTGCAGCTCCCGTGAACGCTCTATCGTAAGTTTTTTTCTTACGGAATAATGCTGGTTTCAGTAGAAAATCCTCCGATCCTCTCGAGGGTCTAGTGCCTCCGGACAGCGTAATTTTATGTGCTAGCTAATATGGAGTTTTGTGGTGTATTGCCTTGTGTGTAATGCATGCACTTTTTAGCTCTATTCTTGCCTCATATAGTAGCCAGTTGAGCACTTTCAGATGTGGAGTGATGTGGTTGTATGTTTAAGTCTGGTTGCTGCATTGAGAAAAGCTTTTAGGTGAGCTGTTGAGATCTTAGGGAGTCCTTATAGAGCTGCACATCCATATACAGTGCCTGTACTGCCATTTTCAGATCCTCAGGATCGATGAGTGGCTTCAGTTTTCTGAGGTAAATCAGATGAAAACAAGCTTTTTCTGCCATTGTGTTGATGTGTGCTCGCATGTTTAGATATTTATCCAGTGTGATACCAAGAGATTTGATTGAATCAACTATCGTCAGGCTACCGTTTAGTGCTGTGATCAACTTGGTCCATTCTTTAATCTTGGCTGAACGTTTAGGAGGGGAGATCAGAAGGAATTCGGTTTTCTGGGAGTTGAGCTTAAGATCATGGTCAGCTAGCCATTCAGCAGTTTTCTTGAGTGCTTGGTTCATAGTTTTGATCTCTATCGGAGATACTATCTTCATATACAGCTGAGTGTCACCAGCGTACATGTGAAAGGAAATGTTAGCCTCGTGCAGTACTTCAGTTAATGGTTCGACGTATAGATTAAATAGTGAAGGGGACAGAGTTGATCCTTGTGGAACCCCAATTTGAATCGGAGAAGGTGGGGTTAGCTTGTTGTCTACCAGGAATCTTTGCGATCTGTTCCCGATAAGCCCATCCGATTTCCCAGGCGTTCTAATAATTTGGGATGGTTTACTGTGTCAAATGCAGATGATGGGTCCAGAAGGATCAGGAGGCAGGTTTCATTATGGTCGAGGGCTAGCAGAGCGTCATCTACTATGTGTAGGATTGCTGTTTCCGTACTCTGGTTTGGTCTGAAGCCTGATTGGCAGTCATTTAGTAGCTCAAATTCATTAATGTGTTGACTTAGTTGATTTTGCGCACATTTTTCTAGTACTTTGGCTAGTAAGGGAATGGTTGTTACTGGACGAAAGTTGTTTGGGTCAGATAGGTTCTCTGTAGGTTTCTTTAGGAGAGGGACAACCTGAACTGTTTTTAGGCAGTCTGGAATTGATCATTGGGCAAGTGATTCATTAATTATCTTAGTCCAGTAGGGAATGACCATGTGGTTGCAGGAGGGCCAGCTTTTTGATGGCAGTGGGTCATTGGAATGATTATTTGGTTTCAGAGATAAAAATATTTTGGTAATGTCATGTTGATCATATAGTTTGAAGGTTGACCAATGGGCATTATTTTTGGGCATTACTTGTGTCGGTAGGGCATGGTTCCTCCCTTGATCACTCCTTAGGATTGATGCTTTTTCAGCTTTATTCTTGAGTTCTTTCTCCAATGCACTGGCTTTATCAGTAAAGAATGTTTAAAAAATCTTCACAGTTCCGATCTGATTTACATGTTAACAGGGAGGATTTGGCTAATTTGTTTGATTGATCTTTTAGTAAATCGAAGAGTTTCCTCGGTCTGTTCTTTGCGTTTTCAAGTTCATTTTTTAAAAATATATTTTTTTGATTTAAGTACACTTTTATTGTAGGTTTTTCTGGTCCTTCTTAGTTGCTTCAAGCGGGGGGATGACAGAGTTGGTCTCCATTTTCGTTCTGTTATTCTGAGTTTACGTCTTTCTTCATTAAGTGATCCGTTGAACCATGGGTTTTTAACTTTGATCTGTATTCATTTAAGTTTTAGGTGGGCAATATTGTCAATTATTTTAAATATCGTGCATTGTTAAGAGTCTCCGAGTTCAGGTCTCTAGTGCCTCTAACCCAATGTTTGGGTTTGATTGGTTGCAAGAATGTTTTATTTTTTGGGGCCGTTATTTGGAAAGTGATGACGTGGTGATCAGACCAGTCACACGGAACGATTGAGATTGCTTGGATCATATTTTCTTTGGAGATGATCCAGTCTAATGTAGCTCCTTTGGAATGTGTTGGTAGGGCACATGCTTGTACTAGTGAGTGGTCAGCTAGGAATTCTTTAAGAATGTTGAACTGATTATCTTGGATGTCGTTCCAGTGAAGATTGAAGGCTCCTAGGAAAATATCATTGGAGTGAAGTTCTGAGTTCGTTGTAATAATTTCCATTAAATGGTCTATGAAAGAGAGGTTTTTGCCTGCGGGGTGATATAATTCATGTCGTTTGTACACTTGGTTGTTTGTGAATCGTGCTGTGAGCTCCAGGTATTCACCCAAATCTATAGGGTCCGAGAGAACTTTAGAGAGGGTGATGTTTTCTCTGTGGATACAGGCCACTCCTCCTCCCGATTTGTATAGCCTATCTAGTATTACGATGTTACAGTTAGGTGGCACCAGCAGGTCTAAGTATGGGGAGGATGATTCAGATAGCCATGTTTCAGTTAGAATAGCCACGTCAGTATCTGGATTCATGATTAGGTCGGCAATGTCAGCGGCATGTTTCATTGCTGAGGGTCAGTTGGTAAGTAGGCATGAGATCTTTTTTGTAGTGTTTTCTCGGTCCGAATTGGAGTCGGGTCCCTCTGGGCTTAGCGTGATTTCCTTCAGGTTATTCGAGTTTGCTTTTCTTTGATTTGTGTGTGATATTCTGTTGATATTAATTGGGACCACCTGAAACTTCTGGTCGCATATCTTATCGGGAAGGTTGGAGGTCGTATCGTAAGAAAGTAGTAGGTTTTGGGTTTCTATGTCCGACAAATATCTATGGAAGATACGTGGACGGTAAATCCTATTGGAAAGAGGCAGTGGGGTTGTGTTGAGCTTATTGTGGAGATTGTGTGCCTTTTTTTGGCCCTGGATAATTTTGGAGAGATAACTTTCTGATAGCAGTAAGTATTCTTCATGTTCCTAATAGCGTTTCGCATGTCTGTAGCTAGCCTGTCTGTCTGGGCCATGAGTATTTCTAATTCCTTTCCTGATGGTGAGCGTTGGTGTTTTTGTAACAAGACTGCTGACATGTAAAACGTAAAGTTGGTATGTTTATCTTCCGGCTGTTTGTTTATATATTTCGATCTTTCAGGAATTATTTTATTGCTTTGAAGAGCAGGTCCTGTATTAATATCAGTTGTGTGATTTGTCATCCCAAGGCACCGATTGTTGGGTGCTGTGTCCGATAGATCCGTGATTTGTAAGGTTGTGGAGGTATTAGCATCTGATTGGGTGGCTTGTTAGATTTTGCTTGGTTTGCTTCCATGGGATTATTGCGGATTGTTTTGCATAGGTCTACTCTTGGGTGGTTTGCTGTAAGGTGTGCTTTTGTGTATTGTCTAGTACAGGAGGATCTAGCGTGTCGACTCTCCTGGTCTGTTCTGCTGTCTCTCTTTTTAATTACCCTCATAGGAGTATGTATGGAGGTGTCTAAGCTGTTGCCTTGTAGGTGAGCTGAGATAGGGATGTTATGGGCCTGATCTTTTAGCGTGGTAAAGTAATCATCAAATAACTCAATATTCTTGTTGGCTGCTTGGATGAGTACTGTGCCATTTTTGTAGAAGGTTATATTTAGTGTGGCCTTTAGATTTTTCGAGGGTTTTATAATCAACTGTAAGGGATGTTTCTTGATGCTTTGATGTTTAGCAATTTCAGCGTTGCGGTGCGCCATTTAGCTAGTGATCTAGTGTAGAAAACTAAATCATTAATAATCACTCAGTTTTTTGCATTAGAGGAGGGGTCTAAGATAAGTGTTTCAGGGTTTTTCCTGAGCAGGTTGTATTTAAAGGTTTTGGCAGCGTTTTTAGAGAGATTGGAGGGGTAGGCTATCGCTTGGGCTTTGTTACCTGCGGGAATCGGATTTGTTCCTTTCATTTTGTAAATGGTGTACATAACTCCTCTTGGTGAGCCTCTCTGCTATAAAGACCTAGTTGATTAATTAAACGTGTTAATCAATTGTTTTATTTATTCTGGGAATGAGGTTATCTAATTATTCATTAATTAATCATACAATTACTTGTTCTGGATCCTGATTTTAACTCGCTTGGTTGTCATGCCAACATATAAGTAGCCATCTGGGCACTTTATGAGGTAGATCAAATTGTAAGAGTTGCATGTGGTATGGTTGCGCAATTCCCATGGAGATGGTAAACCCACATCAACCGTTTTGCTGTTAGTTGTTAGCGGGCAAGCTTTGCAATAGCCACATGCAAAGTGTCCCGTGATTGGAGGTAGTCCGAAAGGTGTCAAATTCGCTCTGTCACTACGTTTGGTTGTTACTGGTCGTGTGTGTACCAAGATGTTCCTAAAACTAGCACTCTGTTGAATGTTGGAACACAGATACTTCTGTCCACTTTCTCTCATACATGCGTCTCCAAAAGAGCATCTCTGTGGTTGTTCCTTGCCCATTTCCAGGCTCTTTTCACAACATGGTCTGGGTATTGTTGTTCTTGTAGTTTGTGGCTAAGTATTGCTCTTCTTTATCAAAACAGCCCAACTCTGAGCAATTTCTTCTCAGCCATAAGAACTGCCCATAGCGCAGTTTCTCCCGCAGTAATTTTGGGTGAAAACTTTGGAAAGCAAGTAGGTTGTTTCTGTCTGTGGGTTTATGATATATATCACTAGCCAATTTGCCGTTCTTCGCTATTATGGTGAGGTCCAGGAACGTGAGGGACTCTGTTGTCATTGTCGATGTAAAGAATAGAAAAGGATTCGTATTCAGCCATGTCAGGAAATTCTCGGCTGATGTTTTATCTCCCTTCCAGATTAGAAGTACATCATCAATATATTGTTTCCAGACTAATGTGGTCTAGAAACTGATTCAACTGTAAGTATACATTATCACTCTCAATATGTGACACGTAGATACAGGCCAAACTGGGAGCGAGCAAACTTCCCAGGAAGTACCATTGCGTTGTAAATATATGGTGTCTTTGTATTGAAAAAAGTTCTTAGTTAGTGCCAACTCAGCTAAACAGAGGACAAAAGATCTTGGTGTTTGATAGTCCCAATTTTCTGCGAACAAGATGTTTTCGATGACCCTGAGAGTTTCCCACTGGGGGATGTTTGTATATAATGATTCAATATTGAGTCCAGTTAGGATCTCTCCCCTAGGGTCAAAGTCCATGTTCTTGATTAAGTTAAGGACTTCCCTGGTGTCTTTTAGATAGGCCAGCATTCGCTGTACGATTGGCCTCAGAAAAAAGTCACAAAAATTGGGACAGTGCTTCGAGCACTGAATCTATCCCTGACACAATGGGCCGACCCGGGGGAGGCCTGATGGCTTTGGTAATGTATAAAAGTGCGGCACCCTCGGTTTTTGTCTGCATCAGAAGATGGCGTCCTTCTCACAGATCCACCCGTTGGTGACTGCTTTCTCACTATGTCCATAATAATAGTCACTAGGGGGAAACTTTCCGCTTTCGAGTAGGCTGTGGGTCACAGCACTGAACATTGTGGCATCTTTTTGTAGACCGCCTAGCCCAGGTGGGCATGGCTACTTGCTGACCAACAGAAACTGAAAGGGCAACCAAAGACCAAACGAGCCCAGAGACTTCACTTCTCCCTGGTAGGCTCCCCAGCCAGTTGGAGTTACAGGAAATTAAGCAAAGTTCAAATAAAACCCCCAAAATAATCATGAGTAAATAAAAGCTTAGAACAAGGGTGGAGGGGATAGGGCTTTTTAAGGTCAAGCACACGGGCCCCTGACCAAGGAGTGCGCTGTTCCTATGAGAGTATTTAGGTCTAAAGAGTGGTCAGCGGAGGGGAGTGCTCCTTATAGGAGCAAGGGCCCTCACACACCCGAGAGGTGTCATTTTTATTTATTTATTTAGTGTTTTATTAAAGCGCGAACTTGACCCGTTAGGGTATCAGAGCGCTTTACTAGAGTTATACAAAAGTCTTAGCATCACATAGTATACATACAGTGCTGGAAATATGATGGATAGCCGGAAGTTAAACAGGGTCTCAGTGGTGGTTGATGGCAGAAGTTAAACGAGGAATTTACCCATAAGGAAGGTTTTGGCTTCCTTCTTTAAGCGTGCCAGAGAAGGGATTCTTCTAATGGCGGGTGGGAGAGAGTTCCATATTCTTGGTGCGGCCCGAAGTGTTTTTTTTCTGAAAACGTGCAGGAGGTCTCTAGCGGACCAGGAGATTCTGCTTCCTCCAGATATCACAAGTTTCTGTGCAAGATATGCAGGGGAGTTTGCGTATAGAGCCTTGTGTGTGATGCATTCCAGTTTCAGCTGTAGTCTGGCCTCGAGAGGAAGCCAGTTCAGAGCTTTGAGGTGTGGAAAAATGTGGTCCGACTTCCTTGTGCCGGTAAGTAGTCTGGCGGCCGTGTTGAGGCAGGCTTTCACAGGTGCCAGGGGGTCATGGGTAACCCAGAAAGGGTGAACAGCCATATTCCAGTCTAGAGATGACAAGTGCTTGGACTGCCATTTTTAGGTCGGGAGCGTCGAGGAAGGGTTTCAGTTTCCTTAGGTAGCTCAGGTGGAACCTGGCTGATTTGCCATCGAGTTGATGTGATCTCGCATGTTTAGATTGCAGTCCAGGGTTACTCGCAGAGATTTGGCTGATTCCACGATGGTCGGTGAGCATTTTAAGGCTGTGATAGACTTTATCCGTAACTGAAGCTTGAGGTTGGTTTTTGTAGGGGAAATTAGGAGAAATTCTGTTTTCTTTGCGTTGAGTTTAAGTTGATTGGAGGCAAGCAATTGAACAGTCAGTTTCAGGGCCTCATTCAGGGAGAGAATCTCCTCGAGAGAAGAGGCTTGGAGGTAATCTAGGTATCGTCAGCATACATATGGTAGGAGATATTTGCAGTGCGTCGATCATCGGTAAGCGGTTTAGGAAAAGGTTGAAGAGGGTGGGGGACAGGGTTGATTCTGTGGGACTCCGACCGTGACCGGCGAGGGAGCAGACAGGTTACCGTTAATTCGGAATCTCTGTGATCAGTTTTGTAGGAAGGATCTAAACCATTCTAGAACAGAGCCATCCAATCCCATCCTGAGTTTGAGGCATTCAGTTTTTCATGGTTGACCGTGTCGAAGGCTGAGGATAAATCTAGGAGGATTAGGAGACGGGTTTTGCCTTGGTCCAGGGCTTGGAGGGCATCATTAACGATGTGGAGCATGGTGGTTTCAGTGCTGTGCCCAGGTCTGAACCCGGATTGGAAGTCATCTAGTAGGTGGAAGTTGTTGATGTGTTGACCTAGCTGTGGTTGCACACACTTCTCCAACACTTTGGCTAAGAGAGGGATGTTAGAGATAGGTCTGAAGTTGTCGGGGGAGGCTGGATCCAGCGAAGGTTTTTCAAAATGGGGAGGACTTGGCCGGTTTACAAAGAATCGGGAATTGATCCCTGCTGGAGAGAGGCGTTAATTATTTGCAGTCCAGCTAGGAATAATTGATTGGGCGACGGCAGCTAGGCAGTTGGAGGGGAGCGGGTCATTAAAATGGTTATTGGGGTTTAAGGTGGATAGGATTTTTGAGACGGAATCTTCTTCATAGAATTTGCAGCCGGTCCGGTGTGCTTGATTTTTAGGTGAAGCCAGAGGGGGCGGCGAGAAAGGAGGCGGTAGGTCAGGAAGGGATTGGGAGTATGTGGCCGAACTGAGTTATTTTCCTAAGGCTGTGATTTTGTCAGCGAAGAAAGAGGAGATTTCCTCGGATGAGATTAGAGAATTGGGGGTTTCTTTCGAGGTTTTGGCCAGTTTATTGGATTGGTGTTTGACCGGTTCGAAGAGCTTGTGGGCCCTGTTCATGGCGTTCCCCAGTTCAGATCTGAAGAATTCTTTTTTTGAGTTGAGGATGTTCTTGTTATAGGCATTTCTGGTCTGGTGGAGTAGTTTTAGATGAGCGGCAGAGGGGTGTGGTCTCCAGATTCTTTCGGCTTGCCAGAGGGATCTCCTTTCATTGTTGAGGAATCCAGTGAACCAGGGGTTTCTGTCTTTAATTTGGGTTCTGTTTAGTTTTAGTGGGGCTAGATCATCCAAAAAGTTCGGTATAGTTGTAGAATAGTGATCATTGAGGTCACTGACCATAGTGGTAAGCGAGGGAGTGGGGGAGGTCAGATTTGCAACGAGCCTCCAGTTCCCTGTGGTCTAGGTTCCTGGTGTCTCTGATCCAGCGTTTGGGAATCACCGGTTGCGGTGCCTTTGTCTTGAGGGTGCCAGATAATAGGAAGGCGATGGCGTGGTGGTCAGACCAGTCACAAGGGTCTATAGAGATGAGCTTGAGACTGTTGATTCCTTAGAGGTGATTCAGTCAAGAGTGGCCCCTTTTGAGTGAGTTGGGAGTGAACAGGTTTGGGTCGGGGCTTGATCGGCCAGGAGGTCTTTGATGGCGTGGACAGGGGGATCCTTGGGGTCGTTCCAGTGCAGGTTAAAATCACCAGGGAAAATATCTTGAGCGTTGGAGGAAGTCTTAGCTGTGATGATTTCCATGAGGTGGTCAGTGAAGGAGCCGTTCATCCCTGGGGGGTGGTAAAAGATGTGTAGGTTGCACAGATGGGTGGAGTTGCTGCAAATGGAGAGGGCGAAGTATTCGCAGGAGCCGGTGGTATCTGTCATGAGTTCCGTGACAAGGAGGTTAGAGCGGTAGATGCAGGCAATGCCTCCTCCTTTCTTGCTAGATTGCCTGTCCAGCCTTGTAATATTATAGTTTGGAGGGACTAAGAGGTCCAGGCATGGAGCGGAGTATTAGTTGAGCCATAACTCTGTAAGAATCACTAAGTCAAAATGTTTGTTTAGGATGAGATCAGCAATAACTGCAGCATGCTTAGCTGCAGATCAGCAGTTGGTTAAGAGACCGGACAGAGCGGGGTCGGAGGGAGTGTCGGGAGTCGGGCGGACAGGTGTACAGGCGCTAGATTGCTTTTAACCACACTTCTGTTACGGAGGGTAACAGATCTGTTGGGGTTGATAATGACCGTGCAAATGGTATGTTCTGCACTCACCTGTAGTAGGCCAGGGGTAGCTGGGGCAGGGTTGTAGTCCTGAAGGATGGCAAGGATTTCCTTTTCAGTGAGGTCAAGTGGACTTGGGGTTGCAATGGTGGAGTTGTACGAGAGGTCATCATCGGCAGCTCCTCGTTGGGCCGGCGCTGCAATGCCCAACGCTCCCTTAAAGTGGCTCTTTGCCGGGAGTCATTTCTTTTTTGCCGATGTGAGTTGCATGGGCGAGTGACAAAATGGGAGTAGAATGGGTGAGGATTATGTGGGTTAAAAATGTCTATGGGAATCCATTCAGGAACTTCGTTTTAATAGCAGGGTCCCTCGGTCATGGATAAAAATTTGACTTGAGCATAGAAGAGTTATAATGGTCTATTTAGCTGCAGTAAGTGTGAATCAAAAAGGTCAACTTGTTTCATGCCTATTACAGTCCCTAGAGGATCATGGCATTTCGTCAGGACCATGAAGATCTTATTCTACTCTTGCAGGGATGGATAAATAAAAAGTGTGCACACCATGCCCTATATTCTTTACATAGACATTCAGAATATCGCCTGTGGGTAGACCCGGAAAATCAGGAGGATGCAGCCCCAATCGAACCGGACAAGGCATATGCTATTGAGCGTAGTATCAATACGTATCAAAGCGCGGTGAGTCTGTGGATCTACCCCAGGCCCTGCGCCGGTGCCGGATTGGAAATAAAAGCTTAAACACAAGCCTAACCCTAAGATGGCTGTCAACCGGGATGGGAGCCAGGCACCTCCTGAAGCCTAGTGTGTTACAAGCAAACAAACAGGGCACCTTGACAAAGATGCGGGGAGGTGCTTTGTGCAGTGCAGGTGTAAGGAGCACACTGAGCGGTGAAGATATGGGCATGGCATTGGTACCTGCCTGCACTCTTAATCAGCCAATTGTCAAGGTGGAGGAAACCATGGATGTCCTCCGTCCAACTCCCTCTCCTTCAGTGGGAGGATACCACTGCTAGGCACTTTGTGAAGTTCCTTGGAGCAGTGAGTGACCCCGAATGAAAGTACTTTGAATAGGTAATGATGGCCCTTTATCACGAAGTGGTGATGGTGCCAGAGGGTGAGATGGATGGGGATGTAAAAATAGGAGTCCTAGAAGGAAACAACATTGTCATGTAGTTACCTTGATAAAGGGAAAGGATGACATTCTGCAGAATTATCATGTGGAAATGTTCCAAGAAGATATAGTAATTAAGGAGCCTGAGGTTCAAGACCAGCCTGAGGGAGCGGGCCTTCTTGAGGATGAGAAAGTAAAGAGAGTAAGTTCCCTTGCCCTGATGGTTAGGAGGAAACTAGTTATATGGCCCCTTTTTAAAGAAGTGCTTGATTCAATTACTCCAGAAGGTTGAGATGTTCTAAGTGGAGGATGGGATGTTTGGGAATGGGTGTGAGAAATTCTATCCAGCAGCTGTGGAGAATGACCGCCAAACACAATTAGTTTAATTTTCGCCCAACAGGGAAGGTAAGCCTGCAGATTCCCCAATGAAAGGTGTTGTGTGATCGGGGTGGCGGTTGGTGAGGGGGGGAGGGGTAGGGGAATGGAGACCGGGCAAGTCAGTGCTTGAAGGCACCCTATTGCTAGAGCTGCCTCTACCCCAGCCTTTGTTGCCACTTAAACCTTAAACTGGAATGGCATGGTGTACAAAAAACGATGGCTTTAGGCCCAGATCTCTGTACTGCGAGTGCATGCTTGACATTGTTTCAGCATTACCTCAATCAATTGTTTTTTTTGCATTTGTCGCACTAAGTGGGGAAGGTATGCCCAAACATGGGTCCGGTTTTTACAATGCCACTGGAGTCAAGCTAGCCTAGTTGATGAGGGGTGATATCCTGAAACTGGTCCCAGGATGCTTGTTTCCAGTCAAGGGAGGACCTTGCGTGGCAGTTCGGACTGGACTGTTGCCATGGGGAGTAGGGTCAAGACTGATTTGCATATGGCTGGGTCTAAACTGGAATGGCATGATGTGCAAAACAAACTGATGGATTTAGGCACAGATCTCTGTACTGGGGGGTGAATGTTTGACATTTTTTCAGTATTCCATTCATCAATTGTTCTTTTGGCATTAGTGCCTCTTTGGGCAAACCTATGGTACACTCTCGCTGCCTGCTGGTGCAAAGAGTGTTGGAGCCTCCTTTAGACTGCTGCCTCAGAAAGCAGCCTCTGCCTGCAGATGTCTGAAGGGCACGCCTGGATTTGGAAATGTTGGTCTTTCTTTATTTTCTTCAGCAGTTTGTCAATCTGTAGCCCAAATAGGTGTTACCCATCAAATTGCAAGTTGAGGAGATGCTGTTGGACCTCCAATTTGAAGCCTGAAATACAGACCCAGGCGTGGATCTAATAAGGACAATGGTGTTGGCCTCCGCACTCCCAAAAGCTGCAACCACTGCATCTAGAGCGCAGCAAATGGTGCACTGGATATAGTCTTGCCCGCATACTTTTTCCTGTACTCCTCCGAGAGATGCATGATTATCTCCTGCATCTCACCACACTGTGCCCGGTCTATACCAGGAAAGGATTCCCATGGACTTGGCCTTTTACATCTTTTACCAGCAGAAGCACGCTTATGTGCAGTGTGGACAGCGAGAGAGATAGTCAGGATATGGCCCTTGATATAGGCAGGGTAATTAAGAGAGGGCTTATATTTCTTTTTGACCCTTGATGTAATCACCCTCTACTTCACCAGTTTTCAGGTATCAGGGGCTGACTTTAGCATGCCCTTTACCATGGGCAAGAAGTGGACTGTCTGTTCGCACCAGATTTCCTTGTAGACACAATATCCATCTTCCTCAGGGAGGACATGTGTACCCATCTTGTGGAAGGTGGCCACCTGTTGCATCACCTCATGGTTATTTCATAGGACATATCCCCCAGGCGACACTAACAAGGAAGTAATCCAGATCAGAGTTTTCGGGGTTGGGGGTTCATATAGTAGTCCCATGGGTCATCTGTGGGCCCTGGGTCAAAAGGTGCCTCATAAGGGTCGGAGAGGCTGCCGCGACCATACAAAGACTGTGAGAATCTCATTTGACGAGTGTGGAGGCCGTGGAGATGGACATAGAGGATAAGGCTGGTGCCCCCTCAGGCCGGCTGTTGATGAAGTCTTTGGAGTTGATATTGACTTTGGCACAGACATCAAAGTGGCCTTCAGCTTTGAGTGAAGTGGGTGCTTGTGAAACATCTTGGGGATCGACAGCCGTGGGTGTGTGTATGCCAATGGGTGAAAGTTTAGTCACTCAGAGACCTCTGGCCAGTGCCAACAGGAGCTCAAAGACAGCAAAAGGCTTTAGAGGCTGTGATTACTTTGAGAGTGGGCTCGACACCTGATGGGGGGGGGGAGGAGGGGAGGAAGGGGGGGTGCATGTGTGCGTGTCATCCTGTTCTGAGCTGCTGGAAAAGCCCTCCTCTGGACGCAAAAATGGCTGGTGGGGAGGAATGCTTGAAATGCCAGTATTCTCACCTTGCTAATTGTCGAGAGGGGTCTGTTCTCTAAATATGTCAGTGCATCATCGGAAGATTGCTGGTCCATCTTCTCACCCAACACTCTCCTATCCATATTGGAGAGCTATTTCTACCAGAAGGTATGGCAGGCTTTGCACACTGTCGTGGTCAGGGGTGAGGCAGAGGTTACTGACCTTGTGATGTTCGGAAGGGTGCTGGTCCGTGGTTAAATGGATTTTGTGTAAGGGTGCCAGGTGGAAAGCATGACATCCACCACTTCAGGCGACAGATCAAACGAAGTCAATTGCCACTGCTCAATCTCCACAGGGTAGAAGGCCCTAGTGTATTGCTAAGAGAGGACGTCTTATGAAAGTGATAGCTTGATCAGAGGACAGATGCTGATGCCAAGAAAGTCCAGGTACCACACTCAAGGTCAAATCCAGAGCCACCAAGATGACCTAGGCTGGTCAATCCTGTCTTTTACTTAACTCTGGGCAGGAGATATAAGGGAGGTAAGGAGTCACGTGTTCGTTCCACTTCAGTCGGAATGCATCTCCTTACTAGAATTCTAGCAGAAACTCAAATATGCAAATATTTCGACACTGCATATTCTCCATGGTGATGAAATGCTCAAGCCAGGGTTCTCTCTACTGTAGGAAGATGCCCTTCCCCACTTCAGGATCTAGACGCCACTCACGATCCACCAGATGGTTTTTGATCAAGAAAATGCCCATACATTCTAGACACCTCAAGGGGCACCAAGCCTCCTGAGAGAAGACTCCATCTTGCCTTGCTTGTTGTCCATGAGAACCTGCACCAGCCTCCCCTTGATGGATGGCAAGAAGGCCTGGAGTCAAATGAAGGTCCCACAAATTCAGCAGATTGCTGTGGACCCTGCCCTCCAACAAATAAAGTCTCCTGATCCCCCCTCCTCCCCCTAAGGTGAACACACCCGTAACCACCCTGAAGTATGGATGTGGAAGGGAGAGGCCCTGTTAGCCCTAATGGAGTTCAAGTAGCCTCCACTGCAGTTTGATGCCATCAAGGTCTCCGAGGAGATGGCTCAGTCAAATTGGTGGGCCCATTTAAATTTCAAATTCCAGACAGATTAAAAAAAAATGTAGGAATGCCATTGTCATTTGGATGACTGATAATTGTTTGAAATTAAATTAAGAGAAAACAGAGCTTCTCGTTTTTGGAAAGGAGTCCACCTTCTGGGGTCTCTCATTGTGGCCACAAGCCTTGGGCTTACCCTGCAGAGCCTGTCCCCAGAGTAAGAAACCTTGGGGTAATTTTTGATGTCGATCTATCCTTTAAAGAGCATCTTGCTTTCTACTGCGTACGTCCCGAAGTAAGGTGTTGCCTTTTATTCCCTTCCAGCTCCAAACATCCTTAGTCATCACTCTTCTTTAATCAAGGATTGATTATTGTAATGCCCTCTATATCAGCACTCAAAAAGCTCCAGACGCTGCAGAATGCAGACGCTTGCCTCCTAAAGAAACTCCCCAGATATAAGTTGGTGTCAAATGTTTTAACTGAACTCCACAGGCCTCCTGTAAAGAAAAGTGTGGCTTTCAGAGCACTCCATCTAGCCCACAAGGCCTTCTATAGTGCTAGACCCAACTATCTTGCAAGTAAAAGCAGGGAGTACCAACAAAATAGAAATCTGATATCAGCAGCATCTTTGTCTATACCACCTGTATAGTGGAACAAATTGCAAGTACACTTCAGAAACCAATCGAATCTCCTTAGCTTTCGTAAACAGCTGAAATCCTGGTTGTTTTCTTTAATCTTTTTAACTCGCTGAGCCTCCGATCATTCAGAGTGTTTTTTGATTCTCACTGCCAAGACACCCTCGGGTATTTGCACACTTTATAAATTACATTTCAAATTCCAGAGCCCTGAACTCCACTGTGTAAGGGAGTGCTCCAATTGATAAAAGCTTCTGTGAATGAGTGAGGTGACACCTCGGCTCCTTGACAATGAACTGTCATCCTGGGGTGGTCCACTACTGACTGGTGAGCAAGTCTTCAAGGTAAGGGAATACAGGTACCCCAACCTCCGAAGTTGGGCAATGGCCAACACAATTGCTTTCACAAACACCCTAAAGGTGCTGGTGAGGCCAAAAGAAGCATAACAAACTAAAAATGCTCCTAGTCTACCCTGAACCGCAGAGGTCTGTAGGACTGCATAACTGGTATATGGTCACCCAGGTCCAAAGCACAAAGGATCTAGGTCAGCATTAGGATTTATAATTTGTCCCTCCGTAGGAGGGTATTCAGAGGCCAGAGATCCAAAATAGACCTGGGGTGCTTATCTCCTTAGAAATGAAGAAATAGCAAGAGTAAACCCCCCTGTCCTCCTCCACCCATTCCTCTTTCATGGTCTTGATGCAACGTTGGGAAATCAACGACTAAACCTCAAGTAACAGAATGGAAATTACACTTACATACTTTTTACCACAATTCTTATACAGGGGCATTCAAATTGAAACAGATTTCTATATGCCTTATCCAACCTGTTTTTGCCCTATTGTTACTTGAACAACTAAGATACTGCCTAGTTATCACACACCGCATAAGTGCTTCAGTGTTTCTCATACAAAATCTGATCCTGAACATCCTGTAGGTCTTCATCACACAATATCCATAAACTCTGGAGGACAGCATAAAATTAAGCATATAGAATGATTCACTGAAGGCAACCAAGACAGCATGAACGTAAATTAGATTGGTGGCTTCATAAATTAAAGCTTCTCTGGTAATACATTAATAAAAGTAAGAGATAAGATGATTGATCCCAACTGCACAATGGATTCTTAGAAAATACCAGGGTTAAAAAGGCACAATAAAACTGATGGAGTGGGAGACTTCCTGTAGACATATGACTTGATAAGCCTGCAAAACTCCTGGAATCTTGCTGTGGTTTTCTTCGATGGATGGATATAAAGTCTATGATGAGAAAGCAGTCTTCAACTGAGGTCGCTTGAAGATCCGTCTTACAACAACAATCAAGTTCGGATGCTCTGGTTCAATTAGATTACCCCCCCCCAACCCCCATCTCAAATGTTCCAGCTCTTTTGATTTAACCCCCTGGCAGCTAGAAGTCTGGCCCATTTGTTTTGGTAAATGTTTATCTTACACCAGCAACTGGTATTCATGAATCTTTGGTCCAAAAACTGATTGATTTTCTTCACAGATTGCCTGAAATTCATGTTTGCTTTCCTATTATACGGATAGGTGACATTGTTTTGTATTTGGCACTGAAGACCTAGATAGTGACTTCATTGCAAGCAATATTATTTGGAAGATTCCTACTCCTATGCTTCATCCGCATGAACTTAGCTCAACCTTGACAATGCCATAAATTACATAAAACCACAAGTGGTTACATGTTTTATAGGTCACAAAAGTGTGTGGTTTAATAATGAATGCAATAAACTCTATTTTATAAGATAATATGTGTTCTCAATGAATATCCCACTTCATTCGTTCAAAAGAAATCGGTTATCTCTAGGTAGGCATAAAAATCCACAGTAAAGTGTGCTAAGTACAGCGTTGCAGGATACAAGTGGGTCCTTCTTATAAAAATTAATTTGCCAATTCCTTCTGGAACATGGCATCCGACTCCAACTTAACTTAAAGAACTGGCCCTGACCTCTACATTAGCGAAAAAGACAGAAAGACCCATGTATATGTGTTTTATGGTAGTAAGTATCATTCAACAGCAAACTCTTTTTCTGATATCAGATTATTTAGCTGTTATTCTATCCAAAGAATCCCTACTGAAAACCTTTGAACAACTCGTGGGAACTCAGCCCCACTGGCCTCTCTTCAATAGTCCTTAAGTTCAATGTCCATTTTTTTACTTCTAAATGTAAAGCTTTGTTTGGGCATAGGTTAGAGACGGGAACTTAACCTTTATCCTGTCGTGGCAGCATCTTGATCACAATCCACAAAAAGGGATATAGATCGGATTTAAAAAAACTACCAACCTGTTGCCTTCCTGGACAGTAAGATCTTTGGCTAATTGCATATTACATGCTGCTAGCCTATGGATACAAAAGAACAGATACTAGACAGGGCGCAGTGGGTTTAATAACCCAAAGAGTATTTGCAACCCATCAATGGTCTTAAGCTGAATCTCGCGAAAACTATGGTCTTTGGTAGACTTCACTGTAGATTTGCTTTAATCACGTAAAAACAAATGACTAGCTTAGCATTACTATGTCTATAACTTATCTTGGCAGCTCAATCTGCCTCACTTTAAATGAAAACCTAAAAATCTACACAGCGATAAAAACAGCTTTATTCAAAACCTAAGACTGTACCATACACTAAATTCTTAATGCGTTTTAACACAAGAATAATTTCTCCAATTCGTTTCTGTTCTGCCGTATATGTTGGTAAGCTTAACAATCAACTTACACTCCCTGAGGTCAAATATCTGGGAAACCGCTTTAATTTAAGAAAGGGTACTCCAGATGAAGCAATCAGCCTTGAATTTGGACTAGCTGCAACTGATGAACTGTGTGGCGAGTCTATCTTATTGTACTTGTACTGTATTGTACTTTTTCAACTTAGAGAACTGCTGAAGCCAGTTCTTCCTAACTGTAAGCTCTCTTCTCTGAGAGGAACTTATAAGTAACGAGAAATATAGCCTTGCTCTTTTTCTTTCACACTTAATTTCTAATACAAGCTGCTTTAGACTTGGTGTTGATCTTGTTAATGGACGCAATTAAGGCTTAGAGGTTCTCCCAGGATATCGCCTTTTTTCAAAGCTAAATTAGGCCTATGCTGGAACCTAATTATGTGTCATTATGTCCTAAAAAAATATCTTATTTCCCAATGTCTGAGAAATTCTGCTTCCAGTATTTGTGGTACCGCTTTTACAAGCCTGAACACAGTCTTAAGGGGTCCTAGAACCTGGTCATGACTAAAGACAAATGTCGCCTTTGTGGCCTGGGAACACTTACTCACTTACTGACCACAGAATACTGACTTGAAATACTCATTTAACCTTAACTCAAACTGTACTGTCAAGACTCCATATCTCTTTGCTCTTTAATCAGGAGTGTAGTTGTAGCGTGGTGTTTCTAAATTGATTATCTGATGTAATAAAGCACAGCAACAGATAGAGTTTTACATGTTTTTGTTTTGATCTGGACCGGATTAATGAAGTCCTACAAAAATTAATGTTGTAACCTTTGCTTGTTTTCCCCCCTCTACAGCTTTTTATTTTGGGTCAATAAACGTACTTTCCTGAAGAAATATTTGTAATTTTTTTTAAAGTAACTTTTAGCGCCACCCCCATCCGCAAGTCTTTTATTTCGTTCAGAAGCGCCACTCCCAAATACCCAATTGTCATTTTATCATTTACTCATGTACACCTGCCCCACGTGGCTAGAATGTGCCTTGTGTGAACATGTATCATAATCACATGCCTATTAGATGCCAGAGGTAGCCAGGGCCGGACTGGCCATAGTGGGCATCGGGCATTTGCCCAGGAGGCTGGGGGCCAGTTTTGTTACTGGCAGCCGGTTTTGCAGTTTCTCCCCCACAGTAACAAAAGCAGCAGTGCTTGGTGCCGGTTTTGGTAAGCAGTAGTGCTTGACGCTTGCACAAGCCATCGTCCCCAATGCATAGCACGGATAAGGTGTATGGCCATGAGAAATTTCACTCACTTCAGGACTTCCTTAATATAGCCCAGTGGGACCACTAACGGAGTTCCGTTGGTGTGGTATTCAGTAATGTCCACAGTGTCCAGCACAGTCTCCCAAAGGCTCCCCACTCTAGGGCAGTGCCACGCCAGGTGCAGAAAGGTTGCATCCTGTGCAACACATTGCATACATCTAACGTCCTCTAGAAGGCCCATTTTACATAACATACAGGGAGTGCGATACAATCTATGAAGGAATCAAAGGTGTATCAGGCACTGCCAATAGGTCGGAGATAACAAACCAGTCAAGGTAGAGCAGTACACCCATAGTTTCTCTGTTAACTTCATGCCCAAGTCTCGCTGCCAGACATCACGAGTCTTCGGAATACAGATTTGGTCCTTCTCTTCCATTGTGGCATGTAGCCGGGTAATAAGTTGTCTTGGGGCGTTTGCACCCAGCATAATTTCAAGCACCTTCAGCACTGGTGGATTGGTAGGGAACACCTACAGTCACTTCAGGACTTCCTTAATATAGCCCAGTGGGACCACTAACGGAGTTCCGTTGGTGTGGTATTCAGTAATGTCCACAGTGTCCAGCACAGTCTCCCAAAGGCTCCCCACTCTAGGGCAGTGCCACGCCAGGTGCAGAAAGGTTGCATCCAGTGCAACACATTGCATACATCTAACGTCCTCTAGAAGGCCCATTTTACATAACATACAGGGAGTGCGATACAATCTATGAAGGAATCAAAGGTGTATCAGGCACTGCCAATAGGTCGGAGATAACAAACCAGTCAAGGTAGAGCAGTACACCCATAGTTTCTCTGTTAACTTCATGCCCAAGTCTCGCTGCCAGACATCACGAGTCTTCGGAATACAGAGTTGGTCCTTCTCTTCCATTGTGGCATGTAGCCGGGTAATAAGTTGTCTTGGGGCGTTTGCACCCAGCATAATTTCAAGCACCTGTAGCACTGGTGGATTGGTAGGGAACACTGGGAAAACCTCTAGGCTGAAGGAACAGAGTCTATGAATCAAAAATGCGTCCAATGGAGTGCTGTTCGGTTTTGCCTGCATATCATGGACGGTGACAAATGTGGCCCGAGAGAACAGTCACCCCATTCTGGTTAGCTGCAGCCGTTTTATGTGTGCGCAGACCCCTCGGTCTAATGTTAGTGGGAAAATCGAGTCTGCATGGTGGAGATTGAGCTAGAGTAAAGGCTTACTAAGATTACATATTGTCTGAGTCGGTGGCATGCCCAGATGGCGCAGTTGACTCTATCCACCTTGGCTCGCGGCCATTTCATAAGTATACATATCACAGTCTTCAGTGAGCAGGGGGCCATATTATCCAACTCAACAGTTTATGAACTGAGCCGAAGTGGAGTAGTACTACAGCTCCATGTAAGGTGCAAAGAGGACCCCTAAACCCCCTTGCTCAAAGAGGAGCGGCAGCAATTTCCAGGTGACTTTGGCCTGTCAACCTGCCCACGCCCTGAGGCGTGTAAAGAAGCATTTAGTGAGCAGAATGGGTATGTTTACGAAGAGGTATATAAAAATGTTGGCAGAACTACCATCTTAGCAATTTCAATCCTACGTGCCGTAGACTGCTGCAATTTATTCAAAAATGGCACTCTATCCTCCAGACACGCCAGCATTTTCAATTATGTTCCTGCCTCATCCAAATTTCTAATAATCGAGGCATGTCGCAAATCACTTGCACATTATCCTCAACTGTAAATCGGACATCGAGATACTGCCTGTGCTCATTGTCCAGCCAGAGGAGCTATATGGAATCTAAACAGGCAGTTAGGTGGTCCGTGGTTGGGGTGAATGTGGTTTGGTACAATATGATATAAAAACATGTCAAGGTCAGGGTAATACAGTTGGTAGCAGTTTGCGCCTCTCCCAACTCCTCTACAATCTGAGGTATGTGTATGCAGTAGTCTGAGACTTCCGGAGTATCTGGCCTGGGTCTTGCCTGCTCTATCCTGCCCTCTCAATAGATACCGGCCCTGGATTACTTACTCAAATATTGTAATTCCCTGTCCGCCAGCTCATTGTATTCAATGAGCTTTTGCTAGATATTCGAGCGTTGCCAGTCGTAGCGTGGCAAAACTCTAGAGTGTGAATATCCATCTTGAGGTGTGTCAGTTGGTTAAGCAAGGATCTCAAGACCTCAGTTGTTTGGATAAGCAGGACCCCTTTTATCACCTTGAAGGCCTCCCAGAGAGTGCTTGCAGAAGACACGGCCTTGGAAGAAGAAGTCCGCAATCCCCTTTAGGGAAGTGTTCCCTAAAGAGTGAGTCACAGATGGGAGCCTCCATTCAAATTCCCTCATTCAGTCACCCTCGGTTGAAAGCTCCATGAGCACCAGGGAGTGGTCAGATTGCGTTCTTGGGAGGTGCTCCACTGGACCACGCAGGGGCAGCGATCCTGAGCAATGAACCAGTCTATCTGGGACCGCATATTATGTGTAGGTGGTGCATGTGCCCTCAACAGCATCCCCATTATGGAGTCTCCACACGCCAACTAAGTCATTATCTTTAATGATATTGTGTAGTTAATGGGCTGCTTTTGGGAGCGGGCGTCTAGTTGTGCTAGATCTATCGGATGCTGTGTCCAATATCACACTGAAGTCATTCCCCCCCAGACTATGGCGCCGCGGCTCTGGCACAACACTCTGCAACAGAAGTCCATAAAGAAATCAGGGTCGTCCACGTTGGGGCCATACACATAACTAATAGTCATATATTTGCCATGCATTGTCCCACATAAAATGATGTAACTACTATCTTTGTCGTATATCACTTTATCAGTGCTCCATGGTGTCCCCCTACAGATCACTATTGCCACTCCCAGTGCATATGCAGAGTACAGGCCTCTTGTGTTTCAGTCTCCTATCCCACGCGCAACCTGTATAGCATATTACCTGTCAAGTGGGTCTCCTGCAAGATGACTACTTCTATACAGTGGCGGTTTAGGTAGGCCACCAGCTGTAGGACCCATTATGCATGCCCTTACTATTCCAAAAATTAATTTCACCGTAGGCAGGTTAGATCTCGGGGTATGCCTGGATTCTGGGGTCTATATGTAAGGTTGTCAGATGTTCCATGTGGGTGCCATAGCCTCTAGCTACGCAATCAAATGATGGACGGAATGATGAATTAATCCAACATTCACACCCCCAGTCAAGAGATCGGAGTTAAATTCATTGTTGTTTTTCTCACCATGCCACCACAGTTTAGACCCAGCCAAATGCAAATCAGTCTTGACCCTGCTTCTCATGGGAACAGTCCAGCCCGAACTGCCAAGCCAGGTCCTCCCTGGAAAAGAAAGAAGCACCCTAGGACAGGTTTCGGGGTATCACCCCTCATTAGTCAGGCTAGCTTGAATCCAGTGGCAATGAGCAAGGGACATACGTCTGGGCATCCCATCCCACTTAGGGCGAAAAATGCTATGTAAACAAATAATGGATGGAATGCTGAATAAATCAGTGGGACGGGTATGCTCAGACATGCTTTACGCGCTCTCCATGCCACTGGAGTCAAGCTAGCCTGGCTGATGAGGGATGATTTGCCAAAATCCTCAATCCTCTTGGATACTCTGGAGGAGTGGTTGAAAATGAGTTCGGATTCACCATTATTAGTCGAGGCCTGCACTAGAACGCTCTCTGGGGGCGGATACTTGGTGGCAAAACTAGAGTAACAAGCCATAGTACGATAAAGCCTGCCGATTCCCAGGCAGGCAAGGACAAGGCTTCGACTAAGTAGCCAACAGAGTATCAAAGGATGGCATTCCTAAAGGGAAGCAAGGACTCAAAAGTAGATGGCCCAGGCTGTAAGATCTCTGAGGACATTTGTTTTGGTCTCAATGGAGGGTAGCTGTAATTCTAATACCTCAGCTGCGCTCCCATCCACCAATGCAAACAAGGCACTCTCTTTCGCTGGTGACTGAAGTGGTGAATTTTGCTGTCTCAGGTGAGGTGTCAAGCACACAGGCATTCTGTAAATTAATGTATAAGGCATAATCAGTATAGTGATGCGGGAATGAAGCCTTCCCATCACCATAATCAGCATCTTGTGGTTCGCCCTGCTCTGTCATATTATCAAAGTCAGAACATAAAAGATAAAGAAGCCTGTGTGTGTGACATGGCAGAAGCACTGGGTTACAGTCAGGTTACATGACAATAGGTTATGCTTTCGTAGCACAACACTGGTTGGGCTCAAGACAAAGTCAGTTTGGGGTCAGACATTGAAGTTGGCAACAGGTTTTCGTATGGCACCGGTGTAGCAGGGACTGGCGTGGATCTTGGACCTCGAATGGAAGTCTGTACTGAAGTCAGTGTGCGCCTGGTAACAGGTCCCAGGGGTACAGACCGTGCTGGGGTTGGACTTGTCGTCAGTAACCAGACTGTGTGCTCTGTGGTACCTGGGACCCAAAGGCCTGCCAGAGGGAGCCAGAAGGGCAATGAAAACTTGTTGCATGGCCTTTTTGCTAGCATCTATCTGCTAAGGAGATGATGATGAGAGCCTGGGAAATTGGGGGTACGTTGGTAGCGGGAAAGGAATATATTCCGTGTCCGGATACCTCAAAGGGGTGTGCACCCTTCTCTTTGAAGTCAGTGATGGGTCACGTCCCAATTCTCTTTCTTCTGCTTGCGTGTGTACTTGGACTTAGTGAAGGACTTTGTGCGCAAAGTTGAGCAGTCATGGCTCTGGCCTAGCTACCGTGCCTTGGATTGAGAGTGGACCCTATGTGAAGGCATAACTTCTTGTGTGCGATGGTATACAGCTTTGCCTCTACCTTGGATTGCCTTCGGGTGCATGAGGGCTCACTTACTGCATGACTTAATGGCCTGAACCCATGAACCAAAGACACGCCTCATGGGGGTGCATACCAACATCAGCTTCCTGCAGTTGCAGTATGGCTTGAAACCTGTCATTTTGGATGGGGGCATCGTTCCCTAGCACACTGGTGAAATTATTTGGAAAGTCATCCAAAATAAATCATCAAAGTTGGGAGCAGAGCTGCAGATTAGTGGTGCAAGGCACAGAACTAAAAGACGCACTCAAAATACAAAAAAGACATCAAGCTTCTCCATTAATTTTCAAAAGATATAACTCCATAAATAATCAGTATCATGAAGCAGACCTGTCCAAAACATGTTTTATTACTTAATACATATTTTTTTTTACTATACATCACCTTAGCTTGGTTTATGTCGGGCTCTCTATCATATTACACCAAGCTAGAAACCATACTCCTACATCAACACAATCAACCACATTCACTGTAAGAAAGAAACATCCAATCCATACATTAAAAACTTTGTTCAGAATCCCATGTTAGCATTACTAATAGTTCTTTAGCATGCATCAATGTCATCAATAGTGTATTGCAAACAGTTGTATTGGAGCAGGTTACATCAACGCACGTTTCAGTGGAGAGAGACTCCAGGTTAGTTGTGCCACCTTCGTCAGGGCGTTGGACATAATATTTAAATGGTGGTGGAAGCCATCCAAGCAAGAACAGAACAATCAGGGAGCCAGTTTCCAAATTGGATAAGGTTGTGTTGGTATATCAATAGATTATTCGGCTCTCCTACACAGGGATATCAGAGGCAGGGAGCACAAGGTACTCCAGCCGTAGTATATTGCGGACTCAACTCAACATGTCCAAAAAGGAGGCCTCCTTTCGTTAGCACTCTTCCAAAATGAAATAAGATAGGAAAATTTGAATAACTGAGGAAGTTCAAAGTGTCTATAGCCCCACAGCAATGTTTGAAGTCTTTCTCCTTTATAGTATTGAGAGGCAATGCGGATATTGTGGAAGAAACGTACCATCGCGGTAACACGAATGGCGGAGCAGAACGAAAGGAGGACAGCAGCGCAAGAGAGGTTCTGATATTTTCATTCGATCTATATAATACTTTCTACCCCTGACGAGGGGTTGAAGTGCTATTCGGTGAGTAGCACGCTACTACAGAACCCAAAGGTGGATTAGTACAGGGAAATATACATTGTTTTTGGGAGTCCTGGGACCAATAGTCATGCGAGTCTGTTAGTTAGATGACCAGGATAAAGGATGAATAGAGGGGCGGAGGGGGGAGTTTAGAAAGGGTTATTTGGGAGTCAATGGTGCTATATTTGGGAGTTAATGGTACTAAAGAAGGTTGGAATGAGTGAGAGAGTGGAGATAGGGAATATTTTGGAAGAGGACTATCATGAGTAATAGAGTGGTAGTTTGGTGAGGTTTGGGGAGATTAGTTAACTTTGTTCAACTGCAGTGGGAGGTGAATATATAAATAACCACATATAAGAGGTATACATACATACATACAAAGAGATTTTAACATGATCCGTATATGGAAAATAATTAGGAAATATAAAATTATACTAGATAAAGTCCCATATGTACATACATGGATAAATATTTACAAATTCAGGCTTTCCAATTTACTGTAAATTAAAAGTTTTTTATTGCATTTATGTTTTTTATTTATATTTGTTCCCCTATATTTTAGTAGTGAAGCACTTCGCTACAATTGCTATAACCATATTTGCACACTAACAGATGTGCTATTATAGGAAAATAAACTCGTAGGCATACACTCATCACCTTATGTTATTGATGTACTGATCTAATAAATATTTGAATATAATGATAAAGTTATGCATATATGTACAAGATATTTTGTATTTGTTAGTTTTTTTTAAATAGTCATTTATTTTCCACTCCTCTAGTAAATATATATATATATATATACACACACACACACACACCTCTTTATTTTTACCCATTAATTAGTATAATTTTTTTCTATTATTTTTGATTTGTGTATTTGTCTTTTTTTTGTAATAAGTTTATTGAATAGTTACCATTTACACATACTTTCTG
Source organism: Triturus cristatus (assembly GCF_964204655.1). Classification (NCBI taxonomy): domain Eukaryota; kingdom Metazoa; phylum Chordata; class Amphibia; order Caudata; family Salamandridae; genus Triturus; species Triturus cristatus. The sequence goes on from NC_140584.1 coordinate 575,502,369, forward strand.
TATAACCATGTTTATATTTTGTGATAGGAGTGGTCCTAATAGAGACCCATAAGCATGTAATCCAATACTTTTGCTATTCATGTAATGATCTATATACATTTTAAGCATAAATACAAGGAATGTATATATTTTAACCATAATTGATATATACATTTGTTAAGCATAAATATAAAAAGTACATATTTTTACTCCTATACAATATGTGCATGTGTGCAAAGAAATCCACACATCTGAATACTTATATATAATCGAAGTATAGATGTTTACAAACATATGCACCATTGGTGTCTTGTGCATACTATTGCTGTAAATTTTTATTATGAATATGGTGGTCATTTAGGCAAGAGCCAGCCCTTGAGAAATCTTCTGAAGATAAGATGGTTTTTTGTGTCTCCTACGTTGAGGGTAATGAATTCCACAGGTTGGCTGCTTAAACAGAGAAAGACGTTCCAACCATGTTTTTTTAATATGCTGGCATTCTGAGGCAGGGTGCCAATCTGGAGCGGAGGTTTCTTTTTTGAAAATATTTCGTGATTTTCTTCCTGATGAACAGTGGTCCGGTTTCATGTATTGCTTTGTGGGTGATCTAAAAATGCTTGAAAGTGAAACTTCTGCCAATCGGTAACCAGTGTAAGGCCCTGAAGGCGGGGGTGGCGGGGGCTTGTGGCTTTATATGCAGAAGTAGTCTGGCAGCAGTTTTGAATTCATTATAGTTTTTTCATAGTTGATAGATGTAATCCATGGTAGAGGCCAATGGTGTAATCAAGTTTAGACAGTACAAGAGATAGCTTGTACCTTAGAAGTCCTAGGTGGGGGGAGAGGTGTCACAGAGTATTTATAGTAATGAAGCTTCATTTTGCTTATCCACTTGGGCATTCATTGATAGCTTAGAGTTCATCTAACACCGAGGTTTCTTACTTCCTTGGACACTTTAGGAGGTAGTCCCAGATCATCAGGCCAGATGGAGAGTGGGTCATAATGTTTGCAATCACTACAGGTGAGTATGGCAGTTTGACCACATTCAATTTGAAATGGCTCCATGTCAAACACTGATCAACGGTTCAGAGGCAACTGAAGATTTTTGAGTTCTCAATGTCTTTGGGGTCTTTCAGTTTAAGAAGTATTTGTGTGTCATCTGTATAGATATAGCAGATGAGCTGAAATTTATTGATCATTGCCGGTAATGACTTCATGTAGATGCTGAACAGCATGGGTTAGATGATAAGAGCCTTGCAGGACCCCTGCTTATATGATGTAGGGTTTGGAAGAGAAAAGAACAGTATGGATGACATTTGCTCTGTTTTGAAAGTAGAATGTGACCCAGTCGAGAGCAGTCTCCTTCGAGGTGTCTTTGGATAAAAGTGCCATGATCCACTGTGTCGAAGGCAGCTGACAGGTCCACGAAAAGTAGTGCAGTGACCTCTTGCGGCCTACTATGTTTTCAAGGTCAACCCGGATTGAGATGATGATTAAGGCAAATTTTGTGCCTCTTCCAGGAGGGAATCCCCATTTGGAAGTCAGAAAGCATGGAGTTATCTCCAGTAAACTGTGACATCTGGGTGAATGCTGCTCTATCTATTAATTTGCTGAGAAGTGATCCATTTGCAATAGGTCTGTAGTTGTTAGGGTCTTGAGAGTCCAATTTCTTTTTTTTTTTATTTAATAAGGTGCAAAATGTCTTTTCAAGTCTTTGGGGGGAAACTCCTGTTGTCAAGGAATGATTGTTTTGACTAAGGTGACCGCAGAGGTTGTTAAAAGGATATTCTAGAAGATTTCTGGCTGACCTGCTTGTTTAGACAAAACCTTTAAAATCAGTTTCTTACAGTTGTTTGAAGGAACGAAGAGGCTGAGGTAACCCGCCTGGGTGAGGGGAGGCCGTGAAACTGTTGGAAAGGGACTGGAGCTTTTCTTTTGGTGTAAATAGGAATGCAACAGGTCTGCTTTGGTTGTGTAATGATTTACCAGTTTGTCAGTAAATTCTTGGGAAATAGGATGGTTTCGTTCTGTGCATTTAGGTTTACGAAATTCAGTGAGAATTTTATAAAATTCTATATGGGCACATTTTGCATTCTGAATTTTGAGTAGTAGTTTTTTTAATAGCTTTTTGTTATAAGACTTGTATATTTTGTGTGTTGGCTAGGCGAAGTTTGACTTAAGTGTTTGTTTTGAGACAGGTGCATTGCAGCTCTGTAATTTGTTGTTTTCTCTTTTTTTAGTTCAGCATTCATTCAAGGTGCTTGTTATTTTTTGGAATATTTTGTGGCTTTTAGTGGAACTTGGATATCAAAAGCTTCCAGGAGCTAGTAAGTTTTTTAAATGAATGTATTGTGTCTAGATCTATGTTAGTTGTGTGTCTAGGAATCAGGTCCTAAAAATTCAGTTTGTTCCAATGACAACATGTGCTTGCTGGCAAACTGGCCTTAGGCGTGGAGAGTTGTGGTGTCTTGTGCTGGAAAGCTACCAGAGTGTAGTGTGAGCACGTGACTGGAGTAATCATTTGGAAAGTGACTAGTTCTGGATTGTCAAAAATTACATCTAGGAAGTGTTAAGCAATGTGCGCGAGTTTCAGAATAATCTGGTTCAGCGTGCCTAGGTTAGTGATAATAGTTCTGAGAAGAGGCATATTAGGTTTATCAAATCATATGTTTCGGTCACCAAGGATACATAGGTTGAAATGTAATGTCAGATGGTTTGAAACTGTTTAGAAATGTGTCTAGGAATCTTCCATTGCCAAGTGGTGGTCTGTATAGAAAGAGGAAGTTGCAAGAGAAAGTTGGTGTAGGGTTGCATCTGGTGAAGAGGGCCTCACATTCTTGAATAGAAACGTCCCCAGCTTTGGTGAGATTTATGGTTTCCTTGAATATAACAGCTAGTCTACCTCCTCTTTTCCCTATGTAATTATGTGTGAGAGTTTGATAGCCTGGAGGAACAGCTTTGTGCAGTACTGGAGCCATGTCATTTCCCAATCATGGTTCGGTCATGAAGAGCAATTTAGGTTGAGTGTCTGAGAGTAGTTCATAGAAGTGGTGCTTGTTTTTTTTTAAAGGGATTGTGCATTCATTAGTAGACAGTTTAGACATTGTGTTTTTATGGTTGAGAAAATGTAATTGCTACAAGAGCGAGTAGTGTGCTTTGGGCTTGTAGTACAGGGAGTATTGGTGATGTTAACATGTATTGAAATAGCAATAGTGTATGTTTATATTGTTATCCTCATCTAGCGGGCTTAGAAGGCATTTAGTTGCGTCTGTGTGTGCAGGTGTTGGGGACAGTGGTTGAGAGATGGTGGGCGGTGCAGTTGTTTCTGTGGTGTAGTCATGTTTGCGTAATAGACAAGGAGATGAAAAGTAGTGAACAGGGTTGAGTTTATGTCATTTGGGTATTTTGAGAGTGGAAGGTGTATGTGTGAGAGGTGGTGTTGGTGGAGAACGTGGGTCATGTTTTAAGGCTCTAAATTGTGCAATGGATGAAAGAAGAGCGTATGAGTACTGTGTATTAGGGGATTTTGTGATTGGTGTTGTAAATGTTTGAAAATGTGGGTGCAAAGTTGGTTTAGGATGTGCATTAATTGTGTGGGCATGAGTGAGGGAGTGGGTGTTTGTATTCTGTGATGCAATGAAATAAGAAATTGTGTGTGTGTTATGTTTGATTTTTGTGGAGTAGTCATATGTGATATTGGTGTAGCGAGTGTGTGCAGGATTTAGTTCCAAAGTAGTGCTGAGGAGTGTATGTTGGAGGAGAAAGGGGGAAGTGACGATTGTTGGAGGAGAGTACGTGGTAAGGAGAGGTGAACAGGGGTTATGAGTAGTTGTTTTGGTAGCATGGAGAGATAGTATTTGGGGTGGAATGCAGAAGGAGTGTTTCTAGTAAAAACAGGGGTGCGTTGTTGGAGGATGATGAGTAAGGGTTGAGTAAAGGGTTGCTGGGATCTTTTACAAGCAAGAGGGTATAGCTGTTTTTTGTATGAAAACAAGGGTGTGTTTGAGGGGATTAAAGTTATGTGTAATGTGGCTTTGTGTTGTGTTGGTGATGTGTATGTTTAATAGTGCTTTAGGGCAGAGTGGTGGTGTGTGTGTGTAATAGTAAATCTGCCATTGTGTGGCAGTCGGTGTGAAATGGTATATAGATTTGTTTTGTGGTGTTTGTTGAGAGACTGAATTATGGATTGAGTGTGTCTGTTGTGAATGAGTAGTGTGCATTTGCTGGGAATGTGTTGGTATGTTTAATGATGTGGATGGGTTATGGTGGGGGCTGTAAAAAGGGCAGCATTTCTGGCCCTAGGCTCGACCCAGCAACTGCCCTTGTCCCCTACGCCCTTAGCCTAGATGTGGGGCTGAGACGCCACAAGGTTAAATAGCCCTAGTTATCAGTTGACCTTGCTCCAATGGGAACCCTACTAACCAGCAAAACACACAAGATGATGGACGGAATGTTGCACATTGGCAATGGAATCAAGCTATCCTGGCTGAAGAGGGGTGAAACCCCGAAACCGGTCTTAGGATGCTTGGTTCCAGTCCAGGGAGGACCTGGATTGGCAGTTCGGGCTGGACTGTTCCCATGAGGCACAGGGTCAAGACTGATTTGCATATGGCTGGGTTCAAACTGGAATGGCATGGTGAGCAAAAAAACAATGGATTTAGGCCAAGATCTCTGTACTGGGGTGAGGCCTGACCAGGTGCCCTGGGGGCCAATCAGTAAAGCAGAAACTGGTACGGAGGAGGAGGGTGGCAGTTGCTCCTGAGCTCAGAGTCTCCTCGGATACAGATCGGTCCAACAAATGCTTTGCAGGTCCTGTTGAACCCAGAAGGTAAGGCTCAAATGTAAAACTACTGAATAATGCTTTTCACACACTTGTTATTCCTAGTAAAAGATGAAAGCTACAAACACTTTACAAATACAATTTGCAACCACAGAACAGGTTAAGCAGGCTCTTAAACACTCCGCTTAAGGTGGCTTTGCTCTATAATGGCGTGGCAATGCGGTGATGGCACAATTTACCTCAAAGAAGCTCCTTTGCTGCTTTATTACGCATCAACAGGGTAGTCGAATGGCAGAATGGAGGCTGTGACAAAGAATTGGATTCATTTTAAGGACGATGGCCACATAAGGTCAGCGCATTTCAACACCTTTATAAGCCAGAGGTTTAACAAGCTGGTTTGAGATTACTTCATCATGGCTAATGGAGTGACACCTTCAGGTCCCTCCCTAGAGAAAAGCCTTGTACTGTCATGCAAGTAAATCATCAGCCTTCTCCATTTGTGTCTTCATTAGACAAGAACTTGTACATTTTAAAGTCTCAGGTATGTGACTAGAGTGGAGGCAGGATATATATATTTGGTGGATCAGAAACAAAACAAAAAAGTCAACTTTGGCCACAGTGATAAAGATGTCCTAAAAAGAGGTAATAAAGCTGAATGAGGACGAACTAGAAGGGACTACAGATAATTGGCTTGGACTTTCAACTCAGATACAGACTGTGAAAGAGGAACCTCAAAAGGACTGGCACTGGATTAAGAACCCCCCCTCTCCCCCCCCCCTTAATCCCCCCCCCCCCAAAAGACTAAAATTCTCAAAAATATGCCTTTGTCATTTGTAGAAGGCAGAATAAAGTAGATAAAACAGTAAACACTGAAAACATATTGTAAAATGGAACAGAACTCACTCCAACGTGCAGAGTGCCCTCTGAGGAACTAACAGTTCACCCATTCAAACATCCAGCACTACAAAGCATCTTCAAGGTGCACAAAGACATTCAATAAGTCAGGCAAAAAGGAGATACTGACACAGTAACAGAGTTGGATTTTTATTAAGATATGGAAGGATTTCTTCCTTTTCATATAACTTATCTAATTAAAATATTCTTTTAAAGAGTTACCACAAAAAATTTCAAGGGAAATGTATTTACATAGGTCGAGACCCCAAATGACAAATGTAACCCAGTACCATCCTTCCTCCTCCTTCCCAGGTCGATTATCCAGAAACCATTTTCACCGAGACTTTCCTGGGTTCTGTTTCGGAGTACATGAACTGGCTGCGATGGCATGCAGAAAACAATGAGATAAGGGACATGGTTTGAGCTGCACAGAGTACATTCCTTAAACAGGTTCACTCACTCTGGCCTAGATCAGAACCGAGGGGGAACATCAGACTATTGCGGTTATCAAACTAGGTTTACAATTTCAAAGTTGAGCACTTTCATAGTTGCTGCAATGACACTGGCTTTATTAAACCAAGGGCTCAGGGGATGCTCACAACCCCACTATAGTCATGCTGGTTCTACAGCTGTCAGCAGCTGCACTCTTCATTACCTTCCTTGCATTCACACCTCTTGGAATTCTTGGAACCACTCATTCTAAAAGAGAGAGACAATTCTTTATGGCCTCCACAATCTGTCCACTGACGTGTTGCTTGGAGATGTACTATGTGCAGTGCAGCTTTGGCAGCTATAACCTTCGTGGCAGTTTCCTCATTAGACGTTCAAACACAATCCAGAGGCAGGGCATTTTGCCCAAACTGGGTCCTTTGAACAAACGACCTAATTTTACTGGTTGCTGAGGAATTGTGAACATGATTTAATTTAGCAATTCACCTGACTGGGCACATTTGATGTTACTTTATGCTTGTCAACAGTATTAGTTAATTCTATTAAGCAGAAACTTTAAACAATGTTTTTTGGCTAACACAAGCCCATGTTATATGTCATCACAGCTCGATATCTTTCAGGGCCAATATCATTTTGGGACACCTGGAGGAGGAGATGTCACTTCTCCTGTTACCCTACACTCAATCAGGTCAGCAAAGTTCAATATTCTTTTAAAGTTACCCAGTCTCTCCAACAAGACAACAGAGGGGCTAAAGCATCACGTGCCTTTCTAACCATAATTTTGGTAAGTGATGGATAAGCCAGATGATTGTCCCCCGATTGGCTTCAAACATGCAATATGGGCTCCAAGAGATGTGGACACTCACAGGAATGCATCACAACCCTCTGGCAAGCCAGAGGGCACCCCACCAAGCCTGGCAATTGCAAATGTATGCCCCTTCATGGAGAGTACGCTGAACATCAACTTGTTCCAGATATGATCAACAGATAACTTGCAGCAGGGGAAACCACTGAAACCAAACCACATAGAACAGTTGCCAGAATGTAAACATATAATAAATACATTTATAATATATACTTTTAAAGCATTGTAAAATCATTTGACCCTATTGTCTATGGTATGAAGCATATCTTGAGATTTACAACTGGGAGCCCTCAAATAGGAAGTAGCTGAGTAGGCAATAAAACATTCTGGATGTAGACATTTGAAGTCTTAGTCTAGGTTACATCTTCAAATATCCCTTAGTGAAAACAGCACACAGGATTTTCACTACAGGTGCTATTACTTTTTTCTAACAATTTTCATCAACAACACACAGAGTTGTCTCAGGAGCAGCTACTATATGTGAAAAACACTCGAGCTTTTCCCTGATCAGGCTTTGTAATGGTTTGACTATCAATTGCCCCTTTCAATCCTCCTGTTCCTCCAGTATTCCAGCAGCAGTTCATGTTGGAGTATGCATAGCTTACACAGTCTAGGGCAGAAGGAGACTGACATATTGATCGATGTTGACCATTTAGCTAAACATTACACTTAAATATTTGAGAGAAGAGGAATCCAGTTTGCGGATTTCACTTCTCACAAAGCTACAAATAGGAGACTTTCTTAGGGTTTACAAGAAACACTTCCATGGGTAAATGAAAGACAACAGTTAATCCTCCTCAAGTGTCGATACAAGGCATATGTTCTTGGATGGCCCGTCAGTCTCTTGTTTAAAATGCCAAGTCAGAACCCCCGTTGATACAACTCAGCATCCTAATGCATACTGGCCATAAAGCACAGGAAGCAGTTTAAGATGGGGCTGGAGAGTCGGATTTCACTTTGTCACACAAATAATAACAAGAATTGAGTTATCACATACAGTTCAAAGACAGAGCATCACAAGATTCAAGATCATGCCAGCAAGATAGAAGAGATGTCAATTTACAGCATAGCTTCTTGCTGGCATATGCACATGTAAAGCTACCAGGGCTCGAAAGACAGGTGAAATCGGATTTACCTTGCATACAAAACTCAGTCAGCCAGATTGATTCTGCAGAGCTCTGTGGGAAGGAGACCAGACTATCCTGATAACAGACATCCATGATTCTGAACTTCACTGGGAGGTGATAAAAGGACTCCCTACAGGCACAAAACACTTCAACACAGAGGGTGGACTTAAAGCCACCAGTGCACTGTGTGTCTCACCTCCCCCACATTGTTAAGAACCATACTGGTTAAACCTCTCAGCAGCAACCTTCCTTTGTGAGTGCCAGATAACATTACCAAGATACTCACTTCATTTCCCTGGATCTATGAAGACCCTAGGATTTAAAACATAATCCTATTTTAAAAGAAATTAAGAATTGAAAATATTCCAAGAGGCTTAAAACACACTTAAAACAGATGTTTCTTCAATGTCTCCAGAGCAGTGAAGAGCTATACAAACCCTCATGAACGCTCCATCAGATGTTTTGCAAATGACCCAAGATTGCCCCCTCTTGCCCCCAGCCCCTATTCTCGCACAACTGCATCCCAAACACACCAGATTCCAATAAGGGGGAATGTGCGAGAGAGCAGGTGGAGCACCAAAGGAAGCACAGACAACTGAAGATACAGTAAAATATGAGACATCATGAGATAACAGACAATGTATGTGAGTGGGCACAAAGAGGGTTAGACACAATGGAGGCAGTGTTTTAGACCCGGTATAGTGCAGGACGAGCCTGGTTTTACAGCAGGTACAGTGAAGGAGGAAGCAGGGGTGTGACTAGGTCATAGAAAAAGCTTAGTATAAGAGCTGCTACAATACAGAAAGGTGTGGAGGGCAAGCAGGTAGAGCCTGAGGGCTCTAGTTACTGTGGTGTAAGATGAATTGTGCGTGTGAGAGGTAAGAGGACAGACTCCAGGAGGAGCATGTAGTGTGAGCAGGTGCTAAACAGCAAAATGCATTTATTGAGAAGCAAGTTAAATCAGAGTGGTTGAGAGCAGGCACAGTGCAGCGGAGCAACATTGTGTGACGGAGGTGCAAGTCATAAAGGGACAGTTTAAGATCAGGTACAGCACGTGGTACACAGTACAAGAGCAGGCGTTGACCAATATGGAGGCCAGTCTGAGATCAGGGTTAGAATACACTTCAGTCCATCTCAAAACCCAGTACCTGCTTTGTCAAGACACTGAAGAAATACTCCTGTTAAAACTAGAAAAGAAAGATGGTCAATTAAAATCATCTGAGATGCATAAAATGTTTAAATTAGGGGTGAATAGCATGGAGAGCTGCGTTCAGGAGAGGGAGAAACATTGACCCAGCAGCCCACCATGCTTACAGCTTTGACCATTGAGGTTGGCGTCCACTCCGCTTCCACAGATACATTCACAGTTTGGTTCCACAGCAACTACCGGCGTGAGAAGCGATTCTTAAAAGCTTTGATAGTTTTTGCCATCATCGGAGCGATCTCTGCAGAAAGGAAAGAGAGGCAGTTACAAACACCTGTGCCAGCAGAGAATTCCTTAGTTGCCGGACCTTTAAAAACAGGACTTTCAGGAAGGAATGCAGTTATAAACCCTCAGAGATCTGCAAGTGCACACCACCCCAAAATCTGAGATGTAGGTGGGAGCATTCACAATCTCCTGCATAAATCCAGAACTCAATCTACAAACGACCCCCTTTCTTAATCACCCATAAGAAACCAAATGCAGTCACTCAACCTGTTCTACTTCCACAGCCCTCCTGAAAATCCGATTTTTAACCCCAACTGGGATCCCTCAATTTCTCTAGAGTATGCACCATGTGGCTGTGCTTACTCAATGTATGTACAGAGTTTGTGTGCTATGTGAATGTTGTTTTCTATGGAGACACATTGAATGTAACATAATATAGCTGATCTCAGCATTAGAGTCACAGCCACTTGAACGTAGGGGCAGCCAAAGGTCGGCACCTTCAAGACTCTGCTGTGTGCTTACCACGGTCTAGCCTAATATTATATTACAGCCTTAAAATCTGAAATCTGTCAAGCAACAGCAATTGGCTCAACCCTCTATATGTTGCTCTATGCAGAGCAAGCTTCATTCTGCCATACAACATCCTACCCCTACACTAAGGCCACACAGACCATTTGCGGCTCCCACATCCTTTAGTGTAGATAGCTTGGGAAAATATTTCCAGAGCTGCTTCTTGAACTGATGTGCTAGGAAGCTGAATTTTGAAGAACGTGGCAAACCTGAGTGGGAAACCTAGCTGGGCCCTGACCACTACCCCCAAAGTGCTGGGCCTCTGGAGAGAGTACTTCATACTCATTTGGACTTCACAAGAATCCTCTGTCGCATTAATCCACCATTTCCGTGCACCTGTGATCACACATCACTAGTCAAGACATACCGAGATGACATATGACCTACAACTACTTTTTTGTAAACACATTTTATTGCATTTTTAAATCAAGTCATGTAATACAGCCATTTGTATATCTTAATGCTTGGTATGCTTAAGCTCTCATGTTCCTATTCAACGCATATGCATATTATTAAAACACAGCCATATACATCATTTATACCTACTGATGAAGAGACAGGCCTTATACATCTTTGACAACAAAGTGCCAGTGTCATCAACAGCTGGTGATCACTAACATTCATCAACTCAAATACCCCCCCCCCCCGCCCTTCCGCACCCGGTAGCTAATCTTCACCCCCTCCCCTATCTGTGTCTCGTTCATCCTTACAGTCGGGCATGCTACAGCATTCCTGTGCATACATCTTAAAAGTAGTTTGTGTTCTATCTCCAGCCTAGAGGTTTAAGTGTTGCCAATCTCCAAGTCTGCATGCATCACCTCTGTGTAGGAGCCAGGCCCCTCTCTCATTCACACCCTCTGCGCTTGTTCAGGGGGTGCTCTGCATCTATTACGGTGAAAAAGGTTCTGGGGGTGCTGCAATGCTTCTAGTAGGGTCTCCCATGCTCTGGGCACCTCCAGCGATCTCTGCCCTCGCCAGGTCTCACGGAGTCTCACTGCCCTTTAATACTCAGCCCATCTTGTCAGTTCTTTTTTCCAGACTGTCTCTCTTGGCCCCCTGAAGTCTTCCAGTTCCTGGCCATTTTCCTTTTCGCTAAAACTAGGGCAAGATCCTGAAACTTGCTTGAGACGTTAGTTTTTGCAGTGTGTGGGAACCAATATAACAGGCAGTAACTTGGAGTGTACTTGACCTCCTGCTCTGTAAACTCGACCAGGAACCCCATAATGCTCTGCCAATAAGCCACCAATTTCGTGCATCTCAGAACATGTGGAGAAACTCTGCACACTGGGGGCATTTTGCGGCCTCTACCACAAAAAAAGCTAATAATCCTTCCTGGGATGAGGAACGCTGTGTGGAGCACATAAAAATTGATGAGCTTGAATCGCGCATTCCTTGATACTTAAGACACGCGAGCTACTTGTGCTTCCCAGTCCTCTGTGATTGGAATCCACAAGTCCTCCTCCCAGCTGGGCCGTAGTTGGTCTAGAGGCATCAGCATATCACCACGCAGTCGCCCGTGAAGGCAGGTGACAGACTTGTAGGTCCACGATGCAGTAACCACAGCTTGAGGCGGCTCGGGTCGGCATAGTGTCTGCAGACCGCCGCCATGACCGCACCATGTAATAAGAAGCGACCGCGAGGGAGATCATACTGCTCCCTAAAGTCCTCAAATGGAAGCAGCAGTTTCATCTCAAATAGGGCCCCAGTCTTTGTTGCACATGCAGCCACCCAAACCGCTAATTCTCGCCAATCCCCCCCATGTATAAGCCACTTTAGAAACTCGAAAGGGATCTCCGAGGAGTAAGGCATGCACACCCTCACCCTCTGAAAGCTCTGGGCCCAGCAGTGGCATAGAACTCGAAAATCAAGAGTTTTCAGCACCAGGCGCTGAGGCGCAAAAGCACTCGAGCTAATTTGCTGATGCCCAGGACATAAGGGCCCAGCCTGCCAGCCAACCACTGCATCAGCCATTGGAGCTGTACTACCAAGCATGACCTACAACTCCTTAAAGCAGATCTGGATATCCTGCTACACATCCCCTCAGAGTTGGCAAACAACAGTTGGAACAACATAACTCCTATGGGGAATAGACACAACCACGCCCTAGATATTATTTATGGCAGTAGGCCAACATCACTCCCCACAGAATACGGGATTTCAACTGTCTTGGCTTCTCCACATAGCAGATGGCATACAATACCTTACACCAATGCCTAGTCAAGGCCCATTAGACTGAATGATGCTCTTTTAAATAATGAAGTTTAAAACCTCTTCCGACCCTTATAATTCTACCTGCTCCGCAAATAGTCAGTTTGGGCCAAATCCAATCAGTTCTTACTAACCCACACAGAGAACAAAGGCCCAAGCACAGAGCTGTAAACAAGTCTAACCTCAAGCAAGTACCCATCACTCAGTCAACCGCTGTCGACAACGAACCACACCTTAAATGCATGCTACTCAATTGCAGATCAGTAGTGAAACATGCGGTGGACCTCATACTTTCACAGAAGCTGGATATATTAATCCTGACTGAAACATGGCTAAACCAGGCCTCCACACCTACAATTGACTTACTAGTCCCACCTAATCAAGAGATCATTAGATTAGATAGACCAACGGGCCTGACGGAGGTATTGCTTTCATACATCAAAATAATCTCTCAGTGAAACAGTCACATAACATTACCCAATCCTCATGCGAATACTTCTGCGTTGACATTTTGAGCAATAACAATCCATTGTGTAAATTGCACACTATCCATTACCCACCAGGAAATAATATCACTTTTATAGAACAAATTATCAAAAACCATCTCAAACGCAGGAAGACATAACATCCAAATCTTCCTCGAAGACTTCAACCTCCATTGGAATGACCCATCAGTCAACAGCCATAAATCCTTCCTAGCGGACCTCAACCTGCAACCTGACTCAATTCTGTGACAGTTCTACCAATCACTTTGGTGCAACCTTAGACCTTATCATTGCCAATAGTAATATCATCCAACTAGAATCTATGATTTGCCCCGTTTTTTGCCTCTGTGCCACTGTTTTCCCCCTCTTTTGTGCCCCGTTTTTTGCCTTCTGTGCCACTGTTTTCCCCCTCTTTTGTGCCCCATTTTTGCTTTCTGTGCCACTCGTTTCCCCTGCCGCTGTGCACCCTGCGGCCCCCCCCTGTCTGCCCACTGCCCATTCGCTACTCCCACCTCCCAGCTGCTCCTCTCCCTCCCACCTCCCCATATATGCCGGACGCTGGCGCCTAAGTCAAGCCCATCTGCGCCTGGACCACGCCCAGCGCCAGGAACCCTGGCCCCCGCACACACCACGACGCCCGTCTCCGCTACGACCCCAGCACTCTCCACGCACTCAACGCCAGACGCTCTCGCACCTGCTGCCAGGCCGCCCCGAAACGCACCCAAGGACCCTTCCCCTGCCAGAACTGCAATTCACCAGCATACGGCCCGCCAACCCGTCCAACATGGAAACCAACGTGCTCAGATGTATCCTGCTCAACACCCGCTCCGCCCGCAAACACGCTGTCGAACTCTGGGACCTACTCGACACCAACGCCCCAGCCGTCGCCTTGCTGACTGAGACCTGGCTGACCCCCTCCTCGGCACCTGACATCGCAATAGCCATTCCGGAAGGCTACAAGATCACCCGCAAGGACCACACCAACGGAATAGGAGGAGGAATTGCCATCGTCCACAGAAACACTCTCAAAATCTCGAAACACGGTGACGACACCCTCAGCACCGTCGAACACCTGCACTTCCAGATCCACAACAAACCAAACACCACCCTCAGAGGCACCCTCATCTACAGACCCCCCCGGACCCTGACCGCAGTTCAGAGTCTCCATCACCGACCTCGTCAGCACACACGCCCTCGTCTCCACGGACTACATCCTCCTCGGGGACCTGAACTTCCATCTCGAGAACAACAACCCCAACTTCTCCACCCTGATCGACAACCTCGGACTCAGACAACTCGTCACAGCACCCACACACTCCGCTAGCCACACGCTTGACCCAATCTTCTCAGCGAGCACCCACGTCTTCTTCGACCGCACCACCGAACTCCACTGAACCGACCACCGCTGCATCCACTTCACCTTCCGGAAACCCACCACCGCACCCAGCAGATGCCTCGCCGCAGCTGGGGCAAGATCACGAGGACCAGCTAACCGCCGCCCTCGCCCAGAGCCCACCCGCAGACCCAACTGACCCAACTGACCCAGACGCCGCAGCCCGCAACCTCCACAATGGATCAATGACTGCACCAACACCCTCGCCCGCTCAAGAAACCCCCCCAACACCCACACCAGCAAGAGAGCCAGCTGGTTCACCGAAGACCTCCAGGCCTCCAAGCGAACCTGCCGAAAACTAGAAAAAACCTGGACCAAAGGAAGAACACCGGAAAGCTACACAGCCCACAGGAACGGCACCCGCCGACACCACCAACTCATCAGATCCGCCAAAAGGACCGCCTTCAGAGACCGCCTCAACAACAACACACACAACAGCAAAGAGCTCTTCTGCATCGTCACAAGACCTGTGCGACTCGCTGGCCACCTTCTTCCATCGCAAGATCGCAGACATCCATGACAGCTTCGACGCCGTCACCACCCTGGCAAAAAGCCGACACCCCCGATCCCACGACCACCACCCGCACCAACCGCCTGCTCGCCTGGACCAACACCAACGACGACTACACCATCAAGATCATGAACACCGTCCACTCCGGATCCCCAGAAGAACCCTGCCCACACCACATTGTCAACAAAGCCAGTAGGACCATCGCACCCCACCTTCGGAAAACCATCAACATCTCCTTCGAGACAGCGACCTTCCAGGAGAGCTGGAAGCACGCAGAGATAAACGCCTTACTAAAGAAACCCAAGGCAGACCTCAAGAACTTCCGACCCATCTCCCTGCTCCCGTTCCCGGCGTAGGTCATCGAAAAGGCCATCAACAAACAACTGAACAGCTTCCTCGAAGAGAACAACATCCCGGACCCATCCCAGTCAGAAACCGCGGCCCTGATCCTCCTGGACCTCTCAGCCGCTTTCGACACAGTCTGCCACCGCACACTAAGAGCACGCCTCCACGACACCGGAATCCAAGAGAAGGCCCTGGACTGCACCACCTCCTTCCTCTCCGGGAGAACCCAGAGCATCCGCCTCCCCCCCTTCCGCTCCAAAGCGACCGAGATCATCTGCGCCGTACCCCAAGGCTCATCTCTCAGCCCAACGTTGTTCAACGTCTACATGGCACCACTCGCCCACGTCGCCCGACAGCACGACCTAAACATCATCTCCTACGCAGAAGACACCCAGCTGATCCTCTCGCTCACCATGGACCCCCACACCGCTAAAACCAACCTCCACGAAGGAATGAATGCAGTCGCCGACTGGATGAGGAACAGCCGACTGAAGCTGAACTCGGACAAGACGGAGGTCCTCATCCTCGGCTCCACCCCCTCGGCCTGGGACGACTCCTGGTGGCCGACGGCACTAGGAGCACCCCCTACACCCACCAACCACGCATGAAACCTAGGGGGTCATCCTGGACTCAACACTCTCCATGACAAAGCAGGTCAACGCCGTCTCCTCCTCCTGCTTCAACACCCTCCGCATGATCTTCAAGTGGATCCCCACTGAAACAAGGACGGTCACCAGGGCCCTCGTCAGCAGCAGACTGGACTACGGCAACGCACTCTACGCAGGAGCCCCGACCAAACTCCTGAAACTACTCCAACGCATCAAGAACGCCTCCGCTCGCCTGATCCTGGACATCCACAGTCCGCAGCCACATCACACCCCACCTGAAAGACCAGCAGTGACTCCCCATCAACAAGAGGATAATCTTCAAGCTCCTCACCCACGCACACAAGGCACTCCACGACACCGGACCAGCGTACCTCAACAGACGACTCAGCCTCTACACCCCCGCCCACCAGCTCCGCTCCGCAGACCATGCCCTCGCCACCATCCCCCGCATCCGAAGAGTAACCGCCGGCAGCAGATCATTCTCCCACCTCGCCGCCAAGACATGGAACACCCTCCCCATCCGCCTACGGCAGACCGAAGACCTTCTAACCTTCAGGAGACTCCTCAAGACCTGGCTCTTCGAACAGTAGCAGCATCCCCCCCTAGCACCTTGAGACACTCACGGGTATGTAGTGTGCTTTACAAATGCTATGATTGATTGATTGATATGATCCCATGTGACAGGGCAGATCACCACCCCATCACTTTCCTCATCACAGAATGGGTATAGACAATAAAGGCTCAACCAAAGAAACCTAAACAATGAGAAAAGGAGCATGCAGCGTACACTTGAACAATCTGACATCCTTCAGCAATAACATCTTGGCACCTCCCTTGGAGATGGCAGATGTCCATGACCTAACAGACCCCTACAACCTTTCCATGTGGAACATTCTAGACTCGTTAGATCCCTTACAGAGAAAAATAATGCAACTAAAGATTCAAAACCTTGGTTCAAGGACAGCCTAAATGCAGAAAAACGTGAGATTAGGCTAGCCGAACAATCGTGGAGAATTGCACCATCCCTAGAAAACCTGAGAACTTTGAGGAGCATTTACAACACACCTATCAGAAGCCCAAAGGCAAATTTCTTCAGTGTCCAGTTACAAAAACTTTTTGAACTTGTTAAACAAGAATCCAATAAGAAACCCAACCCTTCCCTTACAAGTTCTAATCCACATCCAAGTGGCGAGGATTTTGCCTCCTTCATGGAACCATGATCAAAAGATCGAAAGTGACCTGTGAATAGCTAGGGAGCACATTCCTCTCACCTCATATTAGCATCCCCCCCCCCCCCCAAACAACTGATGGCCGAGACAGCATGTCTCACAGCTCACACCCCCAAAAACAATGCTTCTAGGATCCATGCTTCATTTGAAACATTTGATGAAAGTGCCATTCTCAAAATCCTCATATTGTATAGGCAATGGGTGGATTGTGCTAGGGTTCACGCCAAAAAGGGTCAGGACCCAAATGTTGTAGTTGGCATACGCCCCCCAAGTGGCTACACCTAAGAGCCACTGGTCCAGAAGTAAAGATTGGACTTGGGAGGAGGTCTGTGCCAGATGATCAATAATAGTGTTTCGGAGAATAATTCCCAAGATCCAAGCTACTTTTCATAGCATCATGTGCCGTTTTAATTCTTAATCCAGAAATACGCTTCAAAAAACAGAGCGGACGACACGTGTTGGCCGAGGGCTTTTTCAAGGCAGAAAATCTTGTGTGGTTCTAAGATTTGCGCAATCTTTGTCCGATGTTTAATCTCTGCAGTCCCAAGAGGATCTTGGGAATTATTTTCTGAAACACTATTATTGAGCATTAGGCACAGACCTCCTCCCATTCTCAAAATCATAACAGCACTAAAACCCTCAAACCACTTTAGCGACCCTCTACCAGCGAATGTTCCCCGTGAGATCAAAATGTCCTTAGTACCCCGCTGGACTAAAAATAGTTCATGCCTGTGAGAAGTTGGCCTGGTATATGATGTTCACTAGTTAAAGTGACCACCTTGTACCATGCCAAGCAACCCTTGTGGTGTGGTTGTAAGTCAACCTTTTCGGACTAGCTGCCCTAGTGGTAGCGTAGGCTAAGCAGTCTTTGAGGCTAAACTCGTTAAAGCGTGTTAAGCCGGCTGTTTTACCAAATGTAACCCCCCTTTATATCAATGAAAGGACACCACACAGATATATATTCAAAATATATATGCATTTATTACTCAAAGTATCCCCTAGACTCTTTATGAGCACAGGAGCACAAATCGTTAAACAAGAAAGTATTATAATATACAGAAGTTGCACTTTATATGGATGGTCCCTGGTGGCCACTCAAACCATATACTAAAATAGTGGTATAAGTACCACGAACAGGAAAGGGAAAAGGCCTAGGTCCTCTAGAATCGCTGGGCCTACAAGGAGCTAACTTCAGTTAGTGACCAGGAGGTCCACGGGTCGCGTGTGCAGTGAGGAAAGTTAAACGCGGGCTCCTATAGGTTTTCAATGGGTGCGTAAAAGTTCAAAAGTTACTGCTAGAAGGGTCTTCTGGATGGACTACGAACTGAAGACTTAAAACACAGACACTAGAGATGGTTCTCTACACTTGGGCACCAGAGTGCCAGCGTTACCTCACCCACAGGAAGCGGGTGCATAGGTCTCGAAGTGTGTCGGGTTTCGTCTATCGATTCAATGGAGCCTGATGACAAAGATGCTGCAGGCGGTCGGTCCAGGAGAGATGCGGTGGATCCAAGAGTGGATCGGAGTTGTAGAAGGCCTGAAAGCAGAGGGGACAGTGTTCACAGTCACTAGCCAGTGACCGGCGTGGCACCAGGTATGTACCAGGTGATGTCGGGTGCAAACAGGTGATGAGGTGTAGCTTGTCTCCGCAGCCACGTGGTCCCTGAAGGTCGACGACGTCCAGGAGTCGGTTCACGAGCTGTCCCACGCTGGCTCTCGCTGTCGGCGACTCGAAAGAAGCAAACAAGCCTTGGCAAAGGCAGGAGTCGTGGAAAGTCAAGAAAGCTGATTGTTCTGACCAGCAAGGTCAGAGGGGCTGCTCCTTTGGAGAGCAGCAGGGGCCAGTCTGGAGCAACCAGACCAGCGTCGTTGATTTCAAGGTTCGTCGCCAAAATAGCCACTAGCCAACGGGCCAGGGACTGGGCAGGCGCGTCGAGTTGCAAAGTGCAGAGGGGCCCCACGCAGATCGTGGAGATGCTGGAGGGCTCACCTTTGGTGCAGATGCTGCTCGATGGTTGGGCTTCTCAGGACCCAAAGCACAACTTGGAGGGAGCCTCTGTTATCGCGCTTGCAGCTTGTCTTCGGTCTTTCAAGATGGCTGACTCCACCTGTCTCGGTTCCTCCACGTGTTCCTTCTTTGCAGGGACTGTGGATCGGGCTGTGAGAGGTCTGGAGGTCGAGGTCTTGTCGGGCTCTGGGCTCGGGCTCCGGCGGGAGGCGGCGGCAAAGCAGACGTCGAATAGCTGGTTGGTGCTTGCGTTAGCAAGATGGTCACTCCCTGACCATAGGGGAGATTTCCTTCTGTCCTCTGTGCAGCAGAGCGTCGAAGTTCCCGTCTTCTTCTTGTGGTTAAGTTGATTCCAGGATGTCTGAAGTCTTAGGACACAGCTCCTACCTTTAAGCGGATTCTAGGGGCCGGACTACCTGCTAGGTCCCTCCCTAAGGGTGGGACCAGGAAGGGGGGTGGTTACACCCCCAATCCTTTGTCCAGCTCGCCCCAGGTCCGGGGCAGGTGTGCCCCAGGACCGGTTTGAACTGGCATATGCACCGAGGCTCCTTGTGAGCCTCAGGCATGTCTGATTCCATTCAAGCCCTACCTGACCAATACACAAAATCCTGTCTGGGGTGGTGCTCGCACCTCCCCTGGCAGGAAACCCTTTGTCCACGTCTCCCAAGCTGGAAGGACTCCCAGCAGCAGGAGGGCAGACTTGTGTCTGTGGTGGCAGCATCCATTTTGTGGAGCTGAGGCTATGTCTGATTTTACCCGGGTTTCAGGTACTGTACATGTCGTGTCCCTCTAGAAGGGTGGAATGCTAACCCCGTCACCAGAATTGGCGAGGGGTTAGTATTCCAATTCGTATGACACCTTACTCGACATGTTTTGATAAAGCCAAACCAAAGATAGCATTTAACCGCGAGGTTCATAATGCACTTAAGAGTATATGGTAGGACGATACCTGGAAACAGTAGAAGGAAGTTGTTCCGACCACTGCAGACAGGCTCAGCTCATGCCAGAGCACCATCTCACATGGAACCAAGCACTCTGCCATCAGGATTGTCAAGGCCTGCCATAGGAGTGACTTATAGGTTAACATGTGTCCCATTTAAGGTTAGGTATAGGTATACTACACCTAAGTAAGAGGTGGTTACACCAACTTACCCCAGCTGAGTGATCAGCCAGTTGTGTCAAATTTTTTAGGCCAGGCCAGGGGTGGCATAATACATGCTTCAGCCCCTGGTAGGCCTTAGATACACCAATGCCCTGGGTACCTAGTGTACACTGGTACAGGGGCTCACAGGGTGATCCAATTCCAATTGGTTATGCACCTAGGGTGCATAGTGTCAATTTAGTTAGAGAGAACAGCAGGCTGGGGGTCTGATTAGCAGGCCCACAGCCTCAATATGTCAAAAACCAGTGAAGCAAAAAGCAAAAATTTGGGGTGACCATAGGATAGCAGAACCTACTCTCCTACAATGCCCCACTTCTTCAAGGGTAGATCGCAGTTTGTCTTAAAGCTGAGTAGGTTACCACTATTTTGAAAACCCCTAGCGGATCCTTCAGACACAAACACCTGTCAAACAATCTCTAAGATCTCGACTACAACGAAGATTCTTGAAAAATTTGTCCATGAACAACTTTGCAACCACATCGATCAATTCATTCTTAAATCAATTCCAATCCAGCTTCCGTCATGGCCACAGCACTGAATTTGCGTTCACACACATGGGTGATGATGCGCTAAAAATGTGGGTTCAGAATGAATCCTGCCTTCTTATCCTCCTGGATCTCTCGTCAGCCTTCAATACAGTCGACCATGACAGCCTCTTAGAGCTACTTAAACGTAGGATGTGGATATCTGGGTCTGTTCTTAACTAGTTTGCTTCTTTTCTCCTCAACAGAACGCAAAGAATCAATTTAAATGTCTCCCTATCCGACCCTACTCAGGTCACATTAGGGTTCTCTCAGGGGTCTTTGCTCTCACCCACCCTCTTTAACTTGGTCATGGAACCTCGAACCAAATTGATGGACTTATCTAACATCCACTGCCACATGTATGCAGACAACACCATACTGTACTTAAAAATCTTGCCTCCTGAAGATATTAGGGCTCTTATCACAACTCTACGAAAATCACAAAACTGGGTGACTTGTAACCACCTCAAACTAAACGTTCTCAAAATGGAAATCCTACCAAACATTCAATGGACATCGCAGAATAGATGAAACAACTAACAGCTCGTAACTGCGTACCGCACATTATAGATTCAACAAGATCGCTAGGAGTAATGCTCAACAAGTATCTGAATATGTAGGAGCACTTCCACATGAACATCTTAAGAAAAATAAGACCCTTACTAATTCCGGATGTCCAAGCCCTAATGATACCCAGTTTGGACTAAGGGAGCACTACCCTCTGCGGCCTACCAAGATCTAAGCTGGTGCCGCTAAGGTCTTCTCTTAATGCTGCGGATAGGCTCATTACAGGATCTAAAAGAAACCATCACATCAAGCTGGATCTGAAATCTCTCAATTGGCTCCCATACAAGGCAAGGATTCATTTGAAAGTTTACTTGGTGATGGTAGAGCATCTAGAGGCACTAGCCCCCTACTGCTGAAACCACCGGAATTCTATAAAAAAGAAAAACATATGACCAAGCCTTCTCAGGTATTGCACCGAGAATCTGGAATGCCCTATCCCCGGAAATTAGACTGAATCCCTCAACAGCTTTTGACAGGGTAGCTATACCCACTCTGTGGAGGAAACTCACAAAAATGAAGATACCAGAAGGTCTTCTAAGGCTAATCATTGCTCTTCATTCTTCAATATAGTGCAGAATGCAGATTGGGAGAAGGGGGCGGGGGAAGAGGGTATGACTCTTAAGTTTCCCACATCCAACTGTCTGAAGCAGGGATGTTTATTAGCACCTCTTTGATACTCCCTATACTTAAGCGATTTACCAGACTGCTTTTTAAATATCAATAATTCTCCTCTAAAATTAGCCTCACACAATATACACACACGCCGATGGTGTGGTCATTTCTGACCTAACACCGATTGGTCTACAGCAAAACATAGATGCATTAGTCAGTTTTACGAAGAAAATTATTTAAAAGTAAGTATCTCAAAAACAAAGGTAGTACTATTTAGAGGGAAGCATTGTATTCTCTAGGATTCGAAATTGCGTGGGAAGTTAATTGAAGTATCAAATGGCTATTCCTATCTGGGGAGAGTATTCTCTCAGAAACGCCAAACTTCCAGCATATAGAACTCAAGGCGGTAGCTCACACAAATGCCTTTAAGAGATTTTACTTTTCTCTGGAGACATTCATACTCTCTTAGAAATATATTGTGCAAAAATCCCTTCAACTTTAACATGTGCAACAGAATATATACCCATAAACAAATGGCATATTAAACTTGTATGAAGGAAAGCTACTTCATAAAATAATTACAGTGAGCCAAGCGGTACTGGTTTCAAGCACTGCATTTAGAGCTCTCAATAGTAAGCGCTTTTTCTAGAGCTCTGGCTAATATAATTGGATGGGCATACAATCTACTGCTGGAAGAATAAGGCTCCTTAAGGGCCCTCATTAAGCTTGAAACTTTTAAAAGCAACACAGGATACTACACTTTGAATAAAAATCTAGCGATAGCCTTAAACCATTTCCTAAGGTCAATAAATCTTCTCCCTGAATGGTCACCTGCACTCATTTCTAAAAACATGACATCAAGACTCTGGTTCGTATCGTCCACTGTTCTCAATTATGGCATTATAGCCTCTATGTAGAATATAAATGCTGCTAGAGACTTTAAATAATTTTTACAATTACCTCCCAATTAATGTGTATGCTACAATTTGTATACATTTTTTTAAATCCTTTTTTACGATGGTTTAAATAAAAGTTATATATGTGGTTTGTATAATGAATAATAATGAAATTAATCTGTAATTATTTTGGTTGGTCTCTGTAGAGATCTAAAGCAAAATAAATTGATTAAGTGAATCCCTTCATTCAAGAAAGATGCTAAAGTGATACAGATGAACACATTTCTGCAGTAGCACACAAACTATACTCCAACAGACAATTAAGCCCTTAGTCTGCACGCATGCTTATTTCCCGCATGTCACGTGCCTATTTCTGGGTTCGTATCTGTCTTGGACCATGAAAGTTTCTATCAGGGAATTCTCCCATTCCATGCCCCATCATGGTGGGGTTCCTGATTTTCTACATGTTGCCTTGAACATTATAAAGCGCCTGGAAACTCGCAAGGTTCATGTTTGTGCAATATAAAAGTTTACAAATAAATACATTTCCATATGCTGAAGGGAGGAGAAGGAGAGAAGGCAGCTGTCTGCACGCCGGCTCCTTCAATACTGCCACCACCAGCCGTCTGCCTGCTGGGAGTTTAGGGGGGCACTCTGCAATGCCCTCGCTTCCCACTTCCTCCATGGCCTGGAGTCAGAACAGCAGGATACAGCGAGGTAAGGAAACACCTGGAGGATAAGGCGGCTGCTGAGCCTTGCACCATACCGTTGCAAAAACAGTTGTTCCAAACCGCCAGCCCAAGACCCAGTAAGCTTCGCGCTGCAGGGTGAACTGGTTGAGCAGGGAGTACAACGGGCTTAGATCTTGCTGCATTTGTAGTTGAGCCCTGAGCCTATAGAGGCGGGCCGATTCGGTTCCGGTGAAGCTTGCAGGCCAGGTGAGCTCCCACTTGCTCTTACAAACAAGGGCACTGCGAGATGTACGAGTCCACCTCCATACCTTGATCCGAAATGTTGTGATTCTCAAGGAGATTTTGTCTCTATTTGTGCTGCATGGGGAGGACAAGTTCTTTATTGCAGCAGCAGTGATAGCCATATTTCCTGCACTTTTCCTGTACTGTTCGTGAGCTTTTCTGCTGCTCTACTCTCCTTCCTTGGAGGTAAGTGGGGGAATTCAGGCCAATTCAACCTTTGCTACATTAACCTTTTTTGACCCTGGTAATCTCCAGAAAGAAACATCTATACCCAGTTTGCTTGCTAACAAAGACACAAAGTTTTTTGTTTCGTCTGGGGAGAGCCAGCTGACAAAAGTCTTGGCCTTGACCAGGATCCTCCTAAGAGAGGTAGTCTTCCTGGGAGAATAATTAATTCTGGAGCAGGGAAGGCTAACAAAGCCAACAAAGAAGAAAACATAATGGCATCTAGACTTAAATCTCCGTTATAATCTCCCCCAATATGAACTAGAGTCTGGTCTACCAAAAACAGACATTAATGACTGCAGAACGGATCCTCTGTTTCTCTCCTGTAAAAAGTATATCCCAGTACCTCCAATAATTGAAACCGCAAACAGACACTCCTTACTTTCTCTGACAGGCCGCTGCCCCCAAGCGTTTCAAATGGATCAAACATTTGGTATAATCTGGCGTCTCTCCAGAGGCTGTAAACCTGAACAATCAAAAAAAGACAGCGAAACTGAGTGTTGGAAGCATTTTACTTCATGTAATCCTGTAGAAGGATCGCAACCCTCCTATGAATACAGTAGGATCCTGGAGCAAGATACTTGTAGTTGTCGGTTTCAGACATTAGACGCCACATCGAAAGCGCTCGAGTTTCGATCAAACGAATTCGATATACAAATCTCTTTGCTGGAGTCTCTAGCTCAATATACTGCTGCCATTGACTTGCGCTTTGAGAATCTGCACCAGATGATCAAAGGATCAAAGAATTACTAGGCAATTCCACCAATCTTTCACCTACTGTCAAATCAGAATCAGAACTGTGCCTGCAGCCCCATTGTGGAAAATCAGCAGGAATTTCCTACAATTGTATCCACTTTGGTCGGGGAAGTAAATCCATTAAGGCCCATTTCTTTCCTATCACAATTAACAATCATCTTCAGACTGCACCATCTATAGAGACCACAGGACGACTACAACAAATATTTTTTCCAATCAATACCATCTGAGTCCCAGGTTCCACCAAAACTGTGATTGGCAGTTAAAGTGCACAGAAGTCAGGGCCATGCAGACAACAGTGGGTGTGATTTGCTCAATATTATTGAACCTGCATCGGAAATAAAAGCTTTATCATTTTCTGAAACATCGAGTTTCTCAAACAAAAGTTTAGCATCAGACTCTCCAAAGGAGGCCATCGTTCCCTCAAGAAGCAAATGGAAGAGAGTAAGAACACACACATAAAACCAAATAAATTGAGAAAAATGCAAAGGCTATGAAATTAAGAGAAACAACTGCAATTTTACTGCCTATTTTTAACCAAACACAAAGACCCTCGGCTGACACAGAGCTAAATGAAAACACAAACATTTCAGCAGGCCATCAGCAAGCACTCACCGTACCATTGCATACTCAACTACAACAGGAGAAGCATTTGACCAACACAAGAGCTATCCTGGATCCAAATTGGGCACAATCTTACCTACAAACAACTTTGCAACCCTGATCATCTGAAAGTGCAAAAACCCTTGTACCTATATCGACAAATTTGAAGTGACCGTATCAAACTATGTAAAGGCACAATCTATTACTGGCCACCAATTAGTGTCAGCAGCAAAACTGACTGACCTATCTCGCAGTAAGAACGTGCCACAAGTGACCTCCTCCATTGGTTCTTCTCAGACTTCTATAGCTAGACAGCAGTAACCAAGCCATCCTGAAGATAAGTCTCTAGTACATTCTGCCACTTTTCCAGTGCCTGTAGTTAAGTGAGATGAAATCAAAGGACAAAATTAAAACCGTATTTCAACCACAATAAAAAACCCAGAATAGCAGTGACATCTTAAACAGATATAACATCCTGAGACTCTTAAATTATTGGTCTACCATACAACACATATTAACTACACTAGCACCAGGGAGGAGTCTGAATACCTGGGAATCTGGCCTGTTAGGTGTAGGGCTCACCAGTAAGGTAGGGAACCCTACAACTCGCTTTCTTAACTTGATGCTAATCACAGCAAAGAGAGTAGTAACAAAGCGTTGGAAGTCGAGGAAAGCGCCAGCGATACAGGATTGGTATGAAGATGAATTTCGCTGGAGTACCTGCTGAAGGCATAGAAATCCAAAGGGAGGAGAGACGAGGACTGAGGGAAAAACCTATTTCCTTAGACTGGAATGTCTTAATGGAAGAACTTAAATCGGTTGACATCGCAGCACTAACACTACTATAGATACGCCGATGCTCTATAAGATACACGACTGAGAAATATATGTAACAACAAATATATACAGGATGCATTGATGCTATATCCAGTTAAAACGTTAGCTGCAGTTAAAAAACATGTAGGAAGGACTCGAGAAAGAGCCAGCTGCACATGCATAGTCTTCTGATACTGTGGTTGCACTGGGAGGAGGGGGAGGGGGGGTAAAGGTTATATGGTTAATAGGTTAGTCCAGATAGATTGGGTTTTGCATAGTTAAAGTTATAGTATGTGGCATATGTGCTCACCCAGATGTACAACGCGAAGCACTATGTGGACTTTAAATCCTAAGATGAGTAATATGGACGTAAACAAGTTTCTGAGATCTGGGTTCACACTAGTGTGGCAAACTACAAATGTTGTTATATACAGGATACGAAATACCAACTATGTCTTTATGTATACGATGTAAAAATTTAATAAAATATGTTTTTAAAAAACATCCTGAGACTCCTAGGTACACAGGAAGACCTGAGACATTAGTCTTCTTAGAGCATAGAAGTAATGGAATTTAAGCCAGGAAACCCTTATGAAGCTACATTAGTAACCTGGTCCTCAGCCGCAATTGCAAACCTGGTTGTGTCAATACAGAGTTTTCGCAGATTGGGGAATAATGATATTATACATGATAGAGGAAAAATAACCCACTGCTCTATAAGCTGACTATCACAAATCACAGGTGGGACAGGTGAAAACAACCACATTGCTGATTTGGGTTCTTCTTATGGCAAAGAGGCTGCATGCATGGCACCGAATGTTGCAAGAGAAAGACCAATGAGAGCAGAGGTAAGTTGGGATGTAGGGGGTCGTAGGGGCACTATCTGTTCCGCTCACAAAGGTGTAGGAGCTTCGGGTGCAGAGGTGCCTTTAGACATCGGAGTCTTCTCGCCCGACGCGGTCAGGGGGAGCCTCTGGATTCAGGCTGCAGGAGTCGTTGTGGAGTCCAGGAGAGGTCAGCCAACGCTGGTCTTGAAGTCAGGATCACTAGGGAACCTGTTCTGTGTTGGTGTCATCTAGACATAGGCCGTAGGTGTCAGGTGCACAGTGGGCAGGACTTGCGGATCTGCAGGGCACCGGAGTACTTGGTGTTGGTGTGAGAAAGTGGCTCTGTATATACTGTTCCCTAATGGGTACAGGGTGTACAGAGTCCACAGTCCCCCAGAGGCTGATAGAGGTCAAAGTTAGGTATGACCTTACTCTCAAAAGTGGTAGCTTGGTCGAGCAGTAAGGCAGTACCTGAGGACAGTGTAAAGCATTTATTGTACACACTCAGTCAGCAAATGGTTTCACACACTCAATAACTGAACTCTAGGCCAATGGTTTATATATATAAAATATATGCTTGTTTTATTTTTAGAACCACAAAGGGAATAAAAATATACTTTTCTCAGAATGAGAGATTGAATATAAATACTTTTGCAATAGGCAATGGATTTTTGTAAACAGTCACAGTTGGTTGCAATAAACAATCCTATTTCCTAAACATAACAATGCATTGAGCTCAATGGTAAATTCAGGTTATCTTGTAATAAATTACTTTTCAGATTACTTTTGAAATTCCAGGTCTGGCTCCTAGATCCAGCTCTGGGTCAGTACTCAGAATCAAGTGATAAAAGTCGACTTAATAACTGTAATGATTTTTAAATAATATTTAGCTATTTCAAAAGTTAGCACTTAGAAAATATTTCAAAGAAAACATTCAATGGATCTCTATGGCAAGAAATTCAAATTGCAGGTAGAGTACTTTATCGTTACTTTAGTAATCCAGGACTGGGTACCTAGACCCAGGACTGGGGTCCTTATCAGAAACAGGTAAGTAATTTCGTTTGCAGAAATGGTACGATTTTAAAAGAATATTTAAATTTTGCAAAAATAGACACTTAGAAGAAATTTCACAGAAAAGCAGACAATGGTTTCCTATGGAAGAAAAATGAGTTAGAGGTAAGTACAGTTGTGGACACTTTTCAGAGTCAGGGCTGGGCACCAAGATCCAGCACTGGGAGCTCACCTAAGAGCAGGTGAGTAAATTCGTTTTTGTCAATTGGCTGATTTTTAGTGAATATTTGCAGTTTTGAAAAGTTCACACTTAGAAGATTTTTCAAGAAAAAGCCAGTCAATGTTACCCTATGAGGAAAATGAAGTTAGTGGTTTAAGGGTAAGTACCCGACTGGCAGAGTTGAAATTCCGGGCATAGACTCAGGGGTCCCCCAGTGTCAGGTAGGTACAGTTGGTTCACCCTCAGCGGTTTCAGGACGGCCGGGTGCAGAGAGAGTTAGGCCCAATGTTATCCTATGAGGGATAGGGGGGCCTTGGTTGGTGGCTGCTGTCTGGCAAGCCACGCGGCTGTGGGAGCTGGGCTCCTGGTCACTTACTCAGGGCAAGTGGGGACGTAGGTTAGTGTAGAGAGTGCACTGCCAGGGCCACTCGGGCGGCTGGGTGCAGGGTGCTTTTGAGCCTTCGGGCGCTCAATGGAAGTCAATGGGAATGTTCCGGTTTGGAAAAAGGCTGCAAGCTCGGGGACGAGGATGCTTCAGATGCCACCACCACTTCGAGAGGTAAGTTGGGTAGTTGTAGGTTAGGTGGGTACCCCGGGATTGGGCACAGGGGGCCGCAGGGCGCCGGGTGCAGGGGTGCCTTTTGATGTCGGGAATCTTACGCTCTTGTTGATCGCGGTTGGGGTGGCACTCTGTTCTGAGGCTGCAGACTTCTTCCGGAATGTCGAGGGGGGTCCTTGGGTGCCGGACTCGGGGTCACAGTCGCCGTGGGGTCGTCCTCAGGGTCTTTGTTCACTCCGGCACTGGCCAGGCTTGGCTGGTGCAGAGTGTGCTGGGTTTGCGGTTCCGGGCTGCTGCCAGGGGTTAGAGATAGGTTTCTGAGTAGAGCCTCTACTCATGGGAGTCCCAGGGGCTTTAGAGTTCAAAGGTAGCCAGGTCCTCCGGGGTTTTTGAGGTTGCTGGCCACAAGAGATGCCGCGCTGGAGCAGGAGCAGGTTCGAGGGTCGACAGGCCGGTAGGGCTGGGGCCAAAGCAGTTGGTGTCTTCCTCTTTTTAGCAGCTGCAGGACAGGTCTTTGTTCTTCTTGCTCTTCTTGTAGTTTCGAATCTGGGATCTGGGGAAGGAAGGTTCAGGGGGCCCCTAAATACTAGATTTAGGGGCGTTACAGGTAGGTGAAGGCCAGGGACCAATGGGTCCTTGTCCTGGGGTGGGTACACCCCCTATCCTGCCTCTCTCCTGTGGGAGGGGGGCAGTAGCCTAATCCTGATAGGGTAGGGCCTCCCATCTTCAAGATGGCGAGAGCCCGGAGATGTGCTTCACCTCGCCTCCCCCACCTGAGGGGTGGGGTGGGCAGGCTGGCACATCCCCTGTCCTTGTATGGGGTTTCCGGCCAAGCTTCCTGCCAGAGTGGGGGGTTGCAGTGGCCTGGGGAAACTCCAACTGGCGGCATGCCTTTGAAGCTTCCCTTTGCTCATCCTGGGGGAGGAGATTTCTCACCTCACCCAGGATGTGCATTGTTGCAGGCCCGGGAGAGCAGGGGCTCTCCCACCCAGGGGTCCAGCAACGTGTCTGCTGTGTGGCAGCCTGGGCAGCCTCAGAGCAGACGTGGATTGTAGGTTAGCTGTAAGGGGGCATCTCTAAGATGCCCTCTGGGGTGCTTAGTACATTAAATCCCACACTGGCATCAGTGTGGGTTTAATGTGCTGAGAAGTTTGATACCAAACTTCCCAGTCTTCAGTGTTGCCATTATGGTGCTGTGGAGTTCGTGTTTGACGAGCTCTCAGCACCATGTACTTGTAAAAGGCAGCACTGTACTTACAGTGCCCAGGAATGGACCTGGGTACTGTAGGGGCACAGGGCTCCTGCTCCTGTACCCACACCATAGGCATAAGGCACCCAGCCAGAGGGGTGGCTGACATATGCCTTGGCAGTGTAGGTGATGGGCATGGCACACAGAGATGTGTGCCATGTCGACTCTTTGTTTTGTCCTGCACCCAGACACTCAGCCTGCAAAGGCAGTGTGTGTGTGTAAGGGTACAGGGCCTTTAAGGGTGGCACAATGAGTGCTGCAGCCCTTAGAGGCCTTCCCTGGTCACAAGGCCCTGGGTACCTAGGGTACCATTTACCAGGGGCTGACATGTGGCCAGGGTTTGCCAATTGGGAGTTTGTGTGTTTTAAGGAAGGAACATAGGCCCTGGGCACCTGATTGGCAGGAGCCCAGGGCACAACAAGGAAAAGTGCATCAGCTATTAGGCAAAAAAAAAAAAAGGGGGGTTACTGCAACAGAAACCCACTTTCTCACACAAGCCCCCCCCCAGCCCAAAGGCCAGGAGACTTCTGCCAAAGCTGGGAGAGTCTACCTAGTCTTTCAGGCGAGGAAGAGTTGGAGAAGTGGTTTGAAAGTTGCAGGGCCTACTCTGCCTTACATCCTTCTGCCTAGGTCAGTCCCTTTGGGGAGCTGGCCTGTCTTATTAGTTTCAGGACCTAACTCCCAAGGCTTCTCTCCTTGTCTTTTACTGTCCTGGTCCCATCTTTCTATTTTGGGTTTAGAGGTGTATACCTCGGTAGTTTCTAACTTAGCCAGGGCTAGGCCCAGCTTACCCACAGAGGCTACCCACAGCTTGAGCAACCCCACCATGACCAATAAGGTCAGGGGGCCTGACTTGCTATTTGGCAGGGGGTTAGGCCACCATGCCAAGGATAGGGCTGCCATGAAGGCTAACACCCAGCAGAGGCTGCTGACAGCTATCAGTGCCCAGAACCACACCTTTAGCTCCTGACTGGCAAGTGAGGGGGCTATTTTATAGTTCTCTTTGGGTCCTGGCTGTTGGTCTGTTTGAGGATAGGGGGTCCCTACTCTTGGTAGGGAACACCCCTCCTCTACCCCTTGTTCTGCCACCTGAGGAGCCACTAATTCAGGCTGGACAGTTGCCTGACTAGTCAGGTCTTGCTGTTGGCTAGGGGGGGCTTTACCAGTGCCATTGTGGGAGTTTTCCCTTACTGGGATAGAATCCCCCTGGCTCTCTGGAACTGTGGCTAACAGTTGCCCACCTTTCCTACCCTGTTTCTTCTCACTCTTTTGGGACTCAGCTGCACTGACTGCAGGTTGAGCCCCCACAGGTTCTTTGGGCGAGGCCTGGCATTGGGCCAGCACCTCTCTTTGGCTCAGTTCCACATCTAAGTGATCATTCCCCAAGAGACAATCAAGGGGGAGGTTTTTACTGACTATCACTTTTCTCCATCTAAGGGACCCAGCTGTGGCTAGGGGCACTATAGCCACAGGCCTAACAGTGACTCCCCCTGGGACAGTTCTTACCCTTCTGGTTTCCCCTGGGACATATTTGTGTGGGAATACCAACCTGTCATGTACCACAGTGTGACTGGCACAGGTATCTCTCAGGGCAGTGGCTGGGATTCCATTCACCAGTAGGTGGTGGAAGTGTCTACTTCCTTCTGGGATCTCCAGCTTGCTTCTTGGGCCCATTCCCCAGTTGAAAGCTAGGAGGACTTCCTCATCTGAGGACCCTCCCTCCCAAGCTACACTGGCAACCCCTGGGGCTACACTAGTCACCCCTGGAGCTGTACTAGGAATCTTATTTTTAGGACAGCTAGAGTCCTGGGTGTGGTGTCCAGCCTTCTGACAGTTGAAACACCATATTCTGTTGGGATCCCAATTCTTACCTTGGTACCCTGGTTTAGTTTGTGAGGTGTCTTTGGGCCCACCCTCCTGGTCAGGTTTTTGGGGGGCTACCTGGGACTCCTTTCTTTTATCCACAAGGGGTTCACTCTCTTTCTTCTGGGGAGGCTTTGGGACCCCTTGGTTCTGGTCCCTCCCAGTGGACGTCCTAGTCACCCTAGTCTTGACCCAGTGGTCTGCCTTTTTTCCCAATTCTTGGGGGGATTTTAGACCTAGGTCTACCAAATGCTGATGCAACTTTTCATTTGTGCAGTTACTCAAAATATGTTCCTTCATGAATAAATTGTACAATCCAGTAAAATCCTGCACACCATGTCCAGCTAACCAACCATCCAGTGTCTTCACTGAGAAATCTACAAAATCAATCCAGGACTGGGTCTGGGTTTTGTGAGCCCCCCTGAATCTAATTCTATACTCCTCAGTGGTGAATCCAAATCCCTCAATCAGAGCTTCCTTCATGAGGTCATAGGATCCTGCTTCTGGCCCAGAGAGGGTCAGAAGCCTGTCTCTGCAGTTACCAGAGAACAGTTCCCATAGGAGTGCCCCCCAGAGAGGTTTCTTTACTTTTCTGATATCACAAGCCCTCTCAAAGGCTGTGAACCATTTGGTGATATCATCACCTTCCTCAAATTTAGGGACAATCCCTTTGGGGATTTTAAGGTCAGAAGTTTCCTCCCTATCCTTGTTTTTATTATTGCTGCCACCATTGATGGGTGCTAAACCCATCTCTCTCCTTTCCTTTTCTAGAGCCAGGAGCCTGGACTCTAGATCTATTCTTTTGGCCAGCCTCACAAGGCTGTCCCCTTCACTGGGGGGTCCCCCAGTGTTGTCTCTGGGACCAGAGCCACCTGTGTGGTCTCTAGGTGCCCAGATGCTAATTCTTGTGTTGGAGGGTATGGGTGCCATCTCCTCCCTAGGGAATAGTATGGGGAGGTTGTTGTCCACCTCCTCTGTTTCCCGTTCCTCATCTGACTGGCCATCACCATGTTCAGATGGGTGGTCTTTAGCATACTCAGCCAGGAGCTCCTGGAGCCCTTGTTTGGTTGGATGCAGACCCATTTGTAAATTTTTGAGTTTACATAAGGACCTCAATGCCTTGAAAGACAAGTGTAAGTAAGGTGTGAGGTCGAGCTCCTCCACCAGGTCCATGTTATTATTATCACTAATAGCTGGGTTTGTTTGAGACATTCTAACCTGACAGTTCTAACCCTCTACCCTGACTATAGTGACTTTTATTTTTCTAAAATTCTAATGGGACTTAACCAAGGCCCTAGCAAGACTTTTAGTAATTTTGGAAAAACCAATCAGAATTCTAAAGGCAATTTTTAAGAGTTCTGTCGTGTGACCAAGTAGTCCAACAAATGCAAGTTTGTATCCCACCGCTGATCTAATTTCTAATTTAAAACACTTGTAGAGCGCGGCGTACACCTTGCGGTTTCTTGGCGCTGGAGGTTCAGTAACTGAGGAAAAAGGACCATGGAAGGGTGGAGTAAGTATTAGGCGGGGAAAGCCTGGCTGAAAAGGAAAGTTTTCAGGTCTCTACGGAAGGAGAGATACTGAGTTGCAGAACGGAGATTGTCTGGAAGTGAGTTCCAGAAAGTAGGGGCCAGAGTTGAGAAGTTAGAACCGCCCCACTTTTTTCGTGAGAAGCGGGGGGTCTGGAGAAGGGACTTGGAGGAAGACCGGAGATTTCTAGCGGGGACATAGGGTTTAATTAGTGAGGCGATGAAAGCGGGGGCAGTGCCCTGGCGGGCCTGAAAAACCATGCATCCGATCTTGAAAAGGGAGCGTTGTTTCACGGGGAGCCAGTGAAGCTTTTTTAGAAGGGGGGTGGAGTGGTGGTAGCGTGGAAGGCTGTATATCAGCCTGGCCGCCTGGTTCTGGATGGTTTGGAGTCTACGCAGGCTGTACGCTGGAATGCCATGATAGAGGGCGTTGGCGTAGTCCAATCGTGAGATTACCAGGGCGGCTATGATGATCTTAAGTGCCTGGGGAGAGAAGAAGCGGGAGACAGAGCGGATAGTTCGGAGAGTGAGGAAACAGGAGGAAACCACGGAACTGATTTGTGAGTGAAGAGTGAGCTGATTATTCATTTTAACACCCAGTGTTTTGACCACGGTGGAGGGGGATGGTGCCGGGCCAAGAGAGGGGGGCCAGAAAAGAGAGTTCCAGGGGCTGGATGAACCACCAGTGAGAACCAGCTCGGTCTTGTCAGGGTTCAGTTTAAGATGGTTGTGGTTCATCCAGTCCCTGATGAATATCATAGTTGACTGGAAATTAGAGACCGAGAGAGGAGAGGGGGACAGATCAAAGATGAGCTGGAGGTCATCCGCGTAGTTGTAAACAGTGACCCCCAGCTGCTGGAGTGCATAGATAAGAGGAAAGATATAGAGATTAAAGAGTAAGGGAGAGAGAGAGGAGCCCTGGGGAACACCGCAGGTGACAGAGAGAGGGGTGGAGGTGAAATCGCCTAGTCGGACCGCCTGAGTGCGGTCCCTCAGAAAGGAGGAGAGCCAGACCAGAGCTGATCCCCCGATGCCGGCCGCCTTGACACGGGCAAGTAAGATGGTATGGTCCACCGTGTCAAAGGCGGCGGAGAGATCAAGGAGGACCAGTGCCTGGTGGTTGTTGTCATCCATACCCTTTCTGAGGTTGTCTAGGACTGAGACTACGACCGATTCGGTCGAATGCCTGGGGCGGAATCCTGCCTGGCGAGAGGCCAGCCCCCCATTCGCCTCGATGTGAGCGCTCAGTACCGCGGTGACATGGCGTTCCATCACCTTGCCCAGGAAGGGCAGCAGGGAGATGGGGCGAAAGTTAGCCGAGATGGAAGGGTCCGCGCCGGGTTTCTTCAGCAGAGGCACTATGGTGGCGGCCTTTAGTGCAGGGGTCACAACACCCTGAGCCAAGGAGCTGTTAAGAAAGGCGATAGGGGGATCAGGGCAGCTAGAGTAGATTTGCTGTAAGATACGTGCGGGGCAGACGTCCGCCGGAGACCCCGACTTTACTTTGGGAAGTATTGCCAGAAAAGATTCCTGAGTGAGGGGAGGGATGAGGGTGAGAGGGTTCTGGACGGTGGGGGGGGAGGGATCAACAAAAGCAGACGAGGGTAATGGGATATTAGCCTTGATAGTTGTGATTTTGTCCGAGAAGTAGTGATTGAGTTGATCACAGAGGGGCTGGGAGGGAGGGATTTGGGACGAAGTTCGGTCAGAGAATGCCAGGTCATTCACAATGCCAAAGATTACCCTGGGTTTGTTGTCGGCAGACGTTATTTTCGTGGAGAAGTAGTCGGTTTTTGCAGCCAGGATTGCTGATTTATATTTAGCCAGTGATGCCAGGAAGTGGGTTTTAGATGAAAGGCTATAATCTTTCCTCCACTGCCTCTCCGCCCGTCGGGCGCTCAGTTTGAGTTCTTTTAGGTGGTCGTTAAACCATCTATTGGAGTCCTTGAGTCGGCGAATGGAAATGCGACGTAGGGGAGCCACTAAGTCGCAACCTCCAGCCAGCCAGGTGTTAATGGCCTTGGCTTGAGAGGCAGATGATAGGCCAGAGAAGGAGGGAATGGAATTGCGGAGCAGGGAGGTCAAGGAGGGGAGATCCAGCCTGTTCCAGTTCCGCGCCCAGGTGTTTTTGGCACGCGGGGTTTTGGAAAGTGGGTTGTGGAGGATGGAGAAGGAGATGAGGGCATGATCAGACCAGGGGCATGGAGAGACAGCCACCGAGGCCAATGGAAGGTTGAGAGACCAGACCTGGTCGAGTGTGTGCCCGTGAGAGTGAGTGGGGACAGTTATATGTGACACGAAGTTGAAAGATAGTAAGGATTCTGTAAATTCCTTTGAGGCAGGGCACTCGTGTGGGTCTGAGGGCCAGTAATTAAAATCCCCCAGCACCAGAACCGAGGCATAATTGACCACCAGATTGGCCAGTAGGTCTTGAAAAGCAGGTAAAAATGAAGGTGAGGGCTGAGGAGGGCGGTACACGAGAAGGCAAGTGATGGGAGGGGAGGATAAGAGGGAGCGGACTACTAAGAAGTCAGCAGGGAGCATAGGGGGAAAAGGAAGTGATAGAAAATGCAAATCTGACCTGACGATTAAGGCGACCCCTCCGCCAGCCCTGCCCGCCGAACGATCGGCACGTAGGGCCACGTAGGAAGGCGGAAGGGTAGCCAGGAGGGCGGGGAGGGAGGAGTCACAGTACCAGGTTTCGGTCAGGAGCAGTAAGTCCGGTTTCTCGGTGTCGAGTAGGGCGTACAACTCGTGGTGGTGCTTGACCGCTGACCTGGTATTAAGTAGGATGACAGACAGTGCTGGGGTCGTGGGACAGGGATCGGCGAGGGGGGGGCAGGGTAACAGGGGGGTGCATAGTGGGGGTAGCGGAGGTGTGGGGAGGGTAGGGGCAAGGCCTAGTGAAGAGACGAGTCTATGGACGGAATCCGGGAGTGGCCAAGGGCCTTGAAGGGCGATGAGGTCCTTGGGCGAATAGGACAGGATTTTGGCATGGTGTCGTGCCCCTGGCCCCGATCGGCCGCGGACGGGCGCAGACGGGCTTGACTTATGCGCGACTTCGGCGCGAAGTCGGCGCTCCCGCTGCGCTCGTCCGCTGCGCGTTCTAAAATGGCACATTGTTATAGGTGGCTGTAAGGGCGGGAAGGGGGCGTGGCCTGAAGGTGGGCGTGGCCAGCCGGCAGGAGGGCGTCACGTGAGCGCTTGATCCGCTACACGGAGCCCTCGAGGTGCAACCAAGCAAATAGCAGCAGGTAAAGTTTAAAATACACAAAATACACAATCTAAAAAGAGCGTCTCCCGGCTTTCCGCCTCAGGAGATGTGAACCCCAATGTGAGAAAGTGGCTCTGTATATACTGTTCCCTAATGGGTACAGGGTGTACAGAGTCCACAGTCCCCCAGAGGCTGATAGAGGTCAAAGTTAGGTATGACCTTACTCTCAAAAGTGGTAGCTTGGTCGAGCAGTAAGGCAGTACCTGAGGACAGTGTAAAGCATTTATTGTACACACTCAGTCAGCAAATGGTTTCACACACTCAATAACTGAACTCTAGGCCAATGGTTTATATATATAAAATATATGCTTGTTTTATTTTTAGAACCACAAAGGGAATAAAAATATACTTTTCTCAGAATGAGAGATTGAATATAAATACTTTTGCAATAGGCAATGGATTTTTGTAAACAGTCACAGTTGGTTGCAATAAACAATCCTATTTCCTAAACATAACAATGCATTGAGCTCAATGGTAAATTCAGGTTATCTTGTAATAAATTACTTTTCAGATTACTTTTGAAATTCCAGGTCTGGCTCCTAGATCCAGCTCTGGGTCAGTACTCAGAATCAAGTGATAAAAGTCGACTTAATAACTGTAATGATTTTTAAATAATATTTAGCTATTTCAAAAGTTAGCACTTAGAAAATATTTCAAAGAAAACATTCAATGGATCTCTATGGCAAGAAATTCAAATTGCAGGTAGAGTACTTTATCGTTACTTTAGTAATCCAGGACTGGGTACCTAGACCCAGGACTGGGGTCCTTATCAGAAACAGGTAAGTAATTTCGTTTGCAGAAATGGTACGATTTTAAAAGAATATTTAAATTTTGCAAAAATAGACACTTAGAAGAAATTTCACAGAAAAGCAGACAATGGTTTCCTATGGAAGAAAAATGAGTTAGAGGTAAGTACAGTTGTGGACACTTTTCAGAGTCAGGGCTGGGCACCAAGATCCAGCACTGGGAGCTCACCTAAGAGCAGGTGAGTAAATTCGTTTTTGTCAATTGGCTGATTTTTAGTGAATATTTGCAGTTTTGAAAAGTTCACACTTAGAAGATTTTTCAAGAAAAAGCCAGTCAATGTTACCCTATGAGGAAAATGAAGTTAGTGGTTTAAGGGTAAGTACCCGACTGGCAGAGTTGAAATTCCGGGCATAGACTCAGGGGTCCCCCAGTGTCAGGTAGGTACAGTTGGTTCACCCTCAGCGGTTTCAGGACGGCCGGGTGCAGAGAGAGTTAGGCCCAATGTTATCCTATGAGGGATAGGGGGGCCTTGGTTGGTGGCTGCTGTCTGGCAAGCCACGCGGCTGTGGGAGCTGGGCTCCTGGTCACTTACTCAGGGCAAGTGGGGACGTAGGTTAGTGTAGAGAGTGCACTGCCAGGGCCACTCGGGCGGCTGGGTGCAGGGTGCTTTTGAGCCTTCGGGCGCTCAATGGAAGTCAATGGGAATGTTCCGGTTTGGAAAAAGGCTGCAAGCTCGGGGACGAGGATGCTTCAGATGCCACCACCACTTCGAGAGGTAAGTTGGGTAGTTGTAGGTTAGGTGGGTACCCCGGGATTGGGCACAGGGGGCCGCAGGGCGCCGGGTGCAGGGGTGCCTTTTGATGTCGGGAATCTTACGCTCTTGTTGATCGCGGTTGGGGTGGCACTCTGTTCTGAGGCTGCAGACTTCTTCCGGAATGTCGAGGGGGGTCCTTGGGTGCCGGACTCGGGGTCACAGTCGCCGTGGGGTCGTCCTCAGGGTCTTTGTTCACTCCGGCACTGGCCAGGCTTGGCTGGTGCAGAGTGTGCTGGGTTTGCGGTTCCGGGCTGCTGCCAGGGGTTAGAGATAGGTTTCTGAGTAGAGCCTCTACTCATGGGAGTCCCAGGGGCTTTAGAGTTCAAAGGTAGCCAGGTCCTCCGGGGTTTTTGAGGTTGCTGGCCACAAGAGATGCCGCGCTGGAGCAGGAGCAGGTTCGAGGGTCGACAGGCCGGTAGGGCTGGGGCCAAAGCAGTTGGTGTCTTCCTCTTTTTAGCAGCTGCAGGACAGGTCTTTGTTCTTCTTGCTCTTCTTGTAGTTTCGAATCTGGGATCTGGGGAAGGAAGGTTCAGGGGGCCCCTAAATACTAGATTTAGGGGCGTTACAGGTAGGTGAAGGCCAGGGACCAATGGGTCCTTGTCCTGGGGTGGGTACACCCCCTATCCTGCCTCTCTCCTGTGGGAGGGGGGCAGTAGCCTAATCCTGATAGGGTAGGGCCTCCCATCTTCAAGATGGCGAGAGCCCGGAGATGTGCTTCACCTCGCCTCCCCCACCTGAGGGGTGGGGTGGGCAGGCTGGCACATCCCCTGTCCTTGTATGGGGTTTCCGGCCAAGCTTCCTGCCAGAGTGGGGGGTTGCAGTGGCCTGGGGAAACTCCAACTGGCGGCATGCCTTTGAAGCTTCCCTTTGCTCATCCTGGGGGAGGAGATTTCTCACCTCACCCAGGATGTGCATTGTTGCAGGCCCGGGAGAGCAGGGGCTCTCCCACCCAGGGGTCCAGCAACGTGTCTGCTGTGTGGCAGCCTGGGCAGCCTCAGAGCAGACGTGGATTGTAGGTTAGCTGTAAGGGGGCATCTCTAAGATGCCCTCTGGGGTGCTTAGTACATTAAATCCCACACTGGCATCAGTGTGGGTTTAATGTGCTGAGAAGTTTGATACCAAACTTCCCAGTCTTCAGTGTTGCCATTATGGTGCTGTGGAGTTCGTGTTTGACGAGCTCTCAGCACCATGTACTTGTAAAAGGCAGCACTGTACTTACAGTGCCCAGGAATGGACCTGGGTACTGTAGGGGCACAGGGCTCCTGCTCCTGTACCCACACCATAGGCATAAGGCACCCAGCCAGAGGGGTGGCTGACATATGCCTTGGCAGTGTAGGTGATGGGCATGGCACACAGAGATGTGTGCCATGTCGACTCTTTGTTTTGTCCTGCACCCAGACACTCAGCCTGCAAAGGCAGTGTGTGTGTGTAAGGGTACAGGGCCTTTAAGGGTGGCACAATGAGTGCTGCAGCCCTTAGAGGCCTTCCCTGGTCACAAGGCCCTGGGTACCTAGGGTACCATTTACCAGGGGCTGACATGTGGCCAGGGTTTGCCAATTGGGAGTTTGTGTGTTTTAAGGAAGGAACATAGGCCCTGGGCACCTGATTGGCAGGAGCCCAGGGCACAACAAGGAAAAGTGCATCAGCTATTAGGCAAAAAAAAAAAAGGGGGGGTTACTGCAACAGAAACCCACTTTCTCACACAAGCCCCCCCCCAGCCCAAAGGCCAGGAGACTTCTGCCAAAGCTGGGAGAGTCTACCTAGTCTTTCAGGCGAGGAAGAGTTGGAGAAGTGGTTTGAAAGTTGCAGGGCCTACTCTGCCTTACATCCTTCTGCCTAGGTCAGTCCCTTTGGGGAGCTGGCCTGTCTTATTAGTTTCAGGACCTAACTCCCAAGGCTTCTCTCCTTGTCTTTTACTGTCCTGGTCCCATCTT
Organism: Triturus cristatus; assembly: GCF_964204655.1. Taxonomy (NCBI): domain Eukaryota; kingdom Metazoa; phylum Chordata; class Amphibia; order Caudata; family Salamandridae; genus Triturus; species Triturus cristatus. The sequence continues at coordinate 575,542,409 of NC_140584.1, forward strand.
TCTATTTTGGGTTTAGAGGTGTATACCTCGGTAGTTTCTAACTTAGCCAGGGCTAGGCCCAGCTTACCCACAGAGGCTACCCACAGCTTGAGCAACCCCACCATGACCAATAAGGTCAGGGGGCCTGACTTGCTATTTGGCAGGGGGTTAGGCCACCATGCCAAGGATAGGGCTGCCATGAAGGCTAACATCCAGCAGAGGCTGCTGACAGCTATCAGTGCCCAGAACCACACCTTTAGCTCCTGACTGGCAAGTGAGGGGGCTATTTTATAGTTCTCTTTGGGTCCTGGCTGTTGGTCTGTTTGAGGATAGGGGGTCCCTACTCTTGGTAGGGAACACCCCTCCTCTACCCCTTGTTCTGCCACCTGAGGAGCCACTAATTCAGGCTGGACAGTTGCCTGACTAGTCAGGTCTTGCTGTTGGCTAGGGGGGGCTTTACCAGTGCCATTGTGGGAGTTTTCCCTTACTGGGATAGAATCCCCCTGGCTCTCTGGAACTGTGGCTAACAGTTGCCCACCTTTCCTACCCTGTTTCTTCTCACTCTTTTGGGACTCAGCTGCACTGACTGCAGGTTGAGCCCCCACAGGTTCTTTGGGCGAGGCCTGGCATTGGGCCAGCACCTCTCTTTGGCTCAGTTCCACATCTAAGTGATCATTCCCCAAGAGACAATCAAGGGGGAGGTTTTTACTGACTATCACTTTTCTCCATCTAAGGGACCCAGCTGTGGCTAGGGGCACTATAGCCACAGGCCTAACAGTGACTCCCCCTGGGACAGTTCTTACCCTTCTGGTTTCCCCTGGGACATATTTGTGTGGGAATACCAACCTGTCATGTACCACAGTGTGACTGGCACAGGTATCTCTCAGGGCAGTGGCTGGGATTCCATTCACCAGTAGGTGGTGGAAGTGTCTACTTCCTTCTGGGATCTCCAGCTTGCTTCTTGGGCCCATTCCCCAGTTGAAAGCTAGGAGGACTTCCTCATCTGAGGACCCTCCCTCCCAAGCTACACTGGCAACCCCTGGGGCTACACTAGTCACCCCTGGAGCTGTACTAGGAATCTTATTTTTAGGACAGCTAGAGTCCTGGGTGTGGTGTCCAGCCTTCTGACAGTTGAAACACCATATTCTGTTGGGATCCCAATTCTTACCTTGGTACCCTGGTTTAGTTTGTGAGGTGTCTTTGGGCCCACCCTCCTGGTCAGGTTTTTGGGGGGCTACCTGGGACTCCTTTCTTTTATCCACAAGGGGTTCACTCTCTTTCTTCTGGGGAGGCTTTGGGACCCCTTGGTTCTGGTCCCTCCCAGTGGACGTCCTAGTCACCCTAGTCTTGACCCAGTGGTCTGCCTTTTTTCCCAATTCTTGGGGGGATTTTAGACCTAGGTCTACCAAATGCTGATGCAACTTTTCATTTGTGCAGTTACTCAAAATATGTTCCTTCATGAATAAATTGTACAATCCAGTAAAATCCTGCACACCATGTCCAGCTAACCAACCATCCAGTGTCTTCACTGAGAAATCTACAAAATCAATCCAGGACTGGGTCTGGGTTTTGTGAGCCCCCCTGAATCTAATTCTATACTCCTCAGTGGTGAATCCAAATCCCTCAATCAGAGCTTCCTTCATGAGGTCATAGGATCCTGCTTCTGGCCCAGAGAGGGTCAGAAGCCTGTCTCTGCAGTTACCAGAGAACAGTTCCCATAGGAGTGCCCCCCAGAGAGGTTTCTTTACTTTTCTGATATCACAAGCCCTCTCAAAGGCTGTGAACCATTTGGTGATATCATCACCTTCCTCAAATTTAGGGACAATCCCTTTGGGGATTTTAAGGTCAGAAGTTTCCTCCCTATCCTTGTTTTTATTATTGCTGCCACCATTGATGGGTGCTAAACCCATCTCTCTCCTTTCCTTTTCTAGAGCCAGGAGCCTGGACTCTAGATCTATTCTTTTGGCCAGCCTCACAAGGCTGTCCCCTTCACTGGGGGGTCCCCCAGTGTTGTCTCTGGGACCAGAGCCACCTGTGTGGTCTCTAGGTGCCCAGATGCTAATTCTTGTGTTGGAGGGTATGGGTGCCATCTCCTCCCTAGGGAATAGTATGGGGAGGTTGTTGTCCACCTCCTCTGTTTCCCGTTCCTCATCTGACTGGCCATCACCATGTTCAGATGGGTGGTCTTTAGCATACTCAGCCAGGAGCTCCTGGAGCCCTTGTTTGGTTGGATGCAGACCCATTTGTAAATTTTTGAGTTTACATAAGGACCTCAATGCCTTGAAAGACAAGTGTAAGTAAGGTGTGAGGTCGAGCTCCTCCACCAGGTCCATGTTATTATTATCACTAATAGCTGGGTTTGTTTGAGACATTCTAACCTGACAGTTCTAACCCTCTACCCTGACTATAGTGACTTTTATTTTTCTAAAATTCTAATGGGACTTAACCAAGGCCCTAGCAAGACTTTTAGTAATTTTGGAAAAACCAATCAGAATTCTAAAGGCAATTTTTAAGAGTTCTGTCGTGTGACCAAGTAGTCCAACAAATGCAAGTTTGTATCCCACCGCTGATCTAATTTCTAATTTAAAACACTTGTAGAGCGCGGCGTACACCTTGCGGTTTCTTGGCGCTGGAGGTTCAGTAACTGAGGAAAAAGGACCATGGAAGGGTGGAGTAAGTATTAGGCGGGGAAAGCCTGGCTGAAAAGGAAAGTTTTCAGGTCTCTACGGAAGGAGAGATACTGAGTTGCAGAACGGAGATTGTCTGGAAGTGAGTTCCAGAAAGTAGGGGCCAGAGTTGAGAAGTTAGAACCGCCCCACTTTTTTCGTGAGAAGCGGGGGGTCTGGAGAAGGGACTTGGAGGAAGACCGGAGATTTCTAGCGGGGACATAGGGTTTAATTAGTGAGGCGATGAAAGCGGGGGCAGTGCCCTGGCGGGCCTGAAAAACCATGCATCCGATCTTGAAAAGGGAGCGTTGTTTCACGGGGAGCCAGTGAAGCTTTTTTAGAAGGGGGGTGGAGTGGTGGTAGCGTGGAAGGCTGTATATCAGCCTGGCCGCCTGGTTCTGGATGGTTTGGAGTCTACGCAGGCTGTACGCTGGAATGCCATGATAGAGGGCGTTGGCGTAGTCCAATCGTGAGATTACCAGGGCGGCTATGATGATCTTAAGTGCCTGGGGAGAGAAGAAGCGGGAGACAGAGCGGATAGTTCGGAGAGTGAGGAAACAGGAGGAAACCACGGAACTGATTTGTGAGTGAAGAGTGAGCTGATTATTCATTTTAACACCCAGTGTTTTGACCACGGTGGAGGGGGATGGTGCCGGGCCAAGAGAGGGGGGCCAGAAAAGAGAGTTCCAGGGGCTGGATGAACCACCAGTGAGAACCAGCTCGGTCTTGTCAGGGTTCAGTTTAAGATGGTTGTGGTTCATCCAGTCCCTGATGAATATCATAGTTGACTGGAAATTAGAGACCGAGAGAGGAGAGGGGGACAGATCAAAGATGAGCTGGAGGTCATCCGCGTAGTTGTAAACAGTGACCCCCAGCTGCTGGAGTGCATAGATAAGAGGAAAGATATAGAGATTAAAGAGTAAGGGAGAGAGAGAGGAGCCCTGGGGAACACCGCAGGTGACAGAGAGAGGGGTGGAGGTGAAATCGCCTAGTCGGACCGCCTGAGTGCGGTCCCTCAGAAAGGAGGAGAGCCAGACCAGAGCTGATCCCCCGATGCCGGCCGCCTTGACACGGGCAAGTAAGATGGTATGGTCCACCGTGTCAAAGGCGGCGGAGAGATCAAGGAGGACCAGTGCCTGGTGGTTGTTGTCATCCATACCCTTTCTGAGGTTGTCTAGGACTGAGACTACGACCGATTCGGTCGAATGCCTGGGGCGGAATCCTGCCTGGCGAGAGGCCAGCCCCCCATTCGCCTCGATGTGAGCGCTCAGTACCGCGGTGACATGGCGTTCCATCACCTTGCCCAGGAAGGGCAGCAGGGAGATGGGGCGAAAGTTAGCCGAGATGGAAGGGTCCGCGCCGGGTTTCTTCAGCAGAGGCACTATGGTGGCGGCCTTTAGTGCAGGGGTCACAACACCCTGAGCCAAGGAGCTGTTAAGAAAGGCGATAGGGGGATCAGGGCAGCTAGAGTAGATTTGCTGTAAGATACGTGCGGGGCAGACGTCCGCCGGAGACCCCGACTTTACTTTGGGAAGTATTGCCAGAAAAGATTCCTGAGTGAGGGGAGGGATGAGGGTGAGAGGGTTCTGGACGGTGGGGGGGGGAGGGATCAACAAAAGCAGACGAGGGTAATGGGATATTAGCCTTGATAGTTGTGATTTTGTCCGAGAAGTAGTGATTGAGTTGATCACAGAGGGGCTGGGAGGGAGGGATTTGGGACGAAGTTCGGTCAGAGAATGCCAGGTCATTCACAATGCCAAAGATTACCCTGGGTTTGTTGTCGGCAGACGTTATTTTCGTGGAGAAGTAGTCGGTTTTTGCAGCCAGGATTGCTGATTTATATTTAGCCAGTGATGCCAGGAAGTGGGTTTTAGATGAAAGGCTATAATCTTTCCTCCACTGCCTCTCCGCCCGTCGGGCGCTCAGTTTGAGTTCTTTTAGGTGGTCGTTAAACCATCTATTGGAGTCCTTGAGTCGGCGAATGGAAATGCGACGTAGGGGAGCCACTAAGTCGCAACCTCCAGCCAGCCAGGTGTTAATGGCCTTGGCTTGAGAGGCAGATGATAGGCCAGAGAAGGAGGGAATGGAATTGCGGAGCAGGGAGGTCAAGGAGGGGAGATCCAGCCTGTTCCAGTTCCGCGCCCAGGTGTTTTTGGCACGCGGGGTTTTGGAAAGTGGGTTGTGGAGGATGGAGAAGGAGATGAGGGCATGATCAGACCAGGGGCATGGAGAGACAGCCACCGAGGCCAATGGAAGGTTGAGAGACCAGACCTGGTCGAGTGTGTGCCCGTGAGAGTGAGTGGGGACAGTTATATGTGACACGAAGTTGAAAGATAGTAAGGATTCTGTAAATTCCTTTGAGGCAGGGCACTCGTGTGGGTCTGAGGGCCAGTAATTAAAATCCCCCAGCACCAGAACCGAGGCATAATTGACCACCAGATTGGCCAGTAGGTCTTGAAAAGCAGGTAAAAATGAAGGTGAGGGCTGAGGAGGGCGGTACACGAGAAGGCAAGTGATGGGAGGGGAGGATAAGAGGGAGCGGACTACTAAGAAGTCAGCAGGGAGCATAGGGGGAAAAGGAAGTGATAGAAAATGCAAATCTGACCTGACGATTAAGGCGACCCCTCCGCCAGCCCTGCCCGCCGAACGATCGGCACGTAGGGCCACGTAGGAAGGCGGAAGGGTAGCCAGGAGGGCGGGGAGGGAGGAGTCACAGTACCAGGTTTCGGTCAGGAGCAGTAAGTCCGGTTTCTCGGTGTCGAGTAGGGCGTACAACTCGTGGTGGTGCTTGACCGCTGACCTGGTATTAAGTAGGATGACAGACAGTGCTGGGGTCGTGGGACAGGGATCGGCGAGGGGGGGGCAGGGTAACAGGGGGGTGCATAGTGGGGGTAGCGGAGGTGTGGGGAGGGTAGGGGCAAGGCCTAGTGAAGAGACGAGTCTATGGACGGAATCCGGGAGTGGCCAAGGGCCTTGAAGGGCGATGAGGTCCTTGGGCGAATAGGACAGGATTTTGGCATGGTGTCGTGCCCCTGGCCCCGATCGGCCGCGGACGGGCGCAGACGGGCTTGACTTATGCGCGACTTCGGCGCGAAGTCGGCGCTCCCGCTGCGCTCGTCCGCTGCGCGTTCTAAAATGGCACATTGTTATAGGTGGCTGTAAGGGCGGGAAGGGGGCGTGGCCTGAAGGTGGGCGTGGCCAGCCGGCAGGAGGGCGTCACGTGAGCGCTTGATCCGCTACACGGAGCCCTCGAGGTGCAACCAAGCAAATAGCAGCAGGTAAAGTTTAAAATACACAAAATACACAATCTAAAAAGAGCGTCTCCCGGCTTTCCGCCTCAGGAGATGTGAACCCCAATGTGAGAAAGTGGCTCTGTATATACTGTTCCCTAATGGGTACAGGGTGTACAGAGTCCACAGTCCCCCAGAGGCTGATAGAGGTCAAAGTTAGGTATGACCTTACTCTCAAAAGTGGTAGCTTGGTCGAGCAGTAAGGCAGTACCTGAGGACAGTGTAAAGCATTTATTGTACACACTCAGTCAGCAAATGGTTTCACACACTCAATAACTGAACTCTAGGCCAATGGTTTATATATATAAAATATATGCTTGTTTTATTTTTAGAACCACAAAGGGAATAAAAATATACTTTTCTCAGAATGAGAGATTGAATATAAATACTTTTGCAATAGGCAATGGATTTTTGTAAACAGTCACAGTTGGTTGCAATAAACAATCCTATTTCCTAAACATAACAATGCATTGAGCTCAATGGTAAATTCAGGTTATCTTGTAATAAATTACTTTTCAGATTACTTTTGAAATTCCAGGTCTGGCTCCTAGATCCAGCTCTGGGTCAGTACTCAGAATCAAGTGATAAAAGTCGACTTAATAACTGTAATGATTTTTAAATAATATTTAGCTATTTCAAAAGTTAGCACTTAGAAAATATTTCAAAGAAAACATTCAATGGATCTCTATGGCAAGAAATTCAAATTGCAGGTAGAGTACTTTATCGTTACTTTAGTAATCCAGGACTGGGTACCTAGACCCAGGACTGGGGTCCTTATCAGAAACAGGTAAGTAATTTCGTTTGCAGAAATGGTACGATTTTAAAAGAATATTTAAATTTTGCAAAAATAGACACTTAGAAGAAATTTCACAGAAAAGCAGACAATGGTTTCCTATGGAAGAAAAATGAGTTAGAGGTAAGTACAGTTGTGGACACTTTTCAGAGTCAGGGCTGGGCACCAAGATCCAGCACTGGGAGCTCACCTAAGAGCAGGTGAGTAAATTCGTTTTTGTCAATTGGCTGATTTTTAGTGAATATTTGCAGTTTTGAAAAGTTCACACTTAGAAGATTTTTCAAGAAAAAGCCAGTCAATGTTACCCTATGAGGAAAATGAAGTTAGTGGTTTAAGGGTAAGTACCCGACTGGCAGAGTTGAAATTCCGGGCATAGACTCAGGGGTCCCCCAGTGTCAGGTAGGTACAGTTGGTTCACCCTCAGCGGTTTCAGGACGGCCGGGTGCAGAGAGAGTTAGGCCCAATGTTATCCTATGAGGGATAGGGGGGCCTTGGTTGGTGGCTGCTGTCTGGCAAGCCACGCGGCTGTGGGAGCTGGGCTCCTGGTCACTTACTCAGGGCAAGTGGGGACGTAGGTTAGTGTAGAGAGTGCACTGCCAGGGCCACTCGGGCGGCTGGGTGCAGGGTGCTTTTGAGCCTTCGGGCGCTCAATGGAAGTCAATGGGAATGTTCCGGTTTGGAAAAAGGCTGCAAGCTCGGGGACGAGGATGCTTCAGATGCCACCACCACTTCGAGAGGTAAGTTGGGTAGTTGTAGGTTAGGTGGGTACCCCGGGATTGGGCACAGGGGGCCGCAGGGCGCCGGGTGCAGGGGTGCCTTTTGATGTCGGGAATCTTACCCTCTTGTTGATCGCGGTTGGGGTGGCACTCTGTTCTGAGGCTGCAGACTTCTTCCGGAATGTCGAGGGGGGTCCTTGGGTGCCGGACTCGGGGTCACAGTCGCCGTGGGGTCGTCCTCAGGGTCTTTGTTCACTCCGGCACTGGCCAGGCTTGGCTGGTGCAGAGTGTGCTGGGTTTGCGGTTCCGGGCTGCTGCCAGGGGTTAGAGATAGGTTTCTGAGTAGAGCCTCTACTCATGGGAGTCCCAGGGGCTTTAGAGTTCAAAGGTAGCCAGGTCCTCCGGGGTTTTTGAGGTTGCTGGCCACAAGAGATGCCGCGCTGGAGCAGGAGCAGGTTCGAGGGTCGACAGGCCGGTAGGGCTGGGGCCAAAGCAGTTGGTGTCTTCCTCTTTTTAGCAGCTGCAGGACAGGTCTTTGTTCTTCTTGCTCTTCTTGTAGTTTCGAATCTGGGATCTGGGGAAGGAAGGTTCAGGGGGCCCCTAAATACTAGATTTAGGGGCGTTACAGGTAGGTGAAGGCCAGGGACCAATGGGTCCTTGTCCTGGGGTGGGTACACCCCCTATCCTGCCTCTCTCCTGTGGGAGGGGGGCAGTAGCCTAATCCTGATAGGGTAGGGCCTCCCATCTTCAAGATGGCGAGAGCCCGGAGATGTGCTTCACCTCGCCTCCCCCACCTGAGGGGTGGGGTGGGCAGGCTGGCACATCCCCTGTCCTTGTATGGGGTTTCCGGCCAAGCTTCCTGCCAGAGTGGGGGGTTGCAGTGGCCTGGGGAAACTCCAACTGGCGGCATGCCTTTGAAGCTTCCCTTTGCTCATCCTGGGGGAGGAGATTTCTCACCTCACCCAGGATGTGCATTGTTGCAGGCCCGGGAGAGCAGGGGCTCTCCCACCCAGGGGTCCAGCAACGTGTCTGCTGTGTGGCAGCCTGGGCAGCCTCAGAGCAGACGTGGATTGTAGGTTAGCTGTAAGGGGGCATCTCTAAGATGCCCTCTGGGGTGCTTAGTACATTAAATCCCACACTGGCATCAGTGTGGGTTTAATGTGCTGAGAAGTTTGATACCAAACTTCCCAGTCTTCAGTGTTGCCATTATGGTGCTGTGGAGTTCGTGTTTGACGAGCTCTCAGCACCATGTACTTGTAAAAGGCAGCACTGTACTTACAGTGCCCAGGAATGGACCTGGGTACTGTAGGGGCACAGGGCTCCTGCTCCTGTACCCACACCATAGGCATAAGGCACCCAGCCAGAGGGGTGGCTGACATATGCCTTGGCAGTGTAGGTGATGGGCATGGCACACAGAGATGTGTGCCATGTCGACTCTTTGTTTTGTCCTGCACCCAGACACTCAGCCTGCAAAGGCAGTGTGTGTGTGTAAGGGTACAGGGCCTTTAAGGGTGGCACAATGAGTGCTGCAGCCCTTAGAGGCCTTCCCTGGTCACAAGGCCCTGGGTACCTAGGGTACCATTTACCAGGGGCTGACATGTGGCCAGGGTTTGCCAATTGGGAGTTTGTGTGTTTTAAGGAAGGAACATAGGCCCTGGGCACCTGATTGGCAGGAGCCCAGGGCACAACAAGGAAAAGTGCATCAGCTATTAGGCAAAAAAAAAAGGGGGGGTTACTGCAACAGAAACCCACTTTCTCACACAAGCCCCCCCCCAGCCCAAAGGCCAGGAGACTTCTGCCAAAGCTGGGAGAGTCTACCTAGTCTTTCAGGCGAGGAAGAGTTGGAGAAGTGGTTTGAAAGTTGCAGGGCCTACTCTGCCTTACATCCTTCTGCCTAGGTCAGTCCCTTTGGGGAGCTGGCCTGTCTTATTAGTTTCAGGACCTAACTCCCAAGGCTTCTCTCCTTGTCTTTTACTGTCCTGGTCCCATCTTTCTATTTTGGGTTTAGAGGTGTATACCTCGGTAGTTTCTAACTTAGCCAGGGCTAGGCCCAGCTTACCCACAGAGGCTACCCACAGCTTGAGCAACCCCACCATGACCAATAAGGTCAGGGGGCCTGACTTGCTATTTGGCAGGGGGTTAGGCCACCATGCCAAGGATAGGGCTGCCATGAAGGCTAACATCCAGCAGAGGCTGCTGACAGCTATCAGTGCCCAGAACCACACCTTTAGCTCCTGACTGGCAAGTGAGGGGGCTATTTTATAGTTCTCTTTGGGTCCTGGCTGTTGGTCTGTTTGAGGATAGGGGGTCCCTACTCTTGGTAGGGAACACCCCTCCTCTACCCCTTGTTCTGCCACCTGAGGAGCCACTAATTCAGGCTGGACAGTTGCCTGACTAGTCAGGTCTTGCTGTTGGCTAGGGGGGGCTTTACCAGTGCCATTGTGGGAGTTTTCCCTTACTGGGATAGAATCCCCCTGGCTCTCTGGAACTGTGGCTAACAGTTGCCCACCTTTCCTACCCTGTTTCTTCTCACTCTTTTGGGACTCAGCTGCACTGACTGCAGGTTGAGCCCCCACAGGTTCTTTGGGCGCGGCCTGGCATTGGGCCAGCACCTCTCTTTGGCTCAGTTCCACATCTAAGTGATCATTCCCCAAGAGACAATCAAGGGGGAGGTTTTTACTGACTATCACTTTTCTCCATCTAAGGGACCCAGCTGTGGCTAGGGGCACTATAGCCACAGGCCTAACAGTGACTCCCCCTGGGACAGTTCTTACCCTTCTGGTTTCCCCTGGGACATATTTGTGTGGGAATACCAACCTGTCATGTACCACAGTGTGACTGGCACAGGTATCTCTCAGGGCAGTGGCTGGGATTCCATTCACCAGTAGGTGGTGGAAGTGTCTACTTCCTTCTGGGATCTCCAGCTTGCTTCTTGGGCCCATTCCCCAGTTGAAAGCTAGGAGGACTTCCTCATCTGAGGACCCTCCCTCCCAAGCTACACTGGCAACCCCTGGGGCTACACTAGTCACCCCTGGAGCTGTACTAGGAATCTTATTTTTAGGACAGCTAGAGTCCTGGGTGTGGTGTCCAGCCTTCTGACAGTTGAAACACCATATTCTGTTGGGATCCCAATTCTTACCTTGGTACCCTGGTTTAGTTTGTGAGGTGTCTTTGGGCCCACCCTCCTGGTCAGGTTTTTGGGGGGCTACCTGGGACTCCTTTCTTTTATCCACAAGGGGTTCACTCTCTTTCTTCTGGGGAGGCTTTGGGACCCCTTGGTTCTGGTCCCTCCCAGTGGACGTCCTAGTCACCCTAGTCTTGACCCAGTGGTCTGCCTTTTTTCCCAATTCTTGGGGGGATTTTAGACCTAGGTCTACCAAATGCTGATGCAACTTTTCATTTGTGCAGTTACTCAAAATATGTTCCTTCATGAATAAATTGTACAATCCAGTAAAATCCTGCACACCATGTCCAGCTAACCAACCATCCAGTGTCTTCACTGAGAAATCTACAAAATCAATCCAGGACTGGGTCTGGGTTTTGTGAGCCCCCCTGAATCTAATTCTATACTCCTCAGTGGTGAATCCAAATCCCTCAATCAGAGCTTCCTTCATGAGGTCATAGGATCCTGCTTCTGGCCCAGAGAGGGTCAGAAGCCTGTCTCTGCAGTTACCAGAGAACAGTTCCCATAGGAGTGCCCCCCAGAGAGGTTTCTTTACTTTTCTGATATCACAAGCCCTCTCAAAGGCTGTGAACCATTTGGTGATATCATCACCTTCCTCAAATTTAGGGACAATCCCTTTGGGGATTTTAAGGTCAGAAGTTTCCTCCCTATCCTTGTTTTTATTATTGCTGCCACCATTGATGGGTGCTAAACCCATCTCTCTCCTTTCCTTTTCTAGAGCCAGGAGCCTGGACTCTAGATCTATTCTTTTGGCCAGCCTCACAAGGCTGTCCCCTTCACTGGGGGGTCCCCCAGTGTTGTCTCTGGGACCAGAGCCACCTGTGTGGTCTCTAGGTGCCCAGATGCTAATTCTTGTGTTGGAGGGTATGGGTGCCATCTCCTCCCTAGGGAATAGTATGGGGAGGTTGTTGTCCACCTCCTCTGTTTCCCGTTCCTCATCTGACTGGCCATCACCATGTTCAGATGGGTGGTCTTTAGCATACTCAGCCAGGAGCTCCTGGAGCCCTTGTTTGGTTGGATGCAGACCCATTTGTAAATTTTTGAGTTTACATAAGGACCTCAATGCCTTGAAAGACAAGTGTAAGTAAGGTGTGAGGTCGAGCTCCTCCACCAGGTCCATGTTATTATTATCACTAATAGCTGGGTTTGTTTGAGACATTCTAACCTGACAGTTCTAACCCTCTACCCTGACTATAGTGACTTTTATTTTTCTAAAATTCTAATGGGACTTAACCAAGGCCCTAGCAAGACTTTTAGTAATTTTGGAAAAACCAATCAGAATTCTAAAGGCAATTTTTAAGAGTTCTGTCGTGTGACCAAGTAGTCCAACAAATGCAAGTTTGTATCCCACCGCTGATCTAATTTCTAATTTAAAACACTTGTAGAGCGCGGCGTACACCTTGCGGTTTCTTGGCGCTGGAGGTTCAGTAACTGAGGAAAAAGGACCATGGAAGGGTGGAGTAAGTATTAGGCGGGGAAAGCCTGGCTGAAAAGGAAAGTTTTCAGGTCTCTACGGAAGGAGAGATACTGAGTTGCAGAACGGAGATTGTCTGGAAGTGAGTTCCAGAAAGTAGGGGCCAGAGTTGAGAAGTTAGAACCGCCCCACTTTTTTCGTGAGAAGCGGGGGGTCTGGAGAAGGGACTTGGAGGAAGACCGGAGATTTCTAGCGGGGACATAGGGTTTAATTAGTGAGGCGATGAAAGCGGGGGCAGTGCCCTGGCGGGCCTGAAAAACCATGCATCCGATCTTGAAAAGGGAGCGTTGTTTCACGGGGAGCCAGTGAAGCTTTTTTAGAAGGGGGGTGGAGTGGTGGTAGCGTGGAAGGCTGTATATCAGCCTGGCCGCCTGGTTCTGGATGGTTTGGAGTCTACGCAGGCTGTACGCTGGAATGCCATGATAGAGGGCGTTGGCGTAGTCCAATCGTGAGATTACCAGGGCGGCTATGATGATCTTAAGTGCCTGGGGAGAGAAGAAGCGGGAGACAGAGCGGATAGTTCGGAGAGTGAGGAAACAGGAGGAAACCACGGAACTGATTTGTGAGTGAAGAGTGAGCTGATTATTCATTTTAACACCCAGTGTTTTGACCACGGTGGAGGGGGATGGTGCCGGGCCAAGAGAGGGGGGCCAGAAAAGAGAGTTCCAGGGGCTGGATGAACCACCAGTGAGAACCAGCTCGGTCTTGTCAGGGTTCAGTTTAAGATGGTTGTGGTTCATCCAGTCCCTGATGAATATCATAGTTGACTGGAAATTAGAGACCGAGAGAGGAGAGGGGGACAGATCAAAGATGAGCTGGAGGTCATCCGCGTAGTTGTAAACAGTGACCCCCAGCTGCTGGAGTGCATAGATAAGAGGAAAGATATAGAGATTAAAGAGTAAGGGAGAGAGAGAGGAGCCCTGGGGAACACCGCAGGTGACAGAGAGAGGGGTGGAGGTGAAATCGCCTAGTCGGACCGCCTGAGTGCGGTCCCTCAGAAAGGAGGAGAGCCAGACCAGAGCTGATCCCCCGATGCCGGCCGCCTTGACACGGGCAAGTAAGATGGTATGGTCCACCGTGTCAAAGGCGGCGGAGAGATCAAGGAGGACCAGTGCCTGGTGGTTGTTGTCATCCATACCCTTTCTGAGGTTGTCTAGGACTGAGACTACGACCGATTCGGTCGAATGCCTGGGGCGGAATCCTGCCTGGCGAGAGGCCAGCCCCCCATTCGCCTCGATGTGAGCGCTCAGTACCGCGGTGACATGGCGTTCCATCACCTTGCCCAGGAAGGGCAGCAGGGAGATGGGGCGAAAGTTAGCCGAGATGGAAGGGTCCGCGCCGGGTTTCTTCAGCAGAGGCACTATGGTGGCGGCCTTTAGTGCAGGGGTCACAACACCCTGAGCCAAGGAGCTGTTAAGAAAGGCGATAGGGGGATCAGGGCAGCTAGAGTAGATTTGCTGTAAGATACGTGCGGGGCAGACGTCCGCCGGAGACCCCGACTTTACTTTGGGAAGTATTGCCAGAAAAGATTCCTGAGTGAGGGGAGGGATGAGGGTGAGAGGGTTCTGGACGGTGGGGGGGGAGGGATCAACAAAAGCAGACGAGGGTAATGGGATATTAGCCTTGATAGTTGTGATTTTGTCCGAGAAGTAGTGATTGAGTTGATCACAGAGGGGCTGGGAGGGAGGGATTTGGGACGAAGTTCGGTCAGAGAATGCCAGGTCATTCACAATGCCAAAGATTACCCTGGGTTTGTTGTCGGCAGACGTTATTTTCGTGGAGAAGTAGTCGGTTTTTGCAGCCAGGATTGCTGATTTATATTTAGCCAGTGATGCCAGGAAGTGGGTTTTAGATGAAAGGCTATAATCTTTCCTCCACTGCCTCTCCGCCCGTCGGGCGCTCAGTTTGAGTTCTTTTAGGTGGTCGTTAAACCATCTATTGGAGTCCTTGAGTCGGCGAATGGAAATGCGACGTAGGGGAGCCACTAAGTCGCAACCTCCAGCCAGCCAGGTGTTAATGGCCTTGGCTTGAGAGGCAGATGATAGGCCAGAGAAGGAGGGAATGGAATTGCGGAGCAGGGAGGTCAAGGAGGGGAGATCCAGCCTGTTCCAGTTCCGCGCCCAGGTGTTTTTGGCACGCGGGGTTTTGGAAAGTGGGTTGTGGAGGATGGAGAAGGAGATGAGGGCATGATCAGACCAGGGGCATGGAGAGACAGCCACCGAGGCCAATGGAAGGTTGAGAGACCAGACCTGGTCGAGTGTGTGCCCGTGAGAGTGAGTGGGGACAGTTATATGTGACACGAAGTTGAAAGATAGTAAGGATTCTGTAAATTCCTTTGAGGCAGGGCACTCGTGTGGGTCTGAGGGCCAGTAATTAAAATCCCCCAGCACCAGAACCGAGGCATAATTGACCACCAGATTGGCCAGTAGGTCTTGAAAAGCAGGTAAAAATGAAGGTGAGGGCTGAGGAGGGCGGTACACGAGAAGGCAAGTGATGGGAGGGGAGGATAAGAGGGAGCGGACTACTAAGAAGTCAGCAGGGAGCATAGGGGGAAAAGGAAGTGATAGAAAATGCAAATCTGACCTGACGATTAAGGCGACCCCTCCGCCAGCCCTGCCCGCCGAACGATCGGCACGTAGGGCCACGTAGGAAGGCGGAAGGGTAGCCAGGAGGGCGGGGAGGGAGGAGTCACAGTACCAGGTTTCGGTCAGGAGCAGTAAGTCCGGTTTCTCGGTGTCGAGTAGGGCGTACAACTCGTGGTGGTGCTTGACCGCTGACCTGGTATTAAGTAGGATGACAGACAGTGCTGGGGTCGTGGGACAGGGATCGGCGAGGGGGGGGCAGGGTAACAGGGGGGTGCATAGTGGGGGTAGCGGAGGTGTGGGGAGGGTAGGGGCAAGGCCTAGTGAAGAGACGAGTCTATGGACGGAATCCGGGAGTGGCCAAGGGCCTTGAAGGGCGATGAGGTCCTTGGGCGAATAGGACAGGATTTTGGCATGGTGTCGTGCCCCTGGCCCCGATCGGCCGCGGACGGGCGCAGACGGGCTTGACTTATGCGCGACTTCGGCGCGAAGTCGGCGCTCCCGCTGCGCTCGTCCGCTGCGCGTTCTAAAATGGCACATTGTTATAGGTGGCTGTAAGGGCGGGAAGGGGGCGTGGCCTGAAGGTGGGCGTGGCCAGCCGGCAGGAGGGCGTCACGTGAGCGCTTGATCCGCTACACGGAGCCCTCGAGGTGCAACCAAGCAAATAGCAGCAGGTAAAGTTTAAAATACACAAAATACACAATCTAAAAAGAGCGTCTCCCGGCTTTCCGCCTCAGGAGATGTGAACCCCAATGTGAGAAAGTGGCTCTGTATATACTGTTCCCTAATGGGTACAGGGTGTACAGAGTCCACAGTCCCCCAGAGGCTGATAGAGGTCAAAGTTAGGTATGACCTTACTCTCAAAAGTGGTAGCTTGGTCGAGCAGTAAGGCAGTACCTGAGGACAGTGTAAAGCATTTATTGTACACACTCAGTCAGCAAATGGTTTCACACACTCAATAACTGAACTCTAGGCCAATGGTTTATATATATAAAATATATGCTTGTTTTATTTTTAGAACCACAAAGGGAATAAAAATATACTTTTCTCAGAATGAGAGATTGAATATAAATACTTTTGCAATAGGCAATGGATTTTTGTAAACAGTCACAGTTGGTTGCAATAAACAATCCTATTTCCTAAACATAACAATGCATTGAGCTCAATGGTAAATTCAGGTTATCTTGTAATAAATTACTTTTCAGATTACTTTTGAAATTCCAGGTCTGGCTCCTAGATCCAGCTCTGGGTCAGTACTCAGAATCAAGTGATAAAAGTCGACTTAATAACTGTAATGATTTTTAAATAATATTTAGCTATTTCAAAAGTTAGCACTTAGAAAATATTTCAAAGAAAACATTCAATGGATCTCTATGGCAAGAAATTCAAATTGCAGGTAGAGTACTTTATCGTTACTTTAGTAATCCAGGACTGGGTACCTAGACCCAGGACTGGGGTCCTTATCAGAAACAGGTAAGTAATTTCGTTTGCAGAAATGGTACGATTTTAAAAGAATATTTAAATTTTGCAAAAATAGACACTTAGAAGAAATTTCACAGAAAAGCAGACAATGGTTTCCTATGGAAGAAAAATGAGTTAGAGGTAAGTACAGTTGTGGACACTTTTCAGAGTCAGGGCTGGGCACCAAGATCCAGCACTGGGAGCTCACCTAAGAGCAGGTGAGTAAATTCGTTTTTGTCAATTGGCTGATTTTTAGTGAATATTTGCAGTTTTGAAAAGTTCACACTTAGAAGATTTTTCAAGAAAAAGCCAGTCAATGTTACCCTATGAGGAAAATGAAGTTAGTGGTTTAAGGGTAAGTACCCGACTGGCAGAGTTGAAATTCCGGGCATAGACTCAGGGGTCCCCCAGTGTCAGGTAGGTACAGTTGGTTCACCCTCAGCGGTTTCAGGACGGCCGGGTGCAGAGAGAGTTAGGCCCAATGTTATCCTATGAGGGATAGGGGGGCCTTGGTTGGTGGCTGCTGTCTGGCAAGCCACGCGGCTGTGGGAGCTGGGCTCCTGGTCACTTACTCAGGGCAAGTGGGGACGTAGGTTAGTGTAGAGAGTGCACTGCCAGGGCCACTCGGGCGGCTGGGTGCAGGGTGCTTTTGAGCCTTCGGGCGCTCAATGGAAGTCAATGGGAATGTTCCGGTTTGGAAAAAGGCTGCAAGCTCGGGGACGAGGATGCTTCAGATGCCACCACCACTTCGAGAGGTAAGTTGGGTAGTTGTAGGTTAGGTGGGTACCCCGGGATTGGGCACAGGGGGCCGCAGGGCGCCGGGTGCAGGGGTGCCTTTTGATGTCGGGAATCTTACGCTCGTTGATCGCGGTTGGGGTGGCACTCTGTTCTGAGGCTGCAGACTTCTTCCGGAATGTCGAGGGGGGTCCTTGGGTGCCGGACTCGGGGTCACAGTCGCCGTGGGGTCGTCCTCAGGGTCTTTGTTCACTCCGGCACTGGCCAGGCTTGGCTGGTGCAGAGTGTGCTGGGTTTGCGGTTCCGGGCTGCTGCCAGGGGTTAGAGATAGGTTTCTGAGTAGAGCCTCTACTCATGGGAGTCCCAGGGGCTTTAGAGTTCAAAGGTAGCCAGGTCCTCCGGGGTTTTTGAGGTTGCTGGCCACAAGAGATGCCGCGCTGGAGCAGGAGCAGGTTCGAGGGTCGACAGGCCGGTAGGGCTGGGGCCAAAGCAGTTGGTGTCTTCCTCTTTTTAGCAGCTGCAGGACAGGTCTTTGTTCTTCTTGCTCTTCTTGTAGTTTCGAATCTGGGATCTGGGGAAGGAAGGTTCAGGGGGCCCCTAAATACTAGATTTAGGGGCGTTACAGGTAGGTGAAGGCCAGGGACCAATGGGTCCTTGTCCTGGGGTGGGTACACCCCCTATCCTGCCTCTCTCCTGTGGGAGGGGGGCAGTAGCCTAATCCTGATAGGGTAGGGCCTCCCATCTTCAAGATGGCGAGAGCCCGGAGATGTGCTTCACCTCGCCTCCCCCACCTGAGGGGTGGGGTGGGCAGGCTGGCACATCCCCTGTCCTTGTATGGGGTTTCCGGCCAAGCTTCCTGCCAGAGTGGGGGGTTGCAGTGGCCTGGGGAAACTCCAACTGGCGGCATGCCTTTGAAGCTTCCCTTTGCTCATCCTGGGGGAGGAGATTTCTCACCTCACCCAGGATGTGCATTGTTGCAGGCCCGGGAGAGCAGGGGCTCTCCCACCCAGGGGTCCAGCAACGTGTCTGCTGTGTGGCAGCCTGGGCAGCCTCAGAGCAGACGTGGATTGTAGGTTAGCTGTAAGGGGGCATCTCTAAGATGCCCTCTGGGGTGCTTAGTACATTAAATCCCACACTGGCATCAGTGTGGGTTTAATGTGCTGAGAAGTTTGATACCAAACTTCCCAGTCTTCAGTGTTGCCATTATGGTGCTGTGGAGTTCGTGTTTGACGAGCTCTCAGCACCATGTACTTGTAAAAGGCAGCACTGTACTTACAGTGCCCAGGAATGGACCTGGGTACTGTAGGGGCACAGGGCTCCTGCTCCTGTACCCACACCATAGGCATAAGGCACCCAGCCAGAGGGGTGGCTGACATATGCCTTGGCAGTGTAGGTGATGGGCATGGCACACAGAGATGTGTGCCATGTCGACTCTTTGTTTTGTCCTGCACCCAGACACTCAGCCTGCAAAGGCAGTGTGTGTGTGTAAGGGTACAGGGCCTTTAAGGGTGGCACAATGAGTGCTGCAGCCCTTAGAGGCCTTCCCTGGTCACAAGGCCCTGGGTACCTAGGGTACCATTTACCAGGGGCTGACATGTGGCCAGGGTTTGCCAATTGGGAGTTTGTGTGTTTTAAGGAAGGAACATAGGCCCTGGGCACCTGATTGGCAGGAGCCCAGGGCACAACAAGGAAAAGTGCATCAGCTATTAGGCAAAAAAAAAAAGGGGGGGTTACTGCAACAGAAACCCACTTTCTCACACAAGCCCCCCCCCAGCCCAAAGGCCAGGAGACTTCTGCCAAAGCTGGGAGAGTCTACCTAGTCTTTCAGGCGAGGAAGAGTTGGAGAAGTGGTTTGAAAGTTGCAGGGCCTACTCTGCCTTACATCCTTCTGCCTAGGTCAGTCCCTTTGGGGAGCTGGCCTGTCTTATTAGTTTCAGGACCTAACTCCCAAGGCTTCTCTCCTTGTCTTTTACTGTCCTGGTCCCATCTTTCTATTTTGGGTTTAGAGGTGTATACCTCGGTAGTTTCTAACTTAGCCAGGGCTAGGCCCAGCTTACCCACAGAGGCTACCCACAGCTTGAGCAACCCCACCATGACCAATAAGGTCAGGGGGCCTGACTTGCTATTTGGCAGGGGGTTAGGCCACCATGCCAAGGATAGGGCTGCCATGAAGGCTAACATCCAGCAGAGGCTGCTGACAGCTATCAGTGCCCAGAACCACACCTTTAGCTCCTGACTGGCAAGTGAGGGGGCTATTTTATAGTTCTCTTTGGGTCCTGGCTGTTGGTCTGTTTGAGGATAGGGGGTCCCTACTCTTGGTAGGGAACACCCCTCCTCTACCCCTTGTTCTGCCACCTGAGGAGCCACTAATTCAGGCTGGACAGTTGCCTGACTAGTCAGGTCTTGCTGTTGGCTAGGGGGGGCTTTACCAGTGCCATTGTGGGAGTTTTCCCTTACTGGGATAGAATCCCCCTGGCTCTCTGGAACTGTGGCTAACAGTTGCCCACCTTTCCTACCCTGTTTCTTCTCACTCTTTTGGGACTCAGCTGCACTGACTGCAGGTTGAGCCCCCACAGGTTCTTTGGGCGAGGCCTGGCATTGGGCCAGCACCTCTCTTTGGCTCAGTTCCACATCTAAGTGATCATTCCCCAAGAGACAATCAAGGGGGAGGTTTTTACTGACTATCACTTTTCTCCATCTAAGGGACCCAGCTGTGGCTAGGGGCACTATAGCCACAGGCCTAACAGTGACTCCCCCTGGGACAGTTCTTACCCTTCTGGTTTCCCCTGGGACATATTTGTGTGGGAATACCAACCTGTCATGTACCACAGTGTGACTGGCACAGGTATCTCTCAGGGCAGTGGCTGGGATTCCATTCACCAGTAGGTGGTGGAAGTGTCTACTTCCTTCTGGGATCTCCAGCTTGCTTCTTGGGCCCATTCCCCAGTTGAAAGCTAGGAGGACTTCCTCATCTGAGGACCCTCCCTCCCAAGCTACACTGGCAACCCCTGGGGCTACACTAGTCACCCCTGGAGCTGTACTAGGAATCTTATTTTTAGGACAGCTAGAGTCCTGGGTGTGGTGTCCAGCCTTCTGACAGTTGAAACACCATATTCTGTTGGGATCCCAATTCTTACCTTGGTACCCTGGTTTAGTTTGTGAGGTGTCTTTGGGCCCACCCTCCTGGTCAGGTTTTTGGGGGGCTACCTGGGACTCCTTTCTTTTATCCACAAGGGGTTCACTCTCTTTCTTCTGGGGAGGCTTTGGGACCCCTTGGTTCTGGTCCCTCCCAGTGGACGTCCTAGTCACCCTAGTCTTGACCCAGTGGTCTGCCTTTTTTCCCAATTCTTGGGGGGATTTTAGACCTAGGTCTACCAAATGCTGATGCAACTTTTCATTTGTGCAGTTACTCAAAATATGTTCCTTCATGAATAAATTGTACAATCCAGTAAAATCCTGCACACCATGTCCAGCTAACCAACCATCCAGTGTCTTCACTGAGAAATCTACAAAATCAATCCAGGACTGGGTCTGGGTTTTGTGAGCCCCCCTGAATCTAATTCTATACTCCTCAGTGGTGAATCCAAATCCCTCAATCAGAGCTTCCTTCATGAGGTCATAGGATCCTGCTTCTGGCCCAGAGAGGGTCAGAAGCCTGTCTCTGCAGTTACCAGAGAACAGTTCCCATAGGAGTGCCCCCCAGAGAGGTTTCTTTACTTTTCTGATATCACAAGCCCTCTCAAAGGCTGTGAACCATTTGGTGATATCATCACCTTCCTCAAATTTAGGGACAATCCCTTTGGGGATTTTAAGGTCAGAAGTTTCCTCCCTATCCTTGTTTTTATTATTGCTGCCACCATTGATGGGTGCTAAACCCATCTCTCTCCTTTCCTTTTCTAGAGCCAGGAGCCTGGACTCTAGATCTATTCTTTTGGCCAGCCTCACAAGGCTGTCCCCTTCACTGGGGGGTCCCCCAGTGTTGTCTCTGGGACCAGAGCCACCTGTGTGGTCTCTAGGTGCCCAGATGCTAATTCTTGTGTTGGAGGGTATGGGTGCCATCTCCTCCCTAGGGAATAGTATGGGGAGGTTGTTGTCCACCTCCTCTGTTTCCCGTTCCTCATCTGACTGGCCATCACCATGTTCAGATGGGTGGTCTTTAGCATACTCAGCCAGGAGCTCCTGGAGCCCTTGTTTGGTTGGATGCAGACCCATTTGTAAATTTTTGAGTTTACATAAGGACCTCAATGCCTTGAAAGACAAGTGTAAGTAAGGTGTGAGGTCGAGCTCCTCCACCAGGTCCATGTTATTATTATCACTAATAGCTGGGTTTGTTTGAGACATTCTAACCTGACAGTTCTAACCCTCTACCCTGACTATAGTGACTTTTATTTTTCTAAAATTCTAATGGGACTTAACCAAGGCCCTAGCAAGACTTTTAGTAATTTTGGAAAAACCAATCAGAATTCTAAAGGCAATTTTTAAGAGTTCTGTCGTGTGACCAAGTAGTCCAACAAATGCAAGTTTGTATCCCACCGCTGATCTAATTTCTAATTTAAAACACTTGTAGAGCGCGGCGTACACCTTGCGGTTTCTTGGCGCTGGAGGTTCAGTAACTGAGGAAAAAGGACCATGGAAGGGTGGAGTAAGTATTAGGCGGGGAAAGCCTGGCTGAAAAGGAAAGTTTTCAGGTCTCTACGGAAGGAGAGATACTGAGTTGCAGAACGGAGATTGTCTGGAAGTGAGTTCCAGAAAGTAGGGGCCAGAGTTGAGAAGTTAGAACCGCCCCACTTTTTTCGTGAGAAGCGGGGGGTCTGGAGAAGGGACTTGGAGGAAGACCGGAGATTTCTAGCGGGGACATAGGGTTTAATTAGTGAGGCGATGAAAGCGGGGGCAGTGCCCTGGCGGGCCTGAAAAACCATGCATCCGATCTTGAAAAGGGAGCGTTGTTTCACGGGGAGCCAGTGAAGCTTTTTTAGAAGGGGGGTGGAGTGGTGGTAGCGTGGAAGGCTGTATATCAGCCTGGCCGCCTGGTTCTGGATGGTTTGGAGTCTACGCAGGCTGTACGCTGGAATGCCATGATAGAGGGCGTTGGCGTAGTCCAATCGTGAGATTACCAGGGCGGCTATGATGATCTTAAGTGCCTGGGGAGAGAAGAAGCGGGAGACAGAGCGGATAGTTCGGAGAGTGAGGAAACAGGAGGAAACCACGGAACTGATTTGTGAGTGAAGAGTGAGCTGATTATTCATTTTAACACCCAGTGTTTTGACCACGGTGGAGGGGGATGGTGCCGGGCCAAGAGAGGGGGGCCAGAAAAGAGAGTTCCAGGGGCTGGATGAACCACCAGTGAGAACCAGCTCGGTCTTGTCAGGGTTCAGTTTAAGATGGTTGTGGTTCATCCAGTCCCTGATGAATATCATAGTTGACTGGAAATTAGAGACCGAGAGAGGAGAGGGGGACAGATCAAAGATGAGCTGGAGGTCATCCGCGTAGTTGTAAACAGTGACCCCCAGCTGCTGGAGTGCATAGATAAGAGGAAAGATATAGAGATTAAAGAGTAAGGGAGAGAGAGAGGAGCCCTGGGGAACACCGCAGGTGACAGAGAGAGGGGTGGAGGTGAAATCGCCTAGTCGGACCGCCTGAGTGCGGTCCCTCAGAAAGGAGGAGAGCCAGACCAGAGCTGATCCCCCGATGCCGGCCGCCTTGACACGGGCAAGTAAGATGGTATGGTCCACCGTGTCAAAGGCGGCGGAGAGATCAAGGAGGACCAGTGCCTGGTGGTTGTTGTCATCCATACCCTTTCTGAGGTTGTCTAGGACTGAGACTACGACCGATTCGGTCGAATGCCTGGGGCGGAATCCTGCCTGGCGAGAGGCCAGCCCCCCATTCGCCTCGATGTGAGCGCTCAGTACCGCGGTGACATGGCGTTCCATCACCTTGCCCAGGAAGGGCAGCAGGGAGATGGGGCGAAAGTTAGCCGAGATGGAAGGGTCCGCGCCGGGTTTCTTCAGCAGAGGCACTATGGTGGCGGCCTTTAGTGCAGGGGTCACAACACCCTGAGCCAAGGAGCTGTTAAGAAAGGCGATAGGGGGATCAGGGCAGCTAGAGTAGATTTGCTGTAAGATACGTGCGGGGCAGACGTCCGCCGGAGACCCCGACTTTACTTTGGGAAGTATTGCCAGAAAAGATTCCTGAGTGAGGGGAGGGATGAGGGTGAGAGGGTTCTGGACGGTGGGGGGGGAGGGATCAACAAAAGCAGACGAGGGTAATGGGATATTAGCCTTGATAGTTGTGATTTTGTCCGAGAAGTAGTGATTGAGTTGATCACAGAGGGGCTGGGAGGGAGGGATTTGGGACGAAGTTCGGTCAGAGAATGCCAGGTCATTCACAATGCCAAAGATTACCCTGGGTTTGTTGTCGGCAGACGTTATTTTCGTGGAGAAGTAGTCGGTTTTTGCAGCCAGGATTGCTGATTTATATTTAGCCAGTGATGCCAGGAAGTGGGTTTTAGATGAAAGGCTATAATCTTTCCTCCACTGCCTCTCCGCCCGTCGGGCGCTCAGTTTGAGTTCTTTTAGGTGGTCGTTAAACCATCTATTGGAGTCCTTGAGTCGGCGAATGGAAATGCGACGTAGGGGAGCCACTAAGTCGCAACCTCCAGCCAGCCAGGTGTTAATGGCCTTGGCTTGAGAGGCAGATGATAGGCCAGAGAAGGAGGGAATGGAATTGCGGAGCAGGGAGGTCAAGGAGGGGAGATCCAGCCTGTTCCAGTTCCGCGCCCAGGTGTTTTTGGCACGCGGGGTTTTGGAAAGTGGGTTGTGGAGGATGGAGAAGGAGATGAGGGCATGATCAGACCAGGGGCATGGAGAGACAGCCACCGAGGCCAATGGAAGGTTGAGAGACCAGACCTGGTCGAGTGTGTGCCCGTGAGAGTGAGTGGGGACAGTTATATGTGACACGAAGTTGAAAGATAGTAAGGATTCTGTAAATTCCTTTGAGGCAGGGCACTCGTGTGGGTCTGAGGGCCAGTAATTAAAATCCCCCAGCACCAGAACCGAGGCATAATTGACCACCAGATTGGCCAGTAGGTCTTGAAAAGCAGGTAAAAATGAAGGTGAGGGCTGAGGAGGGCGGTACACGAGAAGGCAAGTGATGGGAGGGGAGGATAAGAGGGAGCGGACTACTAAGAAGTCAGCAGGGAGCATAGGGGGAAAAGGAAGTGATAGAAAATGCAAATCTGACCTGACGATTAAGGCGACCCCTCCGCCAGCCCTGCCCGCTGAACGATCGGCACGTAGGGCCACGTAGGAAGGCGGAAGGGTAGCCAGGAGGGCGGGGAGGGAGGAGTCACAGTACCAGGTTTCGGTCAGGAGCAGTAAGTCCGGTTTCTCGGTGTCGAGTAGGGCGTACAACTCGTGGTGGTGCTTGACCGCTGACCTGGTATTAAGTAGGATGACAGACAGTGCTGGGGTCGTGGGACAGGGATCGGCGAGGGGGGGGCAGGGTAACAGGGGGGTGCATAGTGGGGGTAGCGGAGGTGTGGGGAGGGTAGGGGCAAGGCCTAGTGAAGAGACGAGTCTATGGACGGAATCCGGGAGTGGCCAAGGGCCTTGAAGGGCGATGAGGTCCTTGGGCGAATAGGACAGGATTTTGGCATGGTGTCGTGCCCCTGGCCCCGATCGGCCGCGGACGGGCGCAGACGGGCTTGACTTATGCGCGACTTCGGCGCGAAGTCGGCGCTCCCGCTGCGCTCGTCCGCTGCGCGTTCTAAAATGGCACATTGTTATAGGTGGCCGTAAGGGCGGGAAGGGGGCGTGGCCTGAAGGTGGGCGTGGCCAGCCGGCAGGAGGGCGTCACGTGAGCGCTTGATCCGCTACACGGAGCCCTCGAGGTGCAACCAAGCAAATAGCAGCAGGTAAAGTTTAAAATACACAAAATACACAATCTAAAAAGAGCGTCTCCCGGCTTTCCGCCTCAGGAGATGTGAACCCCAATGTGAGAAAGTGGCTCTGTATATACTGTTCCCTAATGGGTACAGGGTGTACAGAGTCCACAGTCCCCCAGAGGCTGATAGAGGTCAAAGTTAGGTATGACCTTACTCTCAAAAGTGGTAGCTTGGTCGAGCAGTAAGGCAGTACCTGAGGACAGTGTAAAGCATTTATTGTACACACTCAGTCAGCAAATGGTTTCACACACTCAATAACTGAACTCTAGGCCAATGGTTTATATATATAAAATATATGCTTGTTTTATTTTTAGAACCACAAAGGGAATAAAAATATACTTTTCTCAGAATGAGAGATTGAATATAAATACTTTTGCAATAGGCAATGGATTTTTGTAAACAGTCACAGTTGGTTGCAATAAACAATCCTATTTCCTAAACATAACAATGCATTGAGCTCAATGGTAAATTCAGGTTATCTTGTAATAAATTACTTTTCAGATTACTTTTGAAATTCCAGGTCTGGCTCCTAGATCCAGCTCTGGGTCAGTACTCAGAATCAAGTGATAAAAGTCGACTTAATAACTGTAATGATTTTTAAATAATATTTAGCTATTTCAAAAGTTAGCACTTAGAAAATATTTCAAAGAAAACATTCAATGGATCTCTATGGCAAGAAATTCAAATTGCAGGTAGAGTACTTTATCGTTACTTTAGTAATCCAGGACTGGGTACCTAGACCCAGGACTGGGGTCCTTATCAGAAACAGGTAAGTAATTTCGTTTGCAGAAATGGTACGATTTTAAAAGAATATTTCAATTTTGCAAAAATAGACACTTAGAAGAAATTTCACAGAAAAGCAGACAATGGTTTCCTATGGAAGAAAAATGAGTTAGAGGTAAGTACAGTTGTGGACACTTTTCAGAGTCAGGGCTGGGCACCAAGATCCAGCACTGGGAGCTCACCTAAGAGCAGGTGAGTAAATTCGTTTTTGTCAATTGGCTGATTTTTAGTGAATATTTGCAGTTTTGAAAAGTTCACACTTAGAAGATTTTTCAAGAAAAAGCCAGTCAATGTTACCCTATGAGGAAAATGAAGTTAGCGGTTTAAGGGTAAGTACCCGACTGGCAGAGTTGAAATTCCGGGCATAGACTCAGGGGTCCCCCAGTGTCAGGTAGGTACAGTTGGTTCACCCTCAGCGGTTTCAGGACGGCCGGGTGCAGAGAGAGTTAGGCCCAATGTTATCCTATGAGGGATAGGGGGGCCTTGGTTGGTGGCTGCTGTCTAGCAAGCCACGCGGCTGTGGGAGCTGGGCTCCTGGTCACTTACTCAGGGCAAGTGGGGACGTAGGTTAGTGTAGAGAGTGCACTGCCAGGGCCACTCGGGCGGCTGGGTGCAGGGTGCTTTTGAGCCTTCGGGCGCTCAATGGAAGTCAATGGGAATGTTCCGGTTTGGAAAAAGGCTGCAAGCTCGGGGACGAGGATGCTTCAGATGCCACCACCACTTCGAGAGGTAAGTTGGGTAGTTGTAGGTTAGGTGGGTACCCCGGGATTGGGCACAGGGGGCCGCAGGGCGCCGGGTGCAGGGGTGCCTTTTGATGTCGGGAATCTTACCCTCTTGTTGATCGCGGTTGGGGTGGCACTCTGTTCTGAGGCTGCAGACTTCTTCCGGAATGTCGAGGGGGGTCCTTGGGGGCCGGACTCGGGGTCACAGTCGCCGTGGGGTCGTCCTCAGGGTCTTTGTTCACTCCGGCACTGGCCAGGCTTGGCTGGTGCAGAGTGTGCTGGGTTTGCGGTTCCGGGCTGCTGCCAGGGGTTAGAGATAGGTTTCTGAGTAGAGCCTCTACTCATGGGAGTCCCAGGGGCTTTAGAGTTCAAAGGTAGCCAGGTCCTCCGGGGTTTTTGAGGTTGCTGGCCACAAGAGATGCCGCGCTGGAGCAGGAGCAGGTTCGAGGGTCGACAGGCCGGTAGGGCTGGGGCCAAAGCAGTTGGTGTCTTCCTCTTTTTAGCAGCTGCAGGACAGGTCTTTGTTCTTCTTGCTCTTCTTGTAGTTTCGAATCTGGGATCTGGGGAAGGAAGGTTCAGGGGGCCCCTAAATACTAGATTTAGGGGCGTTACAGGTAGGTGAAGGCCAGGGACCAATGGGTCCTTGTCCTGGGGTGGGTACACCCCCTATCCTGCCTCTCTCCTGTGGGAGGGGGGCAGTAGCCTAATCCTGATAGGGTAGGGCCTCCCATCTTCAAGATGGCGAGAGCCCGGAGATGTGCTTCACCTCGCCTCCCCCACCTGAGGGGTGGGGTGGGCAGGCTGGCACATCCCCTGTCCTTGTATGGGGTTTCCGGCCAAGCTTCCTGCCAGAGTGGGGGGTTGCAGTGGCCTGGGGAAACTCCAACTGGCGGCATGCCTTTGAAGCTTCCCTTTGCTCATCCTGGGGGAGGAGATTTCTCACCTCACCCAGGATGTGCATTGTTGCAGGCCCGGGAGAGCAGGGGCTCTCCCACCCAGGGGTCCAGCAACGTGTCTGCTGTGTGGCAGCCTGGGCAGCCTCAGAGCAGACGTGGATTGTAGGTTAGCTGTAAGGGGGCATCTCTAAGATGCCCTCTGGGGTGCTTAGTACATTAAATCCCACACTGGCATCAGTGTGGGTTTAATGTGCTGAGAAGTTTGATACCAAACTTCCCAGTCTTCAGTGTTGCCATTATGGTGCTGTGGAGTTCGTGTTTGACGAGCTCTCAGCACCATGTACTTGTAAAAGGCAGCACTGTACTTACAGTGCCCAGGAATGGACCTGGGTACTGTAGGGGCACAGGGCTCCTGCTCCTGTACCCACACCATAGGCATAAGGCACCCAGCCAGAGGGGTGGCTGACATATGCCTTGGCAGTGTAGGTGATGGGCATGGCACACAGAGATGTGTGCCATGTCGACTCTTTGTTTTGTCCTGCACCCAGACACTCAGCCTGCAAAGGCAGTGTGTGTGTGTAAGGGTACAGGGCCTTTAAGGGTGGCACAATGAGTGCTGCAGCCCTTAGAGGCCTTCCCTGGTCACAAGGCCCTGGGTACCTAGGGTACCATTTACCAGGGGCTGACATGTGGCCAGGGTTTGCCAATTGGGAGTTTGTGTGTTTTAAGGAAGGAACATAGGCCCTGGGCACCTGATTGGCAGGAGCCCAGGGCACAACAAGGAAAAGTGCATCAGCTATTAGGCAAAAAAAAAGGGGGGGTTACTGCAACAGAAACCCACTTTCTCACACAAGCCCCCCCCCAGCCCAAAGGCCAGGAGACTTCTGCCAAAGCTGGGAGAGTCTACCTAGTCTTTCAGGCGAGGAAGAGTTGGAGAAGTGGTTTGAAAGTTGCAGGGCCTACTCTGCCTTACATCCTTCTGCCTAGGTCAGTCCCTTTGGGGAGCTGGCCTGTCTTATTAGTTTCAGGACCTAACTCCCAAGGCTTCTCTCCTTGTCTTTTACTGTCCTGGTCCCATCTTTCTATTTTGGGTTTAGAGGTGTATACCTCGGTAGTTTCTAACTTAGCCAGGGCTAGGCCCAGCTTACCCACAGAGGCTACCCACAGCTTGAGCAACCCCACCATGACCAATAAGGTCAGGGGGCCTGACTTGCTATTTGGCAGGGGGTTAGGCCACCATGCCAAGGATAGGGCTGCCATGAAGGCTAACACCCAGCAGAGGCTGCTGACAGCTATCAGTGCCCAGAACCACACCTTTAGCTCCTGACTGGCAAGTGAGGGGGCTATTTTATAGTTCTCTTTGGGTCCTGGCTGTTGGTCTGTTTGAGGATAGGGGGTCCCTACTCTTGGTAGGGAACACCCCTCCTCTACCCCTTGTTCTGCCACCTGAGGAGCCACTAATTCAGGCTGGACAGTTGCCTGACTAGTCAGGTCTTGCTGTTGGCTAGGGGGGGCTTTACCAGTGCCATTGTGGGAGTTTTCCCTTACTGGGATAGAATCCCCCTGGCTCTCTGGAACTGTGGCTAACAGTTGCCCACCTTTCCTACCCTGTTTCTTCTCACTCTTTTGGGACTCAGCTGCACTGACTGCAGGTTGAGCCCCCACAGGTTCTTTGGGCGAGGCCTGGCATTGGGCCAGCACCTCTCTTTGGCTCAGTTCCACATCTAAGTGATCATTCCCCAAGAGACAATCAAGGGGGAGGTTTTTACTGACTATCACTTTTCTCCATCTAAGGGACCCAGCTGTGGCTAGGGGCACTATAGCCACAGGCCTAACAGTGACTCCCCCTGGGACAGTTCTTACCCTTCTGGTTTCCCCTGGGACATATTTGTGTGGGAATACCAACCTGTCATGTACCACAGTGTGACTGGCACAGGTATCTCTCAGGGCAGTGGCTGGGATTCCATTCACCAGTAGGTGGTGGAAGTGTCTACTTCCTTCTGGGATCTCCAGCTTGCTTCTTGGGCCCATTCCCCAGTTGAAAGCTAGGAGGACTTCCTCATCTGAGGACCCTCCCTCCCAAGCTACACTGGCAACCCCTGGGGCTACACTAGTCACCCCTGGAGCTGTACTAGGAATCTTATTTTTAGGACAGCTAGAGTCCTGGGTGTGGTGTCCAGCCTTCTGACAGTTGAAACACCATATTCTGTTGGGATCCCAATTCTTACCTTGGTACCCTGGTTTAGTTTGTGAGGTGTCTTTGGGCCCACCCTCCTGGTCAGGTTTTTGGGGGGCTACCTGGGACTCCTTTCTTTTATCCACAAGGGGTTCACTCTCTTTCTTCTGGGGAGGCTTTGGGACCCCTTGGTTCTGGTCCCTCCCAGTGGACGTCCTAGTCACCCTAGTCTTGACCCAGTGGTCTGCCTTTTTTCCCAATTCTTGGGGGGATTTTAGACCTAGGTCTACCAAATGCTGATGCAACTTTTCATTTGTGCAGTTACTCAAAATATGTTCCTTCATGAATAAATTGTACAATCCAGTAAAATCCTGCACACCATGTCCAGCTAACCAACCATCCAGTGTCTTCACTGAGAAATCTACAAAATCAATCCAGGACTGGGTCTGGGTTTTGTGAGCCCCCCTGAATCTAATTCTATACTCCTCAGTGGTGAATCCAAATCCCTCAATCAGAGCTTCCTTCATGAGGTCATAGGATCCTGCTTCTGGCCCAGAGAGGGTCAGAAGCCTGTCTCTGCAGTTACCAGAGAACAGTTCCCATAGGAGTGCCCCCCAGAGAGGTTTCTTTACTTTTCTGATATCACAAGCCCTCTCAAAGGCTGTGAACCATTTGGTGATATCATCACCTTCCTCAAATTTAGGGACAATCCCTTTGGGGATTTTAAGGTCAGAAGTTTCCTCCCTATCCTTGTTTTTATTATTGCTGCCACCATTGATGGGTGCTAAACCCATCTCTCTCCTTTCCTTTTCTAGAGCCAGGAGCCTGGACTCTAGATCTATTCTTTTGGCCAGCCTCATAAGGCTGTCCCCTTCACTGGGGGGTCCCCCAGTGTTGTCTCTGGGACCAGAGCCACCTGTGTGGTCTCTAGGTGCCCAGATGCTAATTCTTGTGTTGGAGGGTATGGGTGCCATCTCCTCCCTAGGGAATAGTATGGGGAGGTTGTTGTCCACCTCCTCTGTTTCCCGTTCCTCATCTGACTGGCCATCACCATGTTCAGATGGGTGGTCTTTAGCATACTCAGCCAGGAGCTCCTGGAGCCCTTGTTTGGTTGGATGCAGACCCATTTGTAAATTTTTGAGTTTACATAAGGACCTCAATTCCTTGAAAGACAAGTGTAAGTAAGGTGTGAGGTCGAGCTCCTCCACCAGGTCCATGTTATTATTATCACTAATAGCTGGGTTTGTTTGAGACATTCTAACCTGACAGTTCTAACCCTCTACCCTGACTATAGTGACTTTTATTTTTCTAAAATTCTAATGGGACTTAACCAAGGCCCTAGCAAGACTTTTAGTAATTTTGGAAAAACCAATCAGAATTCTAAAGGCAATTTTTAAGAGTTCTGTCGTGTGACCAAGTAGTCCAACAAATGCAAGTTTGTATCCCACCGCTGATCTAATTTCTAATTTAAAACACTTGTAGAGCGCGGCGTACACCTTGCGGTTTCTTGGCGCTGGAGGTTCAGTAACTGAGGAAAAAGGACCATGGAAGGGTGGAGTAAGTATTAGGCGGGGAAAGCCTGGCTGAAAAGGAAAGTTTTCAGGTCTCTACGGAAGGAGAGATACTGAGTTGCAGAACGGAGATTGTCTGGAAGTGAGTTCCAGAAAGTAGGGGCCAGAGTTGAGAAGTTAGAACCGCCCCACTTTTCGTGAGAAGCGGGGGGTCTGGAGAAGGGACTTGGAGGAAGACCGGAGATTTCTAGCGGGGACATAGGGTTTAATTAGTGAGGCGATGAAAGCGGGGGCAGTGCCCTGGCGGGCCTGAAAAACCATGCATCCGATCTTGAAAAGGGAGCGTTGTTTCACGGGGAGCCAGTGAAGCTTTTTTAGAAGGGGGGTGGAGTGGTGGTAGCGTGGAAGGCTGTATATCAGCCTGGCCGCCTGGTTCTGGATGGTTTGGAGTCTACGCAGGCTGTACGCTGGAATGCCATGATAGAGGGCGTTGGCGTAGTCCAATCGTGAGATTACCAGGGCGGCTATGATGATCTTAAGTGCCTGGGGAGAGAAGAAGCGGGAGACAGAGCGGATAGTTCGGAGAGTGAGGAAACAGGAGGAAACCACGGAACTGATTTGTGAGTGAAGAGTGAGCTGATTATTCATTTTAACACCCAGTGTTTTGACCACGGTGGAGGGGGATGGTGCCGGGCCAAGAGAGGGGGGCCAGAAAAGAGAGTTCCAGGGGCTGGATGAACCACCAGTGAGAACCAGCTCGGTCTTGTCAGGGTTCAGTTTAAGATGGTTGTGGTTCATCCAGTCCCTGATGAATATCATAGTTGACTGGAAATTAGAGACCGAGAGAGGAGAGGGGGACAGATCAAAGATGAGCTGGAGGTCATCCGCGTAGTTGTAAACAGTGACCTCCAGCTGCTGGAGTGCATAGATAAGAGGAAAGATATAGAGATTAAAGAGTAAGGGAGAGAGAGAGGAGCCCTGGGGAACACCGCAGGTGACAGAGAGAGGGGTGGAGGTGAAATCGCCTAGTCGGACCGCCTGAGTGCGGTCCCTCAGAAAGGAGGAGAGCCAGACCAGAGCTGATCCCCCGATGCCGGCCGCCTTGACACGGGCAAGTAAGATGGTATGGTCCACCGTGTCAAAGGCGGCGGAGAGATCAAGGAGGACCAGTGCCTGGTGGTTGTTGTCATCCATACCCTTTCTGAGGTTGTCTAGGACTGAGACTACGACCGATTCGGTCGAATGCCTGGGGCGGAATCCTGCCTGGCGAGAGGCCAGCCCCCCATTCGCCTCGATGTGAGCG
Source organism: Triturus cristatus (assembly GCF_964204655.1). Taxonomy (NCBI): domain Eukaryota; kingdom Metazoa; phylum Chordata; class Amphibia; order Caudata; family Salamandridae; genus Triturus; species Triturus cristatus. Next base: position 575,574,622 of record NC_140584.1, read on the forward strand.
CTCAGTACCGCGGTGACATGGCGTTCCATCACCTTGCCCAGGAAGGGCAGCAGGGAGATGGGGCGAAAGTTAGCCGAGATGGAAGGGTCCGCGCCGGGTTTCTTCAGCAGAGGCACTATGGTGGCGGCCTTTAGTGCAGGGGTCACAACACCCTGAGCCAAGGAGCTGTTAAGAAAGGCGATAGGGGGATCAGGGCAGCTAGAGTAGATTTGCTGTAAGATACGTGCGGGGCAGACGTCCGCCGGAGACCCCGACTTTACTTTGGGAAGTATTGCCAGAAAAGATTCCTGAGTGAGGGGAGGGATGAGGGTGAGAGGGTTCTGGACGGTGGGGGGGGAGGGATCAACAAAAGCAGACGAGGGTAATGGGATATTAGCCTTGATAGTTGTGATTTTGTCCGAGAAGTAGTGATTGAGTTGATCACAGAGGGGCTGGGAGGGAGGGATTTGGGACGAAGTTCGGTCAGAGAATGCCAGGTCATTCACAATGCCAAAGATTACCCTGGGTTTGTTGTCGGCAGACGTTATTTTCGTGGAGAAGTAGTCGGTTTTTGCAGCCAGGATTGCTGATTTATATTTAGCCAGTGATGCCAGGAAGTGGGTTTTAGATGAAAGGCTATAATCTTTCCTCCACTGCCTCTCCGCCCGTCGGGCGCTCAGTTTGAGTTCTTTTAGGTGGTCGTTAAACCATCTATTGGAGTCCTTGAGTCGGCGAATGGAAATGCGACGTAGGGGAGCCACTAAGTCGCAACCTCCAGCCAGCCAGGTGTTAATGGCCTTGGCTTGAGAGGCAGATGATAGGCCAGAGAAGGAGGGAATGGAATTGCGGAGCAGGGAGGTCAAGGAGGGGAGATCCAGCCTGTTCCAGTTCCGCGCCCAGGTGTTTTTGGCACGCGGGGTTTTGGAAAGTGGGTTGTGGAGGATGGAGAAGGAGATGAGGGCATGATCAGACCAGGGGCATGGAGAGACAGCCACCGAGGCCAATGGAAGGTTGAGAGACCAGACCTGGTCGAGTGTGTGCCCGTGAGAGTGAGTGGGGACAGTTATATGTGACACGAAGTTGAAAGATAGTAAGGATTCTGTAAATTCCTTTGAGGCAGGGCACTCGTGTGGGTCTGAGGGCCAGTAATTAAAATCCCCCAGCACCAGAACCGAGGCATAATTGACCACCAGATTGGCCAGTAGGTCTTGAAAAGCAGGTAAAAATGAAGGTGAGGGCTGAGGAGGGCGGTACACGAGAAGGCAAGTGATGGGAGGGGAGGATAAGAGGGAGCGGACTACTAAGAAGTCAGCAGGGAGCATAGGGGGAAAAGGAAGTGATAGAAAATGCAAATCTGACCTGACGATTAAGGCGACCCCTCCGCCAGCCCTGCCCGCCGAACGATCGGCACGTAGGGCCACGTAGGAAGGCGGAAGGGTAGCCAGGAGGGCGGGGAGGGAGGAGTCACAGTACCAGGTTTCGGTCAGGAGCAGTAAGTCCGGTTTCTCGGTGTCGAGTAGGGCGTACAACTCGTGGTGGTGCTTGACCGCTGACCTGGTATTAAGTAGGATGACAGACAGTGCTGGGGTCGTGGGACAGGGATCGGCGAGGGGGGGGCAGGGTAACAGGGGGGTGCATAGTGGGGGTAGCGGAGGTGTGGGGAGGGTAGGGGCAAGGCCTAGTGAAGAGACGAGTCTATGGACGGAATCCGGGAGTGGCCAAGGGCCTTGAAGGGCGATGAGGTCCTTGGGCGAATAGGACAGGATTTTGGCATGGTGTCGTGCCCCTGGCCCCGATCGGCCGCGGACGGGCGCAGACGGGCTTGACTTATGCGCGACTTCGGCGCGAAGTCGGCGCTCCCGCTGCGCTCGTCCGCTGCGCGTTCTAAAATGGCACATTGTTATAGGTGGCCGTAAGGGCGGGAAGGGGGCGTGGCCTGAAGGTGGGCGTGGCCAGCCGGCAGGAGGGCGTCACGTGAGCGCTTGATCCGCTACACGGAGCCCTCGAGGTGCAACCAAGCAAATAGCAGCAGGTAAAGTTTAAAATACACAAAATACACAATCTAAAAAGAGCGTCTCCCGGCTTTCCGCCTCAGGAGATGTGAACCCCAATGTGAGAAAGTGGCTCTGTATATACTGTTCCCTAATGGGTACAGGGTGTACAGAGTCCACAGTCCCCCAGAGGCTGATAGAGGTCAAAGTTAGGTATGACCTTACTCTCAAAAGTGGTAGCTTGGTCGAGCAGTAAGGCAGTACCTGAGGACAGTGTAAAGCATTTATTGTACACACTCAGTCAGCAAATGGTTTCACACACTCAATAACTGAACTCTAGGCCAATGGTTTATATATATAAAATATATGCTTGTTTTATTTTTAGAACCACAAAGGGAATAAAAATATACTTTTCTCAGAATGAGAGATTGAATATAAATACTTTTGCAATAGGCAATGGATTTTTGTAAACAGTCACAGTTGGTTGCAATAAACAATCCTATTTCCTAAACATAACAATGCATTGAGCTCAATGGTAAATTCAGGTTATCTTGTAATAAATTACTTTTCAGATTACTTTTGAAATTCCAGGTCTGGCTCCTAGATCCAGCTCTGGGTCAGTACTCAGAATCAAGTGATAAAAGTCGACTTAATAACTGTAATGATTTTTAAATAATATTTAGCTATTTCAAAAGTTAGCACTTAGAAAATATTTCAAAGAAAACATTCAATGGATCTCTATGGCAAGAAATTCAAATTGCAGGTAGAGTACTTTATCGTTACTTTAGTAATCCAGGACTGGGTACCTAGACCCAGGACTGGGGTCCTTATCAGAAACAGGTAAGTAATTTCGTTTGCAGAAATGGTACGATTTTAAAAGAATATTTAAATTTTGCAAAAATAGACACTTAGAAGAAATTTCACAGAAAAGCAGACAATGGTTTCCTATGGAAGAAAAATGAGTTAGAGGTAAGTACAGTTGTGGACACTTTTCAGAGTCAGGGCTGGGCACCAAGATCCAGCACTGGGAGCTCACCTAAGAGCAGGTGAGTAAATTCGTTTTTGTCAATTGGCTGATTTTTAGTGAATATTTGCAGTTTTGAAAAGTTCACACTTAGAAGATTTTTCAAGAAAAAGCCAGTCAATGTTACCCTATGAGGAAAATGAAGTTAGCGGTTTAAGGGTAAGTACCCGACTGGCAGAGTTGAAATTCCGGGCATAGACTCAGGGGTCCCCCAGTGTCAGGTAGGTACAGTTGGTTCACCCTCAGCGGTTTCAGGACGGCCGGGTGCAGAGAGAGTTAGGCCCAATGTTATCCTATGAGGGATAGGGGGGCCTTGGTTGGTGGCTGCTGTCTAGCAAGCCACGCGGCTGTGGGAGCTGGGCTCCTGGTCACTTACTCAGGGCAAGTGGGGACGTAGGTTAGTGTAGAGAGTGCACTGCCAGGGCCACTCGGGCGGCTGGGTGCAGGGTGCTTTTGAGCCTTCGGGCGCTCAATGGAAGTCAATGGGAATGTTCCGGTTTGGAAAAAGGCTGCAAGCTCGGGGACGAGGATGCTTCAGATGCCACCACCACTTCGAGAGGTAAGTTGGGTAGTTGTAGGTTAGGTGGGTACCCCGGGATTGGGCACAGGGGGCCGCAGGGCGCCGGGTGCAGGGGTGCCTTTTGATGTCGGGAATCTTACCCTCTTGTTGATCGCGGTTGGGGTGGCACTCTGTTCTGAGGCTGCAGACTTCTTCCGGAATGTCGAGGGGGGTCCTTGGGTGCAGGACTCGGGGTCACAGTCGCCGTGGGGTCGTCCTCAGGGTCTTTGTTCACTCCGGCACTGGCCAGGCTTGGCTGGTGCAGAGTGTGCTGGGTTCGCGGTTCCGGGCTGCTGCCAGGGGTTAGAGATAGGTTTCTGAGTAGAGCCTCTACTCATGGGAGTCCCAGGGGCTTTAGAGTTCAAAGGTAGCCAGGTCCTCCGGGGTTTTTGAGGTTGCTGGCCACAAGAGATGCCGCGCTGGAGCAGGAGCAGGTTCGAGGGTCGACAGGCCGGTAGGGCTGGGACCAAAGCAGTTGGTGTCTTCCTCTTTTTAGCAGCTGCAGGACAGGTCTTTGTTCTTCTTGCTCTTCTTGTAGTTTCGAATCTGGGATCTGGGGAAGGAAGGTTCAGGGGGCCCCTAAATACTAGATTTAGGGGCGTTACAGGTAGGTGAAGGCCAGGGACCAATGGGTCCTTGTCCTGGGGTGGGTACACCCCCTATCCTGCCTCTCTCCTGTGGGAGGGGGGCAGTAGCCTAATCCTGATAGGGTAGGGCCTCCCATCTTCAAGATGGCGAGAGCCCGGAGATGTGCTTCACCTCGCCTCCCCCACCTGAGGGGTGGGGTGGGCAGGCTGGCACATCCCCTGTCCTTGTATGGGGTTTCCGGCCAAGCTTCCTGCCAGAGTGGGGGGTTGCAGTGGCCTGGGGAAACTCCAACTGGCGGCATGCCTTTGAAGCTTCCCTTTGCTCATCCTGGGGGAGGAGATTTCTCACCTCACCCAGGATGTGCATTGTTGCAGGCCCGGGAGAGCAGGGGCTCTCCCACCCAGGGGTCCAGCAACGTGTCTGCTGTGTGGCAGCCTGGGCAGCCTCAGAGCAGACGTGGATTGTAGGTTAGCTGTAAGGGGGCATCTCTAAGATGCCCTCTGGGGTGCTTAGTACATTAAATCCCACACTGGCATCAGTGTGGGTTTAATGTGCTGAGAAGTTTGATACCAAACTTCCCAGTCTTCAGTGTTGCCATTATGGTGCTGTGGAGTTCGTGTTTGACGAGCTCTCAGCACCATGTACTTGTAAAAGGCAGCACTGTACTTACAGTGCTCAGGAATGGACCTGGGTACTGTAGGGGCACAGGGCTCCTGCTCCTGTACCCACACCATAGGCATAAGGCACCCAGCCAGAGGGGTGGCTGACATATGCCTTGGCAGTGTAGGTGATGGGCATGGCACACAGAGATGTGTGCCATGTCGACTCTTTGTTTTGTCCTGCACCCAGACACTCAGCCTGCAAAGGCAGTGTGTGTGTGTAAGGGTACAGGGCCTTTAAGGGTGGCACAATGAGTGCTGCAGCCCTTAGAGGCCTTCCCTGGTCACAAGGCCCTGGGTACCTAGGGTACCATTTACCAGGGGCTGACATGTGGCCAGGGTTTGCCAATTGGGAGTTTGTGTGTTTTAAGGAAGGAACATAGGCCCTGGGCACCTGATTGGCAGGAGCCCAGGGCACAACAAGGAAAAGTGCATCAGCTATTAGGCAAAAAAAAAAAGGGGGGGGTTACTGCAACAGAAACCCACTTTCTCACAGTTGGTTTATTGGGGACAGAACTGCTGCCCTCAGGAGTTCTGATCTTTTTCAAAGTTGAGGCAGTCTTTCCTCAGGTTTCTAAATGTGTTCCGGGTGCAGGACAGGCGTTGTCCTCTGGGAGGGTTTTGGAAGCTGGAGACAACCCACATCTTCAAGATGGAGGGGACTAAAAAGTATGCTTAACTTTGCCTCTCCCACGTGAGAGGTGGAGTTAGAAGTGCTAGGAGGTGTGCCCACCTTTGCCAAGTTTTCCCACTGGTTTTCCCACCCAAAGTGGGGGTGTAAATCGGGGGCTGCCATCTGCTGCTAGCAGCAGAGGCTGGGGGTTGCATCACAAATGCGCCAGGCCTTTGAAGCTTCCCCTTCGAGCACTGGGCCCATTCTGTGGAAATAAGTGTGACACCTTTGCCCAGGATGTGCATTGTTTCTGGTTCCAAAGAGCAGAGGCTCACCACCCAGGGGTCCAGAAGCGTATGTGTGTGTGTGTGTTGCATGTGCCTAAAGCCAGCCAGTGACCACACCAGTGTCGGTAGGTTTTCAGGTGGCACTTCTGGAGGTGCCCTCTGAGTATGTTTCAATAAATCCCTCACTGGCATAAGTGTGGGTTTTGTGGGAGGAGGAGTTTTGGTACCAAAACACTCCTGGGTTCAGTAGCCATCATGGTGCCGGGGAACTAGAGTTGTCAAGTTTCCAGCCCATTGACTCCTCATGGCTCTCCTGGCACTTACAATAGTTAAGAATTTACTTAAGTGTTGTAGGGGCATATCTACTCATGCAGATATGCCCTCACCTGTGGTATGGTGCACCTTTACTTATGGCTGTAAGGCCTGCTAGAGCGGTGACCTACCTATACCTACAGGCAATGCTGGCTGGCATGGCACCCAGGCAGGGTGCCACGTCGACTGTCGTTTTTTCCCTCACAAAGGCATGCAAGCGATAAGGACATTGAAATAGAAAGAGCTCACAGAGTCCCATGGTCCAACTCTGTCAGCTTGGCCACCTACCCCAGGGAAATGATATTCAGACCTCTACGATACTGCCACACCAAAACAATTCCCGCTCACATGAGAAAAGTACAATATTTACAACAGAATGGTTCCAGAATAAACATTGCCCAGGATTACTCCAAGGAAACAGAGTTCATCAGGAAAGGCTTACCAGCTTCTTGTCAACCACTGAAAAAACATACTATCTGTCCCCTTTCCGTCTGTGGGTCCAGCTAAATTTTGCATCAGCTTTAGGGGAAAAAACAATGATCTTTACAGACCTTACTAACCTTCAATCATTCCTTGACCCTTCAGATATGGTAACATGATGCGATAATAGGACCACCTGCGCAGGTGGGTGTTGATGTTCCTATTTCTGTTTTGATAGTTAAGTTCCGCTCGGATTGTACATCTCGAACATATTTTTGTAAATCTCATGATCACCACCCAGACGGATGATGTTGCGATGGCTCTGTGACAGGAACATATCCTAATTGTATGTTTGCCCCAGCCATACGCGAACTAAATCGCTACAATATAATGTCTATTAATGTCCATTAATGTGAACATTAAGGTCCAACACTGTTTATGTCCAATAATGTTACATAGCATGTTGCATTGCTTATAGGATACAGTTTTTCCTCTTTGACTATATAGTACTGAATTATTGTTCCGGGAAGTATAAACTGTCTAAAGCATGCTGTTGGCACGAGAGCATGCTTAATCTGGGTATACTGTTCAACAGTCGCAGCGCATATCCTGATGCCCTTGATTAGATAGTAGAGGGCCACAAGAACGACTTTGATAGTTGCCATACTACGCAACTGTTACTGAATGTACGCAAATATGTTTCTCCCCTCATTTCTTATGCGCAAGGGGTGCCACCCTGGACAATTGTTTAGGTCATACTGTGTTAAACATACTGCTCGGATTGGCTCCAACAGGAGGTAATGGATAATGTAACTGAGCTCTCTCCCATGTCCCGAACCTGACAGTAAGCAACTACCAGTGAGGGGGAGAGAAGGGGGGGGGGGGGGGGGGGGGGGGGGGGGGGGGGGGGGAGGAGGGAGCGAGTTTGTAGCTCCACACATTGAAGGTGAACAACGTTGTGCATATACGCACTGTATGGCACGGATAATATATCCTGTATCAACTAAGTCCACTACTACTTTGTATCCAATGTTATTCAAGATATATGTAAACAGTGGCCTCTGTGATCTGACTAGAAGTGCAGAGCTGCACCAATGTTACATATTTTATGTGCTGTAAAAACCCAATAAGGTTTGGACAAAAACAAATTGTTAAACAGTCGCAGGTGACTCTGTTCAGTCTCACCATGTCTAGGTCTTGTACATCTGGTGTTCAATCTTAACACAGGTCCAAATTGGTCATGTTTAGGCTTGATGGTAACTAGCTCTCTTATACTGTTACTGTTGCCACAATTAACTTGTGTGTTCGATTATTATATACTGAAAAGCTTCACTGTACCGGTGCAATTTCGACTGTGTTCTTTAGCTCAGAGGATCCTTAGCTAGATTGGAACAGGCCTGCTTGTGGCCCTTCACTTCCAAATTAGAGAATAGGTGAGGAAATATGTCCTATTTGCATTTCAGGAGAAGGGTGGGTATTGTTTGGGGTTTATTTTTTGAGACTGTTGTGTTTTTTATTGAGTTGGGTCACTTATCTATCCACTATCCCTAGTCCTCCACTTTGCTCCTACTTACTCTTCTTCCAGGCTACTTGACCAGTCCACCATAACACACCTCGTCTCAGCAGAGACTGCATATAATGATCTTAATTAGGATTCCCAGTTTTCAGTTTTTACAGATTTTTAAGATAAATACAGACAGAAAACAATGTGTTTTCTGCCTGCATCCATTTTTAAAAGTGGATAAATACAGAAAATGTTGCTTCTTTTAAGTGACACTCCGTGCTGTCCTTCATGAATTGTAGCCCAATAGCTGAGCCAATGGACAGCATGGGCAATTAAAAAAAACACAGGATGAAATTACTTTAAATAACGCATATATCAACATACATTTGTGGTATAATGCTAATATTTAGTGGATGGATTTATTGTCACGTAATATTTGGCAGCTTAAATAGCTAAATTACGACAGATATCAAAGTATGAGTGCGTCTATCAGTTAAATAAATATGGAAATGTACAGTTTTACAACTTCATTTATACACAAAATAAATATGTAAAAATACAGATAAAAGGGCCGAAAAATAAATATGAATAAATACAGATGGAAATGTTTTAAAAAAAATCACATTAAAATACCATAAAACTGGGAGCCCTAATTTACACAAAAACACTTTTGGGGATCTACTTACTCACATCTACCCTAGATGTCTTTTTCATCCCAACACTGCAATCCACAGAAAAATAATGTCTCTACCCCATAAAATACTCTTTGAATACAAATGGTCTTCATCACTCAGTTAAACGCATAACAATTACAGGCTATTTTAACAAACTGAAGGGAGACATTGTTTTGCTATAGCAGACACAGTTAAAATCCATCCAAGATGCAAAATTTTACAGCATTGGGATTGGAGAGATAGGCATCTCCTTGGCACCACAAAAAAGGAATTGGGCTCTCACCTCAATATCAAGAAAATCTAACCTCAATATCAAGAAAATCTAACATCACTGTGATATCTCACACACACGAACAACATGGTAGGTGGCTCATTTCCAGAGTTAGGAAAAGAGACCTAGAACATTGAATTGTTAAGGTCTATGCTCCCAATGATAACGAATAGACTTTTAGGAGGACCTAGATAAACAACTAACTAAACTACCTGACAACATTGTGGTAATAATGGGAGGAGACTTCAAACTTCCAATAGATGGCAATCTCGATAGAATATCCACACATAATTTGCTGCAAAAATAGTAACTTAATTGACATAAGGCAACTATACAACTCTGCAGGAAGGGATTACAAATCCTACTGATCTCCACATCACTTCTCCTGGTTAGTAAAAGTTTAATTCAAATAGCTCACTCCCCTAACATAGAACATTCAGTAATATCAGACCATGCATACATATCGATGGACCTTACTTTAAATGATCCTTCCCCTCCTCCTCGGTAATGGTACCTAAATGATGATCTGGTTGAGGATAATAGCAGTAGAGAGGAAATAGCAAAGGCTACTGACCACTTCCTTGAAGAGAATCATATTGAGGACTCCTCCCCCAAAGATGAGATGGGAGGCACTCAAAGCCATGATTCAATCAATCAATCAAATATTTATATAGCGTGGCAAGTCACCAGTGTGGGTTTTGAGGCACTGGAAATGTTACATGCAGTGTAGTGGAAAGATCATTCAAACAGCCGGTTTTTGAGTCCTTTCCTGAATTTCTGGAGTGATGGTGCAGTCCTGCGGTGCAAGGGGAGGTTGTTCCATGCATTAGCAGCCAGGTGCTAAAAGGAGTGAGAAGAAGCATCCTCCGCTGTTGGCTCGGCAGATCCGTGGGGTGTCTGCAAGGGAGAGGGAGGTAGATCGTAGGTGTCTGATCGGTTGGGGAAAGTCAGGCGTTTGTTGATGTATGCTGGTCCTTCGTTGTGCAGAGCCTTGTAGGCAAGTGCTAGCATCTTGAACTGGCATCTCTTCTGAATTAGGAGCCAGTGTAGTTTGAGATGGGATGAGATGTGGGTCCGTCTGGGGAGGTTGAGGACAAGTCTTGCCGTGGAGTTTTGTATTGTCTGAAATCTCTTCAGGAGATGTGCAGTGATTCCTACGTAGAGTGCGTTTCTGTACTCCAGTCTGCTGGTGATGAGTGCCTATGTGGCTGTCTTTTAGTGTTGAATGGGAGCCACCTTAAGATCTTGCGGAGTATGTGAAGGGCTAGTGGCCTTATGATCCAACAAATGGCACTCAAAGACAAATCCATATCTAAACATCTTGCACAACTAGAGGTTGAGACTCTGGTACTGGACAAACAACTTAAATACCAATGGCTCAGAAACTATGTGCCTTACAATACAGATATAATCAAATTTTAATTAAAAGAGCCCGGAAATAGGTCAAAGTCACTAATGCGGGGAAAGTATGTAATAGAAACAGAGCTGGGAAACCTTGGCAAACTATTTGAAATACACAAAGAATAAGACACGCACACCCGCAATAAGAGACTCTGCAGGGGAGGTTATTCCTTCAACACATGGTATCTTTGCGGCCTTCAGATCATTCTACTTTAACCTATACAACTCCAATAAGTCTGCTTCCCTCTCAGTAATAAATGAATATTATGATTCATGTAACCTCCCTCAGGTGTCTCAGGGCGATGCACTTAATCTTAAAACGCCTATTATGGAGGATGAAATTATATCTGCTATACACACTCAAATCTGGAAAAGCTCCTGGTCCATACGGATATTTTGGGCAAATTTTACAAACATTTTGCTGAATGAGTAGCTGAAGCGCTACATGCTGTCTTTCAACACTATGTAGCATCAGGATCCATTGCTGTATCCACTACTGAGGCTACTATCGTGGTCATCCCAAAGGAGGGGCAAGACCACTTGGTTGTTAAAAATGTATAGACCGATATCCCTTATGAATATCCAATGTAAAATATATGCAAAGATTGTGGCCCGTAGACTGCAGTTGGTGATATTGAAACTGGTGGCTACCCTGCAAACTACATTTTTAAAACGTAGGGTCACCTCAGACAATATTAGAACGTTTTGCCATGTCTTGGAAAAAGTTAAATTGACCCATACACTGGTAGCTGCACTTGGACTGGATGCAGAAAATGCCTCTGACAAGGTCTATTTGTCCTTTCTGCAAGCAGCCCTACACAGGTACCAACTGGAGGAAGAGTTTATATGTATGATCACGGCTCTTTATTCCAATCCAACTGCTACGGTCAGGGTCAACAACCATCTAGCTCAATTATTTGCACGGTCACAAGGGACTCGTCAGGGCTGTCTGCTTGCCCCCTTCTTTTTCTGTTGGTCATTGACCTCCTCAATCAGGGATAACCCAGCTATTACAGGTATTAATTTTAGCTCAGGGAGAGAAGTGGAGGCAGCCTATGCCAAAGAAGTAAATTTATTCACTGAGGAAGCCCCAAGGGCTATGCCCATCATTAAGGAGATAGAGGTACTCATTGGTGGCACGTTACTCTTTAAACAAGCATTGGCATAGCAAATAGGTCTTGCCTTTGGGACCTTATAAATGTTTAGCCATGCAACAGTTGATGCTGTTGTACCAATGATATTGTGCTGCATAACTAAATACTTATAAGGTCCCAAATGCGAGACCTATTGGCTATGCCAATGCTTGTTTAAATTGAAGCAGTTCAAGCGCTCAGTACCTGCCCATTTAAAGCACAGAAGCATCGTGACTGTGCTTCTGAAATGTGTGTGTACTAACGAAACCTCATAGCATAACATATTATTGTAATTAATGCAGCACCCCAAATGCAATATATTGTACACAGCAGCAGAGTTCTCAGTGCACCGGCAGTTTACAAAACACCCAATTACACACCATGACGCTGCACCAAAACCACAACAAGCGAAACACACTGGTCCTCAGACCCATCAAACACTACTCCCGCAGATCACATGGCAGACTGACACTTTCACCTAGCTGCCTGATACCCACTTCAGCAACTCATCGGGGTTTGAAGTGTTAATGCAATTACAATTACAATATTGTATACAACATTGTTTGCTACTTGGAGCCCAATGAAAGAAAGAACAGGGCAAAGAGGTAAGAGAGGCAGCAAAGGGGCAAAAAGTGAGACCTGGTACTTATTGGCTTTTTATTCCCCCCTTTTTCAGTTCACTACCCTCCTGTTTAACTCCACTGCCCCAGTATAGACATGAGTGTGGTCAGATGGAGGGATGGAGGGGCAGGCACACGGCTGTCTCATGGGGCTCAGAATATTTCATAGTCCATTTGGGCTTCATATACTTGTCAGTAACACGGTTTGAAACCCATGGCACAATATATCCCTGTTAACAATGATTGGTCAATGCCTTCCAAAGGTCTGTGCATTAAGCTGCAGCATCACTCATTAAAGTGTTTTTTACATATTCTGCGTGAATACCGGATCTAAACGGAGTTTTTTGCACTTAAAAGGATTCCCCTGCTCTAGGAAGAAACCAAGATGGTGGCAGGCTGTCCATCAAATTAGAAGAAACGTACAGTCTCACTTTTTATAGAAACAAATGATGGCAAGCATTTTAAATATATCATGTCAGTGGAAGAGGTCAGCCTCCCTTATTTTGGGTGTTGTCAAGAAATCTGAAAAGAGATTCACTTGTGGGACAGAAAATGCCTATATACATTCTCTTGGTCTGAACACCATTTTAGTAGAGACATTGTAAAAATACAGAACAACCTCAGTTTTTTATTTTTTAAATAGGATTGCTCCACCTAAAGAGGGGATATGGGCAAATTTATATTTAAGATTCTAATGAGAGACGAGGTAGAGTAAATGTATTCTATTTATTTAAAAAGAGAGCATGGGCTGTAGTGTGATAAAAATTGTGCTACATAAATAAGTGTACGCGGACTTCAGGCATTTCTGTCAGAGGGGGGTCTTGAGGGCAAAAGCGTGTGAATGAAAGGCAAATCAGAGGGGTGGTAGTCATTATCAAAAAGATAGAGTGATTGTGATGTAAGTGCAGGAATTGTTTGTGTATTTTATACAGAATTAAAACTTGGGGGATCTAAGTGCTAGGAATCAGAGCCAAAGGTAATGTTGCAGACAGGCCAATGGACGTGCAATTTCTATTGGTAGGCACGCTTTGCCCGCTCAAAATACTAGCATTTCTTTAAAAGTGGCAGCGCCCGAAAAATCACAACAGCAATTCACCACCTTCAATAGGGCAGCACTAGCAGGCCTATGCAGGTAGTGTATGTCAGAGAGCACTTGAAGGTTGTTAACATAGAGAGGCGTATCACATCAAGCGAAGGCATAAAGACTGATCTGTGCGTTTTCCAGGGCACAGATCGCAAACATGTATAAATGTTTACTCAGAGACCTGTTAAAAGCACAACCTTGTCACAGAGAAAACAAGAGGCGGGACACATTGGAAATACAGTTGTGAGTCTACAGGAGAGACACGTTGAATGACTACAGGAGAGACATGTTAAACGTCAGAGCTACGAGTAGCCATGCTCGGGTGGGTTCTATCGACCTACAGGAAGGGGGCATAGAGGGTTTTAGGTACACCTGGCTGCTCTCGAGACATGCTGGACTGGCAGACGTGTGGAATACTGTCTAGGAGGCTGCCGCGCATGTCACTGGGACAAGCCGGGGCGAAGAAGCTTCCTGGGAAATGGCCTTACTTGAATCTGTGCTGCTGCAAAATCGGAGAAGGAAAACAAAAGCTTTGCTGTCTGCAAGGCAAGAAGACATTGTCCTATTGCGTAGAGAACCCCACCCCGGGTTAAAGTCAAACTTGCAAGAAATGTACTCACCCTCTAGGGCCCATGGCTTTCCACATCCGTGCTGCTTCCTCCTCGTGTTAAACTGAATTACAGTAGACCCCTTAGCACCGCCCCCTGCATTCTTAAAGGGACTGCAGGAAGGCTTTAACGTTTATGGTAATGATAATCCGAATTCTTTTTACATCGTGAACATATTTGCTTTTCATGACACAAATTACAATCAAGGATTGATAAATCCAGTCTGCCTGGTTATGTTATTAGTAAATGGACTTGTTTAGTAGACCACTGCCAACTCCTTAAGAAGCGTGCGTGAAAAACATTGGCCGCGCGGGTGCCGAAAGTGAAAGTGATCGCGATGCACTTAATCACCCGTGACGGAGAAAAGACAGATGGCGGCTGCGCGCGTGCACGCTAGCGTGAATGCAAGCGCTAGGCCACCAAAAGCCTGTGGCAGCACTTTGAAAACGAGCACACTAAATTTCTTGCAGGGCGAGACCTAAAAAAGGACAAAACCGAGGTCTTACCTTTAACTGTCCACTGCACTTTGGTGGTGATTGGTAACATGGGCCTAAAGTGGCAATCAGATGCTATCATATACGTAGGTATCTGGCTTGGTAAAGACCGTAAACACTCCAAATGCATTAATGATCACAAAACCCATACCAAAATAAAAGACTTACTTAACACATGATCCCCCCCCAAAATATCACCTGGTGGGGTCAGGTGGATACAGTTAAAATGATGGTGGCACCTCTGCTTAACGTTATTACCAGTATGCTTCCGGAATGTATTTTCCCCTCCTTTTTCAAATTGGTAGATAATTATACATCTGAATTTATTAAGGAAGGGCAAGAAAGCAAGAATTTCCATTGATGAGGAGTAAATCCTCTGGAGATATAAACCTCCCTGACTACCCATGATATCAACAAGCATTCACTGCCTCTAAGGGATCCTGGTGGTTTCAGGAGCACAAGAACAGTCCCCCTCCCTCCCTGGCTTACTATAGAGACTTGGTTAACATGCCCTTACCTCTCAGCATCACACACTCTATACACAACTTAGCCAGACTCCCTTTTGGACATTCAAGACCTACAATAATGAATACAATCTCAGCCCTTCTAATGCTTGATAAGTGGCTAGACCATCAAAAACCTGGGTCAACTATGTTCTCTCAATGGCACAATCGTAGGATTAAATTGGAGGGAAAGACAGCATTCTGGGAGTTGTGGGCAAAGAATGGTATTAACTCTACGAGGGATTTAGGCACCCATTCACACCCTATTCCGTTTTGACCCCTCCACCTGACATACAAGTTATCGAACATTGACTTTTGTAAATTACTGAGATTGAAAAGCGCAGTTGGTAAATTGAAGCCACCATACCCATCTGATCTACCCAGTTTGCTAGGTAACTTAAAGAGAAAGGGTCACTCTGCATCACCCATATATAAACTTCTAGAATCACCCAAGAGATATTTGCTGAGATCATTTACTCAGAAATGGAAAACCTACACACTTCTTGCTAAACACAAACATCCCAGACACCGCATGGAAAAAACAAATCTGGCAATACCCGCCTTTCTGCAAATATCACACCGGCCCTAGCGCAATCCAGATTCTGGTCCATTCATAAAACATACTGTACTCAACTGAGACTACATTGGATTGCCTTAAGTACATCAGATGCTTGCTGGTGATGTGGGGAGGCGGTGGGAGACTTAAGGCATATGTTTTTCACATGTAGCATGGCACGTCCATTCTAGACTACGATACGGTCATAGACTCACAAGAGAACAGGAGAAGCCTTCGAAACCGATTTCTTGATATTTGCCTTGGGCTTGCACGCATATCTTTAGTAAGCAGATCTTACTGAACAGACCTAAATGCTGATTGACCTTCTACTGTCCCTGGGCACTAAGATGATACTTTCAGATTGGAAATTAACCTCAGTGAGCTCCTTTGAAACAATTGGTGGATTTTACTGTGCTCCGTCACAGGTGCTGATAACATCTTATACGCAAAACTGCACAGTGATTCCAGTTCCAGATGCCTTTGGGACTCCTTTGATAATATCTACAGACAAGAATACTACCAAAGATGCTCTTTTGAACTATAGGTTCCTACATATATTGTGCAATTGTTGCTTACTGTAATCTACTGCTTCTACCAAGGTCATCAAATATGTTTGCTGGTGATCCTGTCGGATTGCCATAGTGTAGCCTCTTCTTTTCTCTCTTCTACTATCTTCTTCCCCTCCGCTTTTTGGAGCGTTTCTTTTCTTTCCCTTTAATTTCTCAATTTTTCAACAATATGATTTATAGATACCATTGTATGCTTCTGCTATATAGTAATAGTCACCTCGGTGCCACAGAGATCAGTATCTCGTCTGCCTATTAGGTATGTACTCTGGCCCTTTACCAGAGTACTTGCTTAAACCAGTTATATACAGTCGAGTTGTGATCGGACTGTATGATTTTCCAAGGCTATATATAATTGTGGTCTTTTCAAGTTTTCCATCCATTTTATGTATTGTTAACAGAAGTGTAATGTGGATTCTGTATCATGGCTTTGTTTAATAAAAAACAAATGTCTGAAAACAAAAGAACGCAGAAACGCCAGATAAAGTGCTTTTCAGTCACAGTGAGAATCAAGGGATACACACAGAGGTGATTGTCCCACTGGTAGGCCCTGTATGGCTAGGTTGTATATGCAGGTCAGCTTTATGGGAAAATGGATGGGCATAAATGGGTGGGTGAGCACTTCAGTTTGAGAGTGGGGGGGGGGGGGGGGGGGGGGGGGGGGGGTTTATAGTTATCTGAACTAACTATAACGGGTGAATTTCATTGGTTTTTTACGAGTGAAATGTCCACCTAACTATAACCTGTGTGAAACCTATGGTTCTTTAAGTGAATTTGCAAGGTTTTTAAAATGCTAATTCCTAACTATAACGTGTGTGAAACCTGTGGTTTTTTAAGTGAATTTGTACGGTTTTTTAAATGCTATGTTTTTGTTTTTTTCAAGGTTTTTCACCGTGCATGCACCGTGCACTGCGCGCACCGTGCGCGCGCTTTGGGCGCACCGTGCGCGCACTCCGCAATTTTTTTCAAAAATAATAAAATGTTTTTTTCACCCTTGGGGTTCCTTCTGTGACCCCCTGACAAACGCTAGGGAGTCAGGAACTCTCTTCCCTGCCCCCTTTTCAAGTTTTCCACCTTTTTTCCACCTTTCCTTTCAGTGCGACAAACAAAATGGCGGCCGACACTTCCAGATTTCGACCGATTCGAATGTTTACTGACATCTATCAACCAATCAGAATTTCGCTCGCGCACGGCACGGTGCGCGCGAATAGATATTTATATGCTTTTAAATGCTATTTTCTCAGGAAATACTGAACAGATTGACACCAGACCTGCAAAAGGCACTTCCCTGACCTGAGGACTATCTCTCTGCCAAATTTCAAGTAATTCTGTTCAGCCGTTCGGGCTGTACCTTCGACTAAAGGTCCTATGGAAAAATGCATGGGGAAAACACGTTTTGGGACCCCCCTTTTTTCCTCGGCCCCCCCTTGACGAATCACCCCGAGACTTTCAGGGTAGGAGCTGAGCGGAGCGCCCCATTAGTTTTGAAAATTTCGCGAGGATTCGTCAACCGGCGCCAAGGTTATTCAAAATAGAATTTTCAGATTTCCTATGGAAACACGGTCCTAACTATAACTATCTACTAGCGACCGCCAGTAGATTATATATATATATATATTATTTTTTTTACTTAAAAGAAATTACAGACTTGGTTGTCTGCTGACCATTGCAAGTCGTTATCTTTGTGATGGGAACACTCATAACGAGCTGCAAATTGCAACCCAACTAATGAATATTCATTAGGGTGGTGTGTTCTACAACTAAAATTCCTTATTTGCGACCACCTTTTAAAAATAGATTCTTAGTGCATCTGTCCCTAGGTACTACATTGATCCCTGCCTCCTTTTTAATTAGAATGTTAAGAATAAGCCAATAAGGAACTGGTATCAGTTAAACCTCAATTTATCTCCATCTTCAGGTTCACATCACAAACGCTCATCTTTTCAAACTGAAAGGTGTTACTGCCTGCTCACTAGACTCCTGAAATCTACCCTCATCCAACTCTAGTCCACCCTCCTAACTGAAGTACAATGCAAATCAAATGACGTCACCTCCTACAATCCAATGGTAACCACTTCCATCCAGCATCATGTTCATGTCCATCTGGATCATAGACTAAGCTACTCACACCAATAAACCAGACTTCCCTATTAAAAAATGTGACCACACCCATGTCACACACAGCTACAACAAGAGATTTAAGATCCACTTGGCGAGGAAAGTGAAGACAGAACTTCTACAACCAAATCTGTGAAACAACCCCCCTTTCCTCCGAGACTGCCTTCCCATCTCACTTGTGATATACAGAAAATAAATTAAAACCTCTAGGTCTCTATAATTGCCCCAGCAATCCATCGCCTTATGTTAAATATGTGTGCAATTCTTGGTTTTTGGTACAATTGTAATCCCTAAATTAAGTTTTGTGAATGACAGACCATTGCTTTAGCAACCTGTAATGTCTCTTCTATGTAAAATTACCCCATCTAAACTTTGTATCAAGGTACACACAAATACCACCAATAAAAGTAAATTTAGGGAGGACTGCAGGGAATTCCACTCCTTCTTACAGTTGGAGATCTTGAAATGTTGTTAGTTCTGATACGGTGGTGAAGAGAGTGAAAGTCTAGTATTGACTTTATGATCACATAGTGCTTTATTTAAGGGAAGGAAATAAGAGATAAACTCGTTACCTCCTTTCTCTAAACTCTTCTAAAAGAAGCTGCAAACAGTTTTGTTTGACATGTAACTGTTTGGATTTAAGTCTGGACAGTTTTCTTGCAAGTTCCATTCAGTATAACTATTCGACGATCTGTAGAACCCACTAGTCTGAAGGCATTCCATCACAACCAGCATCCCTACTTATAATGCAGACAAGCTCCCCCTCGCTGGTGATTCTTGGCACTCCTGTAGTTCAAACAATTTAAAAAACAAACAAAAAATAAGTTGGTCTTTTCCATCCATGCACCCATGATGTAGATCAACATCCCTAATCGCCACACCACTGCTCCAATTTAGTAAAGAGTTGAAGACTCAACTCCTTACAGAACACCTCATCACCGTGAATTAACTGTCCACAACCCAGCTTCCTTTCCTATTACTCGTACACTTTATGCTTGTTTTTGGCGATGTACAGCACTCAGCTGCCTTCTGTCTGAGTAACTTGATTTCCAATCCCAAAGAGAGGAAATTATGCACAGACGGTGAATCTTTAGTAGGTCCGCACAACAAAACTGCTTAATCAGTTAATTCTCAGATGTAAAATAAACACTGTGCTCTGGAACAACTTACTTTTTACAATTGGCCTTCGGGGGTCACTCATTTGAGGGGATGTACTGCTCACTGAGGTGCTGGAGTATGCACTACTGGTGCTGGGACCATCATAAGATCTTGGTTCTTCTGTATAGCTTTCTTCAGGGGGAGCAATGGTGCTACGCACAAGGGTGAAGGGTGCTGGCTTTATCCTACGGCGGAAAAAAGATGGTGAGAAAAAAAATAAATTGAGGAAAAAAAGTGTATGAGAACAAGCTAAAAATGAGAGATTATACATTCATTAGAGGGGATAAATATGTGAGGTGCTACAGAAAAAGGGCAGCGCGTGTTACAGGTGGATAAGAAGGGGGCTCAAGACATGCACCATCACCAGAGCTGCCAAAATACAAAAGCTTAGGATTGAGACAGAATGCAGCATCTCGTCTCACACCTGATCTTATCCTTGACAACAGCCCCTCCTGTTCCAAACTTTTCTTGTCTTCTCCGCACGTCTCGTGGGGGCTTTGCTTCCACATTGACAAATGCCATTTTGGCCTGGCGTCCTGCGTGAACAAATAATAGCATTTATGAACCTGTGACTTCTCCTAACATTCTGCAGATGGCTCATAATATCCCACCAGTCTGAAAACCGTGGGGCAGAAGGTCACCTTAATGCAACTCTGGAGCTGCATATTGTCTTGAGTGCTTATCTAGCTCAAGAGAGGGTAATATGGAGGAAGAAGAGAGCGGGGGAGTGTCAGGGATGTTCCCTATACAAGAACCCATTCCATCCAATCTCAGTTTCGACTCACTATTGTAATCATGCCAGGTCTCCCAAAGAAGGAGATTTGCGAGGGAACTTCCGAAACAGGAAGGTTGCAGCAAGGTCCCAAAGAGGAAGTCATAGCACAGTCCAACTGAAGAAATCGTGCCATTCCCATCCCCCAAAAGAGCTTGGTTAGCCTCGCCTCCCCTACAGACAGACCTGTGTCAGGCTCCTCAAAGACAAAGATGTGACAAAGGCCTAAAGCTGAAGCTGTGCCATGGACCCAAAGGAGAAATGGAATCACACCATTCAAAAAAAGCTTCTTGTAAGAGGTGGTGGGAAAGAAATCTACCTCTGAATGGCTGGTTACTCCTTTAATCACATTTGTGCATCACCTCCCCCCTCCAAAACCTTCCCCCTTTTCCTTAGGAATCCAGGCAGATTCAAGATAGGGACCTCATCATTGCTTCCTCACCTTTTGGCCGGTTTGCATGAGCTGAACGAATATTTTGAGTGAGCATGGCCAGCTTCTGCTCCCGCGCATCATGCAGGCGGAGGTACATCTCCCGCCAGGACTCAAACTCTTCAGCCTGCTCCTTCTTGAAGTCTCGCTGACAGTGACCCATCCACAGCTTGTCCGTGTCTTCTATCAGCACCTAAGGTGGAAGAGAACTTCTGTTTTGGACTAAAGGGAGGGATTCAGTACAGTGAGGGGAGAGGAGGTGATCTTGAAAGGAGAGTTAGGCGTGGGGTATAGGAGAAAACACTAGATAAACCAAAAAAGTTGTCTCAAGAAAGAACAGATGGAGGGTGGCGTCAAAGGAAACCTAGGCAATTGAGGGAAGGAAAGGGGGCAAAGAGGGAAGTAGAGTTTGCGGTTTATTTCCCTTCAATAGCCCTGAGCAATAATCCCACAAGTGGGCCTAATGACAAACTGCATTCAGTAAGTTTAGTACAAAGTACAAATACAATTGTATGATTCTCTAACCTATGTGTGCAGGTCTCTACCTCCACCTTTCTATGCGGGATCACCATACATTTTCGCTTAAGCTTTCATAGTAAATGTGAGGGAGATTGGTGGCTTGAAAATGTGGAATATTTCATACAAATGGAAGGGGCTTAGGAAGGAATACGGAGGGGTTAAGAAGCGGTTTAGGGAGGGACAAGCACCCACTCACAAAAGAGTATACCTATCACTATTCACAAGCTGCACTTCTAAATATAATATAGCCAAAAGGTAAGTAAGTCCAGCACCACATATGGCCAGCCACTGGTACGACAACATCCTCCCACAGAAAATAATAGAAGCACGGACTTAAAATAGAACTTCATAGGAAATGTTAAATTAACCTAATTTATTTTTAATTTAAAATTATATATATTTATACTTCCTAGGATCAAAATCTCCAGCCCTTGGTTGAATGAATTGAACGGGCGGCACAAGCAGCAGTTGTCGGTAAGAGACTTTGAAAGGTCTTATATACTTCACAGTCTGCAGTGCGGCGCCCTCAGGCTGCTGGTGCTAGCTATTAAAAGGACCACTAGCTGTTGAAAGGACCAGACCTCCTTTGCAATATTCCTCTCCCAAAAGTCAGCGGCAACCGAAAGGCTTTCAATTTCTTATTTATTCAGCATCACATCTCTGTAATCCTTTCTTAATTTCAACATTTATACACACCCTTCTCATAATGAAGCATTTTGGGAATTGTAGCGGTCATGACATTACTATTGTTAAAAATTCCAAAGCAAAACAAATACAATCAACTATAGTGTAGTATCACATAAGTGAGTTCTCATGAAGGTCCCTCACTCTCAGTGAGGTTGTGTGGTAGTTTTTATGATCAGTTCGTATTGTTCATCGATTTACTCCATTTCTATATTGTGAGATGGCTTGGGTCTCAATTATTGGCCACCACACATTGAGTTAGTCCTCAATCTTTTCCTTCTTAATATCAATGAGTGAGGTATTAGTTATTCATATCAATTTGTGACCTCCTTGTTTTTGGCCAATCTGGGTCCACGTAGTGTAGTGAAGACAGGGTTTTATGTGCACACTTTACTATGTTAGCATAAGCGCTTTAGAAGTTAAACGCCATCTTGCCACTTTGCTGCTTTTGCACACGACACTATAGGTAGTTGTTATTACAAGTAAAACTGCTTGATTTTTCTTCACACGAGAACGGTCTGTTCACATCACTAGACGTGTACCGCGACCTTAGTCTGAACACTGTGTGCAGAAACCGTCAAGGTCAAATAACAATGTATGCTGTTGAATTCAGGTTGATCGGCCCACGCTCTAGACACAACAAGCACACAGCAGCAAATATCTGAAACTCGAGTGCCTTTAATATTGCAGTTGCATGCATGATTCAGACACTTGGAGAAAACCTTTCCCGACACAGAGAGCAGAGCTGATCCTGTGATGTGATTCACCTAAGCTGATCTTTGAGGTATGGGGTTCCCCATTCAAACCTAGAGATCTTCTATTAGTATATAAAACTAGCTTATTAGCCAGGGGAGGTTGGTTCACAAGGTATTATAGGACCGGTTTCCACCATCATTATAATACGATTTCTCCCTTCATTTTCTATGGAAATATAACAATGCTGATGGTTTTATTTCTAATAATTTGTCTGCTTATGTTAGCCAAAGTACTGCACCTTCAGAGCACGTAGCTAAAAATAAACATTTTGAACTTTTTCGTGTCTCCGATTACTCATGTTGTGGACTGATATGAGAACAACAACGAAAAGGTGTTTCTGATTCCCACCATTCCTGAGAGTATTCCAAGTCGCTTGTTCTGGGTTGTCTAATCATTGGTAGCTTCAAAATGATATGGAGCACGAATGAGACACTGATGCTAGTCGGTTAGGGGTTCTGGGTACTGAGGTGAGTTTTTTGGTACACCATAATTCACTGAGGTCCTGGTTTCCTGTGCATAGTTCTGTGCATGAGCAGAATCCCCGCAACATGGCGCACCTAATGCTATGGTCTTATGATTGAGACGCCTTAGTAATGCTTATATTTGTTCACAACACCCTCACTCTTGTTTCCGGTTAACGGGCGCGACGGTTTTAACCTACCAATA
Source organism: Triturus cristatus (assembly GCF_964204655.1). NCBI lineage: Eukaryota > Metazoa > Chordata > Amphibia > Caudata > Salamandridae > Triturus > Triturus cristatus. Next base: position 575,597,571 of record NC_140584.1, read on the forward strand.
TAGTTGACTTATAGGTTCATTCAAGCTTGACAGTGAAAAAGGTTTCTTTCTGGGGTCATGGCCGTGCTGTATGATAGAGCAAAATCCAAACAGCTGATTGGGCCAACAGCACACACGGTTCGTATATGGTACGAGGCACATGCCAGGTTAGGTTGGAGAGGGGTTATTACGCAAATGACACCGCTCTGGACGCCTCGGCGTCTTGGACGGCTGAAGAATAGTAAAGGCTTTGATAAATGGGATGTGATAGGCATATCCACGGTGGGGGATCTCTGGAAACAGGGCGCGGTAATACCGTTTGAACACTTGCAGGCCAAGTACAAACTTGCTGTGTCGGAATTATATAGATATATACAGGTGAGACACGCGCTACAGGCAACAATACCCGCAGGTAGCATCCTGGCTGAGGCCACACCCTTGGAGGATAGATTACTAACTGAATATATGCATAAAAGTGCCACCTCATTCACCTATCGTAAGCTTGTGAACAATTTGCCGGACCCTATGGTGGCACTTAAACGGAAATGGGTCGTAGACCTGGGAGAGCTGGATGATGGTGAGTGGCAGGAGGCGCTCTCATCCCCTCGGGAGGTGGCCATACCGGCACGCCTGCGGCTGATACAATTGAAAATACTTCATCGTACTTATTATACTAGAGTGACCCTCTATAAAATAGGAATGGCAGCACACCAATTTTGACTGAGGGACTGTGGGGAGGAGGGCACCTTCTATCACACGATATGGGAATGTCCGAAAATCAGGGCATATTGGATCAAGATAATGAGGACTATGTCACAAACTGTGGCGGAATCAGTGCTTCCAGAGCCGAAACAATGCTTGTTAAACATATGGGAGCCGACTGATCTAACCCACCCAGCGCAGGACTGGGTCACGATGGGAACCGTGGTTGCTAAAAGGAATATTGCACGGAGGTGGGGATCGACCGAGGTACCTACACTGCGAGACTGGTGTAAGGACATGGATGAAGCCATGGTAGCAGAAAGGGCGGTGTATGTGCATCGAGGGTGCCCCCAGAAATGGGCAAGAGTCTGGGGAGATTGGAATAAATTCAAAGGGAATATTTGTGAACCACCAGAATTAGATAATGTACAAAGGTCAGATTAGAGATGTTGGAGGACAGGGGATGGGGGCGGTAGGAGGGACTGTTGTCGGGAGTTCACTGGAGTTGTGTCCACGTAATGCTTTCATACAGATAAAAATGTATTGGTGTGGCCAGGATACCGAGCTTTACAGATCATGTGAATTGTTGATGCCCTATGTTTTTAATAATAATAAAAATAATTTAAAAAAAAAAAAGGTTTCTTTCTGCATTACTGACCCTTTTTGTGCTACGGGTTAATATAGATTGTTTTTCTTCACTGCGTCCTTATGGCTGAAGTTGCTATTGCAGCGCATAGTCGCGCAACTCTCCACCGTCATTTGACGCAATTCGGGGTGCCAGACGGTGGAATGTCTATTATCTTTGTAGTGAGTGCCGATGCATCGTTCCCCTATGAGCTGTTTAACTCTTGGGTTACTTTTCCGGAGGTAAATGCGGATGACAAGACGTTTCACGCATACACTCCTACGGAAGTTCCAGCGAATTACACGCCCTATAGGACGCTGGAAATTCCAATTTCCACTTGGCAGCATCGTATTTGGTTCAATGGCGAACTCCCCCACACCGCAACTCCGGTTCGGTTAGGTCCCTTGTCTATTCCTGGGGCCACTTGCCCAGTCTTGGCCGGGTTCACACCACATCCACGTTATTTGCTGGCCCCGGTGGATTACTTACGTCAACTCCATACCGCCTTGATTGCGGTACATAGGGTTTTAGTGCAATACGTCTCTCGCAATGTCCAGGTGGGGGCACCTGGGGTTGCTGCGCAACCAGCTGGACCAGCCGGGATTACTATTAGTCCAGTCATGGTTAATTCAGTAATGGGCAAGCGCCCCCAGAATAAGAACGATATGCCTTATTGGCTTGCTGAGAAATTTGACCAGCTGGAAGCAGTATTTCTTAATTCTACTCCTGTGGAGAAACACAGGATCCTTACAATTAGTTTGCAGAAAGACTTCGTCCTAGAAGTAACAGATTGTGAGAACTGGGGTAAAGTATTTGCAGCAGTCTACGCAAAGTGCTTCGGCACACCGTCTATGACTGTGTTGCCCTCCATGATCAAGCGTGTTCAGGATGAGCATGGTCCGGAGACGGCGGTCGAGCTGGGAATGAGGCTTGTCGGCGTGTTCGACGTAGTTGCTGATCTCATCCTTGCTAACGTCAAGGGAGATGCGGTTAACTTTCAAGTGTTGAAATCCCTGCGCCTCGTTAACGAAGTCGATAAACCCCGGCAGTTAACGAAAATTATTGCGGAGGCTTATAAGACCATTGGCCGCAATAGTTTGGGTGTTAAGCCTTTTGCTAAAACAACAGCGCAACCGCAAACTCAGACGGTTATGTCTACTAAGGACGACCGTCCAGCTTTTCCTAAACAAAATTGGTAAACTAAGAAACAGGGGGAAGAAGCAACAGAAACAGGGGTCTCGTCCCGCGTCACCAATACCAGTGACTACTGAACGCACATATGAATTGCGCGATCGCACTAGAATTAGGTCTCCTGATAGATTTCAGGTCCCTGAACAACGTTCTCCTCGTTCTTCACAGGAAACATCGGTCTGTCTCACAGTCCGGTGGAGGTGAACGTGGCAAAGGTCGGGATGCCCCACAAGGACATGAGCAGTCCCACCCAGCTGATGGTGAAGGCAAGCAGGACGAAGTTGCACGTCAATGACTTCCATTTCAGAAAAAGAAAGTTGCTGCACTAACAGCGAGGTATGCCACAGATAGTGAGAACACAGCTTCGGAACCTGACTTGGGCACGAACGCTGCTAGACAGCGCAGCGGAGGTGACAATAGTGCAGCAAGCACTGCGTCCATATCTGAAGGCGACAGCAACTGACACATTTATTACTGTAGAAACTGCTGACACTAGAGTGGCTCCCCTGACAGACTATATGACATAGTCCTTGTAATTGAAGGTGACATACAGCGTACCATAAAAGGGATTTTTTGGGAAAATCTGACCTCTACATATGACATCTTGTTAGCAGAGGCAGACTGGCCCTCGGCTTTCGTTTTGGCCGCTCCTAGAGGGGAGGAGGTAATCCTTCCATCTTTCGCGCACACAGTGCCGAAGGAGCAAGCTCAGAACTTTGCAGAAGAGTGGGCACAGGTGCTTGCTCCAGCATTGTACCGTACTCAGGTTGGGTGGGACAAATTATCACCAAGCCATGAGATTCCTTTACGGTCTATGCCACAGCCACAACTCCAACCCCAATATCCCATGCCGCGAGGCTAGATCTCACGTCGCAGAAATCCTTGAACAATTGGAATATCAAGGTGTAATTGAAACTTGTGTGTCACTCATTTTGTAACCAAACCTGTTGTGTCGTACCGCCTAGTTTTGGATTATCGGCATTTGAACTCTCATTGTCGAACGTGCGAGGTACAAAACACCCAGAGTTCTGCCCTCGTTGATAGTCTCGTGAGAAAAAGGTTTAAAACCATACTTGACATCTCCAATGGCTTTTACAGCCATAACCTGTCCTCTATTAGTAGTCAATGGACAGCCTTTACTCCTGGTGGCAAACAAACAGTTTAAAAGATTAGCCATGGGCTACAAAACCAGTCCTGGAGTCTTTGCCGCACGTGTAGTCTCTCTGTTGGAGAGCATTGACCCTGATGCGTACTTGTATGTTGATATTTATCTCACAGACGGCGAATTATGGCCACATCTGTGTCGCGTTGATCGCATCATTGTTATGTTTGCGGACTTCGGTTACAAATTTAACATTGCAGAATCATACATTGCAGAGTATACAGTGTTTTTGAGCTATGAACTCAACAACGTAGGTCGAGGTTTAGCACCTCATTTCCTGGAGAAATGCGCATGTTTGCGCGCTCCCACAACTCTGGAAAAACTACAATCTTTGCTGGGTTTTTTGAATTTCGGGCGTACTTACATTCCCGATTATGCCCAGCGTGTCAAGCCGCTATATGCCTTGGTACAACCGACTTTTTCCAAATCGAGCTGGCTGCCAGAACATTCAGCTATCCTGCAATCTTTGCAGGCTGATCTTCTTGCTTCTAAATACTTATTGACGCCTTGATAACCACACTAACCACGTAATAAGAATTGTGCCTGGTGCAGTGGGTTTCATGTACTTAACGTTTAATGAGGGAGACACAGTCCCTATTGCTTACAAATCACACTTGCAGACTAGTCGAAAAAGTTGACACTGCAGTGCAGGTGGCAATTCTGAAAGAGAGAGCGCTGTCGCAAGGGAAATGCATGTTGGTTGTCACACAATATCCTGCCCTTGAGGCAGTGACGAAAGCCAGTGTACCGAATTCAAAAGCTTTGCATCCACGTTGGATACAATGGGTCACTTCTTTGACGTCTCCGGATGTCACTTTCATCTTTGAAATGCACTCTATGCAGGAGCCCCGGCCAAACACCTGAAACAGCTTCAACGCATCGAGAACGCCTCTGCACACCTGATCCTCGATATCCCTTGCCGCAGCCACATCAGACCCCACCTGAGAGACCTACACTTACTCCCTGTCAACAAGAGGGTAACCTTCAAACTCCTCACCCATGCACACAAGGCACTCCACAACACCGGACCAACGTACCTCAACAGCCGACTCAGCCTCTACTCCCCCACCCACCAGCTCCGCAGACCGCGCCCTCGCCACCGACCTCGCATCCGAAGAGTGACCGCCGGCGGCAGATCATTCTCCCACCTAGCCGCCAAGACATGGAACACCCGCCCCATCTGCCTGCGGCAGACCTTCTGACCTTCAGAAGACTTCTCAAGACCTGGCTCTTCGAAAAGTAGCAGCCCCCTCCCCCCCAGCGCCTTGAGACCCTTGCGGTATGTAGTGCGCACTACAAATGCAATGATTTATTGATTGATTGATTGGATGCCTCATTGCAGACTCAGGAGTATTTGCAATATGAATTTGTTCATCCAGCTCCTCTGTCTTTGCGCCCGCTTGAGGAATACCATTGTATCAATTACAATGACGGTTCGGCGCAAGCGGCGACGAGTTCTAAGTACGCATATTCAGCGGCCTGCGCAATAGTGGCTGGTACTTTGGTGAATGGAGAATTCAAGTCTGATGTCGTGCATACGCAGACATTAGGTGATTGTACCGCTCAGTTGGCAGAGCTACGTGCTCTGGTGCTTGCACTGGAGTTTGCTGATCCTCGAGTAACTACTCTTATTGTGAGTGACTTTTTACTGTGTTCAGTCTTTCAACGACAATTTATTCTTTTGGTCTAAAAATGAATATCGTGATTCCAAAGGTAGCACAATCAAACATAAAATGCTTTGGGTACGAGTCGTAGAACTTCAACAACGACTGCCCCTCGTGAATGTACTTCACACTCTTGGTCACCAGCGCGTAGGTGTCCACGCTGTTGGCAACAGTTTAGCTGACGAAGCAGCGAAAACGGCAGTGGCAACATATCTGGTAGCAGCAGTTACAAGATCCAAAAGTAAGATTGATGATGACATCTTGGCAGCTATTGCTGCTACAGAGAAGGGCGATAATTACCCTAGAGGTTTCCCTTCCAAATATTCTTATCATTTAAGTCCTGATAAAGTTCCCTATGTGAGAATTAACGACGTTGGTGACAGATTGATTCCCAACGCGGACTGCAGGCTTTCCTTGATAACAGCTGCTCACAAAGGTATGGCTTCTGCCCATGCAGGCGTCTCTGCGACTGTTACTCTCTTACAACAATGTTAATGGTGGCGCGGATTGTATAAACAGACTCGTGCTTATGTCCTCAATTGTGACATTTGCCAGCAGATTAAACCTTCGACTGCTGCGCGTCCACCTCAAACACAGTTGTACATATCTAATAAACCACTTGGGTGTGTTTATTTGGATCACTGTGGTCCTTTCTCCTCTGATACTGCGTATAAGTACATCTTAGTTGCAGTGGATTCGTGCACACGTTTTCTATGGGTCTGGCCGCAAAGGAGTGCTGATGCTCGAACTGTCATCAGGGATTTGCGTGTCTTTGTGGGAATATTTTGCATGTGGTACCCTCCATTCAGACCAAGGTCCATTGTTCGCCTCTAAGGCGTACAAGGATGCCATGAGAACTTTGGGGGTCCAAGTCAAATTTTCGTCTCCATGCCGGCCTGACGGCAATAGTGTTGTGGAGTGATTGAAGCAATCCCTGACAGCTAGGGTTTTGGGTACTGGCAGGAACTGGTTGGCCCATTTGTATAGCGTTCAACGTGCACTTAATAATCTCCCTAGAAGGTCTCTGGGTGGGCTGACCCCATACGAAATACTCTTTGGCAAAAAAATGTTTGTCCTGGACCTTGATGGTCTAGACATGGCGGTGGCGTTCGCACTCTTTGACGTAGATGATCATTCTGCTGTGTTACAGAATCTACAAGAGACCCGAGACAGTCTTGCAAAGGAACACTTGCCCTCCACAACTGATGCTGCACTTCAGATTCCGGTAGTTGGCGGACTACCTCGAGTTTGTGACCTGGTCCGTGAGAAGGTGGAGAACAAGAAGGAGTTCGGCCCCTCTTATCGTGCACCGGTTCCAGTGCTTGGTGTGCAGGGTACAGGAACAGTCATTTTACCTCCACTTCCTAGTCACAAGGATAACCGATACATCTCCACTGACAATGTCAAACTACAACGAGTGGCCGATTCTTCTTAGTATGACTCCAACGGTCTCTTGTCCAGCAATGCTGAGAAGGAATATGCTACTTACCAGTATGCATCTGTTCTTGGCATGTAGAGCTGCAGATCTATACACTGTGCATAGATCGCCATCTGGTGTTGGGCCCGGATGTTTGCAGTACGTTTTTCCTCTTGGAAAGTCTTTGGAAGTCACGAGTTTGGTGACTCCTCCTTTGGTTGGTATTGCGCATGGGCTTCGGCTCCATCCTCAGATTGTTTTTCGCCAGCAGGGAAAGATGGAGCGTAGTAATAACAGTAAAGAAACCCATGTGTGTTGTATCTAAATAAGATATACTGGAACGGATACAGGTAGCCGGGGAGGCGGGTGGGCGTGTATAGATCTGCAGCTCTACATGCCAAGAACAGATGCATACTGGTAAGTAGCATATTCCGTTCGAGGCATATGAGCTGCAGATTATACACTGTGCATAGACTATATAGCAGTACCCAACCCTAGCGGCGACCACCGGCATCCGTTGCAGTTGTTTGGAACAGTGTTTTTAGTACAGCCTGGCCCACACTAGCTTGTTGCTTGGTTTGCACATCTACACAGTAATGTTTTGTGAAAGTGTGCGGTGTGGACCATGTCGCTGCTTTGCAGATGTCATCTAATGGTATGTTCCCTAGAAAAGCCATAGAAGCCCCTATCTTCCTTGTAGAGTGGGCTTTAGGGGGAACAGATAGCGTTCGTTTTGCTTTGTGGTAGCACATCTGTATGCATTTTACAATCCACCTAGCTATCCCTGATTTAGAAATAGGGTTGCCTTTATGTGGTGGAGAGAAAGAGACAAATAGCTGTTTGGTTTTTCTGAAAGGTTATGTTCTTTGGATGTAGTAAAGTAAGGCCCTTTTAACATCCAATGTGTGCAAAGCCCTTTCCGCAACGGTTTGAGGTTGTGAGAAAAAGACTGGTAATTCTACCGACTGGTTTAGATGGAAGGGAGAAATGACTTTGGGTAGAAATTTTGGATTGGTGCGGAGAACAACCTTGGTCTGATGCATTTGAAGAAAAGGTTCCTGTATAGTGAGTGCTTGTATTTCACTAACCCTTCTAAGGGAAGTGATGGCCACTAGAAATGATGTTTTCCATGTGAGAAATTGCAGCTCACATTTATGTAATGGTTCGAAAGGGGGTCCCATTAGCCTTGTGAGAACTATATTTAAGTTCCAGACAGGTAAGGGTGGTACTCTGGGTGGAATGTCTCTTTTGAGGCCTTCCATAAAGGCTATGATGGCAGGCACCCTGAAAAGTGAAAGGTGCTGCCTGTTTTGTAAGTAAGCAGCAATTGCTGCGAGGTGTAACCGGATGGATGTATATGCTAGGTTACACCTTTGTAGATGGAGCAAGTAACATATGATGTGCTGTATGGACACATTTAGAGGGTTGATTGTGTTGTTGTGGCAGTAAACAACAAATCTTTTCCACTTTGCAGCATAGCATGCCCTAGTAGTAGGGCGTCTAGCTTCCCTGATAATATTCATGCAATCAGGGGGAAGGTTAAGGTATCCGAATTCTAGGACCTCAGGAGCCAGATCGCAAGGTTGAGCTGAGCTGGGTCCGGGTGCCTGATCTCTCCATGGTTCTGGGTTAGGAGGCATGGTGAGAGGTGCAGCTTTTGGTGTGGTACTACCGAGAGTTTCAGCAGTGTGGTGTACCACGGTTGTCTGGCCCATGTTGGAGCTACTAGGATCAGTGTGAGGGAATGCTGTTGTAGCTTTCGCACCACTAATGGAATTAGTGGGAGAGGTGGAAAAGCGTATGCAAATTTGTTTGACCAGTTCATCCATATCGCATTGCCTTTGGACAATGGGTGTGGGTATCTGGCGGCGAAGCTTGGGCATTTTTTGTTTTTGTGGGTGGCGAATAGGTCTATCTGTGGATGCCCCCACTTCTGAAAGAACGGGTGAAGAACCTGTGGGTGAAGTTCCCATTCGTGAATCTGTTGTGTTTGCCTACTGAGCAGATCTGCCACGGTGTTTTGGACTCCTGGGACGTGTTGGGCCAGGAGAAAGATTTACTGCGGAATTGCCCATCTCCATATGCTCTGTGCTAATTGAGAGAGCTGTGGAGAGTGTGTGCCCCCCTGTTTTTGAATGTAGTACATGGCAGTCATGTTGTCTGTGCGAATGAGGAGTGCCTTGCCTGAAATCTGCGTCTGGAAGGATTTTAGGGCTAGGAAGATTGCCAGTAACTCCAAATGGGTGATGTGGAGTAACTTCTGTTGCGACGTCCATGTGCCCTGTACTGTGAGATGTAACAGATGAGCTCCCCAGCCGGAGAGCGATGCGTCTGTTAGGATTATTTGTGGAACCGGGTCCAGGAACGGTCGACCTTTGGAAAGGTTTGTGGTGTTCCACCACTGCAGAGAGCGATGGGTGCGACAGTCCACCAACACCAGATCTGTCAGTTGCCCCTGGGCCTGGTTCCACTGGCGCGCTAAACCCTCTTGGAGTGGACGCATCTGGAGTCTTGCATGAGGCACTATGAAAATGCAAGAGGCCATCATCCCTATCAGTTGCATAAACACTCTTGCTGGAAGAGAGTGTTGAAGTATGAATTTTTGACGCAGAGCCTGTAGGTTTGCAATCCTGGCAGGATTGGGATAGGCTATGGCTTTTGAGGTGTCTATGGTGGCACCGAGGTATTGTTTTGTGTGTGATGGTACCAGGTGGGACTTTTGGTGGTTCACCGTGAAACCTAGCTGGTGAAGTAGCTGGATTGTATCGGCGGTATGGCGCACACATTGGTGGTAGGACGTGGCTTTTATTAGCCAGTCGTCCAAATATGGGAAGACGTGAATGTGCTGTCTGAGGTGTGCCGCCACTACTGCTAGGCACTTGGTGAATACCCTTGGGGCTGTTGTGACCCCGAACGGGAGCACCTTGAACTGGTAGTGTTGCCTGTCCACTACAAATCTGAGGTACTTTCTGTGAGCATGGTGTACTGGGATGTGAAAGTATGCGTCTTTCAGGTCCAGTGTGGTGAGAAAGTCGTTCTGGGAGAGGAGTGGAAGAACCTGTTGAAGGGTTACCATGTGAAAATGGTCTGAATGTAAGTGTTTAGAGGTCTGAGATCTAGATTAGGTCGTAGAGTCTCGTCTCTTTTTGGAATCAGAAAGTACAGGGAGTAGACCCCTAAATTTTGTTGATTGATGGGGACTTGCTCTATGGCTTGTTTTTGCAGGAGGGAGATTACCTCCTGTTTTAGTAACGTGGCATGTTCTTGAGACATTGGGCGTTGCCTGGGTGGAATGTTGGGGGGGGGGGGGGGGTAGATGTTAATTCTAGGCAGTACCCTGAATGAATAATTTGGGTCACCCATCTGTCTGAGGTGATTGTCTCCCAGACGTGAAGGAAATCTTGTATTCTGCCCCCGACCGGAGTGGAATGGTCTGGAGGGAGCGGGGGAAAGTCATTGGGTAGGCGGTGTGGCAGAGCGGGCGGTATTTGTCTTGCCTCTGCCTTTATTATTATTGCCTCTGTAGGCGCCTCTTTGATAACCCCTTGTGAAGGTAGACTGAGGAGGGGATTTATAGGACGTGGATGCACTATCTGAGGAGTAGCCTCTACCCGTGCCCCGAAAGGAAGAGCAGCGAAAGGAGCGCATAGGAGTGTGTGACTGTAGGGCTCCCATGGATTTCGCCGTATCAGTATCTTTTTTCATCTTTGAGGGCTTCATCAACTTTTGGACCAAATAAATGTTGTTGATCGAATGGGTGGTTTAATATGGAGGCTTGCACCTCCGGGTTAGAACCGGAAACTCTTAGCCAGGCGTGGCGACGGAGGAGCACACTGGTGTTTATGGCCCTGGAGGCTGTATCTGCCGCATCTAGGGCACAGCGTATAGAGGTATTAGTTATAGTTTTTCCCTCTTGAATCAATTCATTAGCCCTATTTCTGTATTTTTCAGGGAGATGGTGCATGATGGTCTCTAACTCATCATAATGCGCTCTGTCGTATCTGGCAAATAGCGCTTGAGTGTTGGCGATACTCCATATATTGGCGGCTTGTGACGCAGTGCGCTTCCCTGACGCGTCTAGGAGCTTGGACTCTTTGTCAGGTGGTGGTGCTTCGCCTGACGCCTGAGAATTTGAACGCTTCCTAGCTGTAGATACCACTAAGGAATCCAGTGGTGCAGGGCCTTTAATGTATGAAGGATCTGTGGGGGCGGCTTTATATTTTTTCTCTATACGTGGGTTTAGGACCCTAGCCCTGACTGGGTCTTTAAAAACCTCCGGTGCATGTTTGATTACTCCTTTTAGCATAGGTAGTATTGCAGTAGAACTATGTGCAGTATCGAAGGTGTCTAGGAGAAAGTCTTCCTCCACTGGGTCAGTATGTAGCTCTACTCCGTGATAATGTGCCGCCCTCTGTAGCAGGTGGTGAAAACCTAACGAGTCTTCTGGTGGGGATGGCCTAGATGGATAAAGGTCATCCTGTGGGACATCTGGGATGTCCGGATTGTTATAGTCATCCCATGGGTCTGGGGATCCAGTAGGGGTGGGGTACATCTGCTGGATCATAGTAAGGGTCCCCATGATCATCATGGTCTGGAGACAGGGTCGGAGAGCGATGAGGAAGGGGTGGAGAAGGTGGAGGTGGGGAGGGTGGAGGGGGTGGAGGAGGTGGGGAAGGCACTCTGAAAGGGGAGGTAGCAGTGTCCTTCCTCTTTGGAGGTGGAGCTGGTTTGTCCAAATGTCTCTTTTTTGAAGACAGTGTAAAATGTCCAGTTTTTGGATCCTTGGTAAGTATCTTTTGTAGAGGATCCGGTGTGAAAAGTTCTTGCGACACTGGTTGTTCGGTCGGCGCCGAGGTTTTCGGGGCCGACTGCTTTTTAGGCTTGTCTGTGCCGTGCTTTTTCGGGACCTCCGATTTTTTGTTCGGTGCCGAGAGAGGCTTCGGCACGGGAGTGTCGGCGCCGAGGGCCTTATGATGTTTGGTCGGCACCGAGAGGGCGGGTTTCGACACAGAGGGCTTTGGTGCTGGGCTCGGTGTGGAGGTGGAGGCCGATTTTTTCTTCGGTGCCGAAGGGTGTTTTTCGCCACCGCTGGTAGGCTGGCTCGAGCCCGAGCTGCCGGAAGGCTTAATAGGCTTCTTTACCGGGCCCTAAGGTGGGGTGTTAGAAGCAGTGTCCTTGGTCTTGCCTTGGCTCGAAGGCAAAGGCGTGACCGAAGCCTTTTTGGGTATCGGCGTGGGTGAGGGAGGGGGTATGGTACTCACGACCCTCTGCGCCGGGGTGATGTCCTCTACATATGAGTCGTCGGCCTCGGAAGCACTGACAAGGTCGTCGTCATCTTCTTCGATATTCTGCTGTCCCGGAGCTTCGACATCGTCCCCGAAGATGTCGACTGGAGCGGAGGTCATGTTGCGTCTGGCCCTTCGATCTCGAATAGTCTTTTTCGATCTAAAAGACTTGCAGGCACGACAGTCTCGAGCCTCGTGTTCAGGGGAGAGGCAGAGGTTGCACACCTCATGAAGATCGGTGTGGGGGAATTTGGACCCACATCGAGGGCACTTCTTGAAGGGAGTTATTTCCATCAGCCGAGACCAGAGCCGGGATAGGCCCGAAGTCCGCCGCCGACGACCGGAATCGAAGAAGTGTCGAAGAGAAGGTGATTAAGATGATTTATTATCTGAAGAATCGATGAGCGAGGATTTTGCGTCGATCGTTGAACTGGAAAAGTTCGGAACCGGAGCGCAAAGTATTACATCCGAGCCCGATGGCGGAAAAAAACAATCTGAGGATGGAGCCGAAGCCCATGCGCAATACCTACCAAAGGAGGAGTCACCAACCTCGTGACTTCCAAAGACTTTCCAAGAGGAAAAACAAACTGCAAACATCCGGGCCCAACACCAGATGGCGATCTATGCACAGTGTATAATCTGCAGCTCATATGCCTCGAACATTCTGTTTTGGCTCCAGCAAATACCAACAGGCCAGACACTGCCATCGAGATGAATACAGTTACTAATCCTTTATTGACTCCACCGGCTGCTGGTCCCCATGAAGATACTGAGTATACCTATCCCACAGATGTGTCGTTGCCTGGTGTGCAATCAAGTGCAGTTGACCAGTCACGTTTTTCATTTGACACCAACTCTACAACATCAAATGCCCCATCGAAAATTTCTATTAAAAAAAAAACATTTTTTAATTCTCCCTTGGGCTTACATTTGGCAGGTGCTCATATCTATTTTTTTGTTCATGTCAATTGGATTTGTGGTTGTATTTTTTCGTCTAGTCAATGGACATTATCTTACAGAAAGATCTGCAATTAGATTAATTGATGGAACTTTGGCCCCCCACTCCTCATCACACATCATGAAGAAGAGGGACCAGACATTTGTTAACATTACTGCCTAGCCTGTGTTGGATGGGATTGTATGGGATGCTGTTACATTTCAAATTCATGGCCCCACAGAGGTGATTAATGTCCCCAATTTGCTTCGTGTTTCTATGGGGGATGTTGTGAAACAAAACATACGCTCTGATGATTGGGATGTCCAAGCCGTTGAGGCTCTTTTTTCTGATTTGAAATATTATGCTGCTTTTGATGCTGAAGATTTGTATTTAGATTCAGCAAATTATGGAGAATTGTTTTGCCACCAACGCTATGGCAATCATTTCCTGCATAAAGCGAATACATTTAGAAATTTCGTTAATTATACGCAATGGGAACATTGTCCGGCACCCATTGAAGGCAGCTCCAACACTTTAGTTAAAAAATTTTAAATATTTTATTGATTTCAGTGCATCTAAACCTGAAGCCTTTTATTTTAGAATGGCTGCGGTGTCAGCTTCCAAAGTTAGACTGACCTATACTAAATTATTGTATTCGAAGTCATTTGTGGATGACTTAGCTATAGGGGGCTATGAGCTGTGGAAAGATACCATTGATCTTAAATCTGTTTGGGGGGGTCTAAAAGCTGGCAAGTGCAAGGCTCCAAGGCTTTGCATCGTGCGTGCCTTATTCCAAACCATATGTTATTTTTGAATTCTACTGTTTTTCAGACCACCTGCTTTGGATTGGGTACTTCTAAAAAGATGAATTCCCCTACTATTCCTGATCTGGCTGCTTATCCGACCTGGGATAATCACACAGATATGTCTCTTGAAAAATTGCAGTCCTTAATTACTAATACATCCTTGAATATTTCCACCCTGGCTCCTCAAGGATGGTTATTATGGCAGAAAAGTTCAGAGTCTTGTCATCATCGTTTTCTGGGTCTGCTCCTCGGTTATACACAGGTTAGGGTACACCCACGTTTTGAATCTTCCCATTCGGTTACTACCTATTCAGTAGGAAACTTATGTCAAAATTGGCTTCAACACTCCACCTTGGCATCAGTTAAACTTCATTTGTCCAAATTAACTGATGATGTAGATTTGAATGATTTTGTTAAAGGCACCGTGGGTGGCAGGTCAAAAAGATGGGTGTATGCTATTTACAACGAAGTTTGGAAATGATCTCAAATTGAAGCTGCTTATAGATTAAGAGCTATTAATCAAGCAAATTTGAAAAAAGTGCTTGCTGTCATTGATAACAGCATTAACACCCTTTCTTCCAGAATTTACACATTAGATAATATTGTTTCATCTGTTGTGGATATTGTACAGGATGATATGTCTGTTTTATACCATGGTCAAAATCAATTACGTTCTATAATGCAGTTTGCATGGACTTTACAAACATTGAAGGATGGGAAAGTTCCCTGGGACTACATGAATACATCATCTTTATTCCTGCCGTTTAATCTGACTGGTAAACAACAGTTCATGTCCATGAAAGAATCAACATATTCACTATTGCATATTGAAAAGTTGGAACCTTTACCATTCTCTGTGGCCGAATCGAACTCAGCTGTTTGGCTTATTCATGGATTAATCACTCTACCTTTTCCATTGTTTAAGTTCAGTTCATGTATGAAACCCTATGCTTTAGGCAGATATGAACCACTGGGTACCGCTTTCCTACATCAAGTTTGGTCACTCCCATTTACATACAGGTGCATGAGAGAAGGTAAAGAAGTTTATTTAAAAGGAGAGGATTGCACTTCCACACCTGATCACTCAGTAGTTTGTAGGAACATCCAATTGCATGGCGCATGCAACGTTCACGCACCGGATTTAGCTTGCATTTTGAAGGGAAATCCTGTGCCAGCTATTACATCCACTTTCATGTTATTAGCTAACGGTAGTTATTTGCTTTTAAATAACGAGGCCTGCTGCGGGATGCTTGTAGGGATTCCGTACATTGTAACTGTCTCCCAACGAGTAGTTTGTTGTAAGAATGTCCTTTTCCCACCAGACTGGATGTCTCCATCTGGCTGATCATACCAACCTTGAAAGCAGAGTTCAACAAGATGAGCAGAATAAGGGCTCTATTGTCTCAAAAAGAAGTCGCTCAGACTTCCTCGCGAGAAACATTTGTCCTTCGCGTAGCAAACACCCACACCAAGGTGCACACTCTTTTAAATACTGATCTCCCCCTTCATTTCAGTGCTCTGATTCACACTATATTCAATGCCTCTTCAACAATTGGCTTGGTACATTTTTTCAAAATTGTGGGCTCCGGCCTTGTGACCTTGCTCCAAACAATATTTGGTGTGACACAGGCATTCTTTCATTCTATTTTTTCTAGCGTCTTCGGCGGGCTTCCGTTAATCTTCGCCTTGACTACTGGTGTGCTGCTGTTGATTTGTTTGC
Source organism: Triturus cristatus (assembly GCF_964204655.1). Lineage (NCBI taxonomy): Eukaryota > Metazoa > Chordata > Amphibia > Caudata > Salamandridae > Triturus > Triturus cristatus. Next base: position 575,613,059 of record NC_140584.1, read on the forward strand.
TCCGCAATGGCTGCACGATCTATGCAACACGACAGCTCCTCCGGCTGCTCCAACTACGCACCCGGATGCTTGAATACTATGGAACACTACCACTGGCCACTTTGAGCGTAGCCTGTGGATTATCCTTCTGGTTCTCATACTTTACCTGCGTGCAACCTGTTTTCCATTGCCTAGATTGTCCATTCGAATGGGCTCTGGATTTGTGCCTGTTGAACACGGCGTCTCCTGCCCCGGATTATGATCGACTAATGAGTCCCTTAGTGGCTCATGAGTTGGAATGTTCTGGTATCGGGATTATGGCCTGTGGAGCTGCGCATGGAATCCTAGGGAATTAGGATATATATGCTGCAGCCCATGACTTCCTGGCGCGAAGTTATCTTGAAGAACACGCAAGTTGTCCTCTAATGGGGCTAGAGGCTCCGATTTTCGAAGAACATGTATGTTCATTTACTTTATTAGACTGGATGGCGGAATCATTTACTGACTGCTACAATGACTTCCTTTTGGAGGCTGTTGCAACATACTGTGCCTACAAGTTCATGGATTAAATTGGCAGTTCTCCATCTTCCGACGTACTAACTGTTGGACTTGGCCCTTCTGGCAGGTTCACCCCTGAACTTTTTTTGCTTTTTACTGATGACTTGGTGTGGTAATTGTTTGGTCTCTGCGCACTTTCCCTGTGTCCCAGGGTAAAGTGCGTGCGTGCTCTGAGTGTATGTGGTGAGATAGGCCTGCCCTCCCATAGGAATGCATGGGGAATGCATGTGTCCCTAGTAGTTCCTGATGCGTGGGGTGTGCAGGCCCGAGTTTGGTATGTGCGGACTCGTGGGAGTGAGTGCTGCGCGATGATGTGTGTGGCGTGCATGTACCTAGTGTGGAAGTGCCACTTCTAGAAGTGGGCACTTCTGTGTGCAGTGTGTCTGTCGCGTGATTGGCTGGTCATGTCATGTGACGGGCTAGGGATTCCCCAGAGTCAGGATGAGTCACCCAGTGGTGAATGGGGAGATCAGCAGCTAGATGGGTGGGAGGAGTACACCTGGGTCCTGAATAGGACAGGGTTTTCCACACACAATGCTGGCCCCGCCCCCTGCGGTGCGACCGACGACCCTAGCCCTGCCAATGAATAGAGTGAGGGGCTGAGCACATCAAGGGTGCTCCCCAACCAGCTGCGACTGGTTTTCCCCCTCACCCTGAACCCAGAACAAAGGGGTTTTGCTGTATAAGAATGGGGCTGTGTCCCCACAGAAACTGTTCTCTGCCAGGATCTTACCTGAGGGGGGCTGCTGCTGCTGCTGGACCAGAGGACCGCCACTTGGACTACCTCCCTGCCTGGAGGCCCAGTGAGCTGGCTCTGGGCCTAGCCTTGCCCCCCCACCCCTGCCCTGCTGCATGCAGGGAAGGACTTTGCTGGACTTTTGTGGCTACTGGCACCCCTAAGCGCCTGGGAGCGCTTTTATCTTGCAAATAGCGCTAGGAGCGCTTTTTATGGTACCCCCAGCGCTGCCAGAGCGCTTTTCCTTTGGCCGTAGCGCTAGGAGCGCTTTATTTGGGGAAGCCGGTGCCCACCTGGCGTTTGACCCGTCTTTGCGGATTTTAAAGCCTCCTGGCAGGTGCCCACCCTGCCAGGGACATTGCCACTCGTTGGCGGGTGCCCACCCCGCTTATTTGATCATTTACGTTGCGGGTGCCCACCCCGTTTATTTCCCCTACGTCGCGGGTGCCCACCCCGCGACGTGAAACTGTTGCCGCGATCTAAAAATCACCGCTGCAGCCCGGTCCGGGCTTAGAGAGGAAGTCAGGCAGTCCTGGTGCTGACGTGGGCGGGGCTTGGCCCAGCGTGACGGGAGTTCCGGTTATCTGCCCGGGAGCGGAAGAAGCCAGCGGAGGACAGCGGAGCTCCCCTGGGGAAAGGAGAGTCCCGCGCTGCCCGACGACACGAGCAGGAGGCAGAAGGGAGCCCACCCCGCGCACCTGCAACCGCCGACCAGGTGAGGAGGGGCCCGGGGGGTGAGAGAGAGCCGGGGCACGTTTCCAGTGCCTGCCCTCCCCCCCCCACCCCCCCCCACGGGGATCCCGAGGAAACTGCCGGTGTGCTCCCGCCGAGGAAGGGGGCCATCAATATTGTAGAGCGTCCCCAGAGTGGGACTCGCACCAACAAAGGGGGCATATTCGTTTTAGAGCCCGTGAAGGCTCCAACGACTGGGCACGTTGTCCTCGAGCCTAGAAGGCTCCCACGTACTCGGGGGCATTGTTGTAGTTTCTGAGCGCGTGGCGCTCCAACGACGGGGCAAGGTTTGCGAGAGCCCATCGAGGCTCCACCTAAAGGGGGCACCAGTTGTTTCGTGACGGGGCGGCCCCAGATGGCAGCGGGTCGCTCCCCCCTTGCCCCACAGTAACGTTTAGGGCCACGAAGGCTCTAGGGGGCATTTTAATTGTTTTAGAGCCCAGGGAGGCTCCACGGGAGCAACAGAGTTGTTTTAAAGGGCACAGTGGTGCCACGCTCATTCCTCCAGCTGCCCAGCACTTAGTGGGCAGCTGCAACGTTTAGGTTGGGAACTCTACGCTCTTGGCTTGCGCAGCTGGCGCAGCCTTATCTGGACAAGGTGTCCTAGCCCCAACGAGGCCAGTTGGCCTAGGGACTGCCACAGATAGTGGCTAATGTGAGTTTTTGCACCATTGTTCCTTTCCTGCACCTCTGAATGTGTTTATGCGTCATGTGCTTTGCTTTACACCTCTGAATGTTATGCATCATGTGTTTATGTGCTTAGACCCCTACAGGTATTGTGATACTTAGGTGGTTGTTTTCTCCCTAACACAGGTGGTGCTAGTGAGGTCCTGATTCCCTGCGCAATATTTTCTTAAAGGTGGTTAGGGTTGCGCAGGTGGTACTTACCTGATGCTAGTGTGATGACGCTGAGGTCATTATTGCGCCAGTAGTTACTGGTTGTGTGCTATATGTTCTATTTTTAGTGCTACAGTGATTGTATGTGCTATGTTCTAAAATATTATTCCTACGTTCTAAGTGCTATTTCTACAAAGTGCTAATTCCTGACAGTGGTCCATGTGGCCCTGTCCCCTGTATATATAATCCCTTGTAAATTCTGCCCGTGCCTGTTGGCACATTGTAGAGTGTGTGTTTTTATCTAATGTGTTGTGTATAATACAAAGGCTATTTTTATAGAATACCTTGTGTGGAGTTTCCTTTGTGGTGGGCCTTGGGTGTTGTTGCTGCGTGCGCACGCAAACGCTTTACACATCGCCTCAGGGATAAGCCTGTCTGCTCGTGCCAAGCTACCAAGGGGGTGAGCAGGGGTTATCTTTGGCGTGTAACTCCCCAGCCCTGACTAGAGTGGTGGTTTCTGTCTGGCTTTGGCGCAAGCCCTAGCCAACCAGAAATCCCATTTCTAACATTGGTGATCAGCGGTGGGATTTGGACTTGCGTTTGCGCTGTACCGCAGCGGCAACTGGTCGCACTACAAAACTCTGCATTTAGATAAATCACATGGTATAGGGATTATTGTTTTAAAATTGTTTTTAAATTGTCATTTCTTTGGAAATGTGTTTTTGTGCACTGTGAGTTAGGTGTCCCTAGCTCGGGAGGGTAGTTCATCCCCCTTAGTGCATTGTGTTTTCTGGATTCACCAGAGGGTGGGATCCAGTGGTGGCAGCGTAATAGTGTCCTGTACATTTGTCCCCCGCCCTGCGCCCAGAGTTGGTACCTGTGTCACGTGGTGGTCAGGTTGAGGAATCAGGGGTGGTAGAAACTGCCTTACCAGTCCGAGGGGAGGGTTGTGTGTGTGGATGAATGGTGTGTGGCACTAGGCAAGTGAGTGTGAGTTCTCTGGGTTAGAGAGCTTGCTGAATCTTTTTGTGAATTGTGTGCTCCTGTGTTAAACGCAGACCCCTAGGTTCCCTGTGTGATCTTTTCTCTAGAACGTCTGCCAGAATGGAGCCTGCTTTTGATCTCAGTGATCTAATTTATTACAGTATGCAGGAGTTGGAAAGGTTCTGTAGAGAGAGAGGCATAGGGGTGAGAGAGTCAGACACTATGTGTGAACTTAGGGGCCACATGATCCAGTGGGTTAAGAGGCAAAGGGATCTTGAGCGCAGTACGGAAAGGGCCCAGGCCTCACACCTGGAGGGTGGTGGGTCTGTGGGGAGCCCTGAAGATTCAGAAGAGGAGGTAGAGGATGACAATACCTGGACGCCAGTAGAGAGTGAGGACCCCATAGGTAGGGCGTCCCTTGCTGGGTCCAGCGTAGGAGGCAGCGCCTCATCCCTTTCCCTGTCCCCAGAGGAGTGGGAAGATAGGAGGAAAGAAAGGGAGCACCAGCTGGCGTTAGAGAAGCTCAGGTTAGAGCATGCTCAGGCTATGGCGCAGCTGGAGGCCAGGAAGCAACAGCGAGAGACTGAGTGGGTCTTGGCGCGGGAGAGGGTAGAGGAGGCTGAGAGGGCCTCCACCAGAGGCAAAGTAGCTCTGGAGGGTAGACTATCCCCTGCGCGCAGTTTTAATTTTCTGGACTCCCCAGGGAGGGTTGAGTCCAGTGGTAGTAGCGATGTAGATTCCAGTGTAGGAAATCCCAGTCCCCCCAGTCTGGTACCTGTTCCCCAGGAGGAGGAGTTAAGGTTGAAGTTCAGGGGCAGTAGGAAACTGTCTCACCAGTCTTGGGAGGAGTTTGTGGATGAATGTGAGGATGCCCTGTTTGATTGGATAAGAGTTCCCGCAGAAGCTGATTATGATAAACTGTGTGATCTGATTCTCAGAGAACACCTGCTCAATTGTTGTGCGCCGGGGTTGCGCCAACACCTGTTAGGGTGTGGAGTGTCTGCGCCATTTGAGCTTGGAGATGAAGCAGAGCGCTGGGAAAGGGCTAGAGGTTCTCTAGAGTCATTAGGGAGTGACTCCAAAAGTAGTGGGTCAGGTATCTTCCAGCCCAGCGTGGTGGAAGAGGCTCAGTGTAGCCCAGCTAGGTCCCAGGATAGCGAGGAGGGTGTAGGGGCTCACTGCCTGGCTCAGTGGAGCAGGAGTGAGAGGGTGACCGAGGGTCCCCAGACGCACGAAACCCTGCCTCAGGACTTGGATGGTTTCTTGAGGGAACACCAAGTTGGGGACCTAGGCTGTCCTGTTAGCCCATTTGAGGAAGATCTCCTGGTGAGTAGAGGACCTGGAGCACCTGTAACCAGGGCTCCTGTGGTTCTAGAGTCTGGCAGTACCGCTCCGGTAGGGAGGGTACAGGAGTCCAGTGTGAGGAGTGATTGGGGGATGAGTTCCCCAGTGGAAGAGCCTGTGGGTCAGGGACTACCCAGTTGGGCTAGGATCCCGTGTAGTGGCCAGGGTGGCACCACTTCTGTTCGGGGGATCTCCGCGCACTGTCAGGTGGACAGGGGACGGGAGATCAGCGCCAGACAGACAGTCGCTCGGCATATGTGTCCTTTGATAGCCTCAGGGGGATGGAGTGGAAATCCCCAGAAGTCCTGGAGTGCCAGGCAATTATTCCACCAAAGGTTCTAGGCCGGAGGTTGGGAGGCCAGGTTCAGGATCAGCCTGACCTGAAGGGTGGGACGTCTGTTACCAGCGTCCCGACCAGTTCTTCTTCCAGAGGTACCGCCCCAGTTGGTAGGGAGCAGGGCTCTGGAAGGGGGTGCAGAGGGTGGGAGAGCCCACCTCTGCCCCCGGTACAACCTGAGGAGTTAAACCCTGGGTTGGAATGGCGTTCTAGGTGTACCCCTCGCCAGAGGAGGAGGAACCCTAGGAGAAGAGGTAGGGGGAGGAGAGCCTTCCCTGAGACTCCTGGTCCGCCTGAGGGTGTAGACCCTAGGCTGGAGAACCAGTGGCAGTCTAGTCCTGTCTTTCAGAGAGGAAGAGTGGAGAATGGCCGCTATGTGCCAGGGGTTACTACCCCCCCACTCTGTGGTTAGGCAAAGACCAGTGGCACCTGGGTGGCCTAGGGCCTGGTCTTGGCCGCGGACAGCTTGGGAGTACCAGTGGGGTAGCCCAGTTGGTCCAGACAGTGGTGTTAGAAAGAATTCCATGGGTTCACCGTGGCGTAGAACCGGAGGGTGTCCCTGCAGTTGCGGGCCCGCGTCCGTGTTCTATCGCCCCAAGCAGGGAAGTCCATCACGGTGGTGATTGGTCTGCCCTGCGTTTTGGCTGGAAGGGGGTTGTGTTGGACTTGGCCCTTCTGGCAGGTTCACCCCTGAACTTTTTTTGCTTTTTACTGATGACTTGGTGTGGTAATTGTTTGGTCTCTGCGCACTTTCCCTGTGTCCCAGGGTAAAGTGCGTGCGTGCTCTGAGTGCATGTGGTGAGATAGGCCTGCCCTCCCATAGGAATGCATGGGGAATGTATGTGTCCCTAGTAGTTCCTGATGCGTGGGGTGTGCAGGCCCGAGTTTGGTATGTGCGGACTCGTGGGAGTGAGTGCTGCGCGATGATGTGTGCGGCGTGCATGTACCTAGTGTGGAAGTGCCACTTCTAGAAGTGGGCACTTCTGTGTGCAGTGTGTCTGTCGCGTGATTGGCTGGTCATGTCATGTGACGGGCTAGGGATTCCCCAGAGTCAGGATGAGTCACCCAGTGGTGAATGGGGAGATCAGCAGCTAGATGGGTGGGAGGAGTACACCTGGGTCCTGAATAGGACAGGGTTTTCCACACACAATGCTGGCCCCGCCCCCTGCGGTGCGACTGACGACCCTAGCCCTGCCAATGAATAGAGTGAGGGGCTGAGCACATCAAGGGTGCTCCCCAACCAGCTGCGACTGGTTTTCCCCCTCACCCTGAACCCAGAACAAAGGGGTTTTGCTGTATAAGAATGGGGCTGTGTCCCCACAGAAACTGTTCTCTGCCAGGATCTTACCTGAGGGGGGCTGCTGCTGCTGCTGGACCAGAGGACCGCCACTTGGACTACCTCCCTGCCTGGAGGCCCAGTGAGCTGGCTCTGGGCCTAGCCTTGCCCCCCCACCCCTGCCCTGCTGCATGCAGGGAAGGACTTTGCTGGACTTTTGTGGCTACTGGCACCCCTAAGCGCCTGGGAGCGCTTTTATCTTGCAAATAGCGCTAGGAGCGCTTTTTATGGTACCCCCAGCGCTGCCAGAGCGCTTTTCCTTTGGCCGTAGCGCTAGGAGCGCTTTATTTGGGGAAGCCGGTGCCCACCCGGCGTTTGACCCGTCATTGCGGATTTTAAAGCCTCCTGGCAGGTGCCCACCCTGCCAGGGACATTGCCACTCGTTGGCGGGTGCCCACCCCGCTTATTTGATCATTTACGTTGCGGGTGCCCACCCCGTTTATTTCCCCTACGTCGCGGGTGCCCACCCCGCGACGTGAAACTGTTGCCGCGATCTAAAAATCACCGCTGCAGCCCGGTCCGGGCTTAGAGAGGAAGTCAGGCAGTCCTGGTGCTGACGTGGGCGGGGCTTGGCCTAGCGTGACGGGAGTTCCGGTTATCTGCCCGGGAGCGGAAGAAGCCAGCGGAGGACAGCGGAGCTCCCCTGGGGAAAGGAGAGTCCCGCGCTGCCCGACGACACGAGCAGGAGGCAGACTGGAGCCCACCCCGCGCACCTGCAACCGCCGACCAGGTGAGGAGGGGCCCGGGGGGTGAGAGAGAGCCGGGGCACGTTTCCAGTGCCTGCCCCCCCTCCCCCCACGGGGATCCCGAGGAAACTGCCGGTGTGCTCCCGCCGAGGAAGGGGGCCATCAATATTGTAGAGCGTCCCCCGAGTGGGACTCGCACCAACAAAGGGGGCATATTCGTTTTAGAGCCCGTGAAGGCTCCAACGACTGGGCACGTTGTCCTCGAGCCTAGAAGGCTCCCACGTACTCGGGGGCATTGTTGTAGTTTCTGAGCGCGTGGCGCTCCAACGACGGGGCAAGGTTTGCGAGAGCCCATCGAGGCTCCACCTAAAGGGGGCACCAGTTGTTTCGTGACGGGCGGCCCCAGATGGCAGCGGGTCGCTCCCCCTTGCCCCACAGTAACGTTTAGGGCCACGAAGGCTCTAGGGGGCATTTTAATTGTTTTAGAGCCCAGGGAGGCTCCACGGGAGCAACAGAGTTGTTTTAAAGGGCACAGTGGTGCCACGCTCATTCCTCCAGCTGCCCAGCACTTAGTGGGCAGCTGCAACGTTTAGGTTGGGAACTCTACGCTCTTGGCTTGCGCAGCTGGCGCAGCCTTATCTGGACAAGGTGTCCTAGCCCCAACGAGGCCAGTTGGCCTAGGGACTGCCACAGATAGTGGCTAATGTGAGTTTTTGCGCCATTGTTCCTTTCCTGCACCTCTGAATGTGTTTATGCGTCATGTGCTTTGCTTTACACCTCTGAATGTTATGCATCATGTGTTTATGTGCTTAGACCCCTACAGGTATTGTGATACTTAGGTGGTTGTTTTCTCCCTAACACAGGTGGTGCTAGTGAGGTCCTGATTCCCTGCGCAATATTTTCCTAAAGGTGGTTAGGGTTGCGTAGGCGGTACTTACCTGATGCTAGTGTGATGACGCTGAGGTCATTATTGCGCCAGTAGTTACTGGTTGTGTGCTATATGTTCTATTTTTAGTGCTACAGTGATTGTATGTGCTATGTTCTAAAATATTATTCCTACGTTCTAAGTGCTATTTCTACAAAGTGCTAATTCCTGACAGTGGTCCATGTGGCCCTGTCCCCTGTATATATAATCCCTTGTAAATTCTGCCCGTGCCTGTTGGCACATTGTAGAGTGTGTGTTTTTATCGAATGTGTTGTGTATAATACAAAGGCTATTTTTATAGAATACCTTGTGTGGAGTTTCCTTTGTGGTGGGCCTTGGGTGTTGTTGCTGGGTGCGCGCGCAAACGCTTTACACATCGCCTCAGGGATAAGCCTGTCTGCTCGTGCCAAGCTACCAAGGGGGTGAGCAGGGGTTATCTTTGGCGTGTAACTCCCCAGCCCTGACTAGAGTGGTTGTTTCTGTCTGGCTTTGGCGCAAGCCCTAGCCAACCAGAAATCCCATTTCTAACACTAACACTAACGCTAATATTTTTACTTTTTATTTTTTACTCCTGATTGGGCTGTGTATCGCCCCTGAGAGATGTTTTAATTTTTTACTTTTTCCCCAACAAAGTTTTCGAACTTTCACTACCAATTATACGGATTAGCAATAGATGAAATTGGTTCGGTCTCACTCAAACTTGAACTCTGCGTTCCTACATTGCTTCCCTATTCTGTTCGTGGTCCGATCAAGGCAGGGTGTAGTGAAGGCAGGGTTTTATGTGCACACTCTGCTATGTTAGCATAAGTGCTTTAGAAGTTAAACGCCATCTTGCCACTTTGCTGCTTTTGCACACGAAACTATAGGTAGTTATTACAAGTAAAACTGCTTTCTTGCTTTTTCTTCACATGAGAACGGTTTGTTGTTCACATACCTAGACGTGCACCGTGACCTTAGTCTGAACACTGTGTGCAGAAACCGTCAAGGTCAAATAATGTATGCTGTCGAATTCAGGTTGATCGGCCCACGCTCTAGACACAACAAGCACACAACTGCAAATATCTGAAACTCAAGTGCCTTTGATATTGCATTTGCATGCATGATTCAGACACTTGGAGAAAACCTTTCCAGACACAGAGAGCAGAGCCGATCCTGTGATGTGATTCACCTAAGCCGATCTTTGAGGTATGGGGTTCCCCATTCAAACCTAGAGACCTTCTGTTAGTATATAAAACTAGCTTACTAGCCAGGGGAGGGTGGTTCACAAGGTATTATAGGACCTGTTTCCACTATCATTATAATATGATTTCTCCCTTCACTTTCTATGGAATTGTAACAATGCTGATGGTTTTATTTCTAATCATTTGTCTGCTTATGTTAGCCAAAGTACTGCACCTTAGAGCACGTAGCTAAAAATAAACATTTTAAACTTTTCAGTGTCTCTGATTACTCATGTTGTGGACTGATATGAGAATAACAACAAAAAAGTGTTTCGGATTCCCACCATTCCTGAGAGTATTCTAAGTCGCTTTTTCTGGGTTGTCTAATCATTGGTAGCTTCGAAATGATATGGAGAACGAATGAGACACTGATGCTAGTCGGTTAGGGGTTCTGGGTACTGAGGTGAGTTTTTGGTACACCACAATTCACAGAGGTCCTGGTTTCCTGTGCATAGTTCTGTGCATGAGCAGAATCCCCGCAACAGTAAATTAGATGGAGAAAAGTTTGTTCCTTCACGAAGCATTTATTATTCTGATGTTTGAAGTCCTACTCCCAATTAATATGCAATTATTCATCATTGTTTAGCCCAAAAGGGAACTTGTTTTCTCTTATGATGTACCAAGACTTTCTTTGTCTTAGCAATCGGATCCCGTCACCCCCTCTTTCAGCTTTGACAATGTGTTTGATCCCATAGCATGCCATTATTTTCCAAGTATCACCTTCATGATATTCCATTATATATTTTTCTCCTCCATATGATGGATCTCTATTCTATAGCTCTTATATGCACAAGCATTGGTTTCTTGAATAGGCTAATGGTACTTATTAGATATTGGAGACCACACTTGCATTCAAGGATATATAACATGAGTTGTCTCACGTGTTATCCTTTGCTGGATTCTGATACTTGGTCAGTTTTTATTTTTTATTTCTTTCATATTTTTGCCAATCTTACATGCTTTACATACAAAGCACTTATTGAAGCCAACCCTGGAATTAACTAATCACATCTTCATTTGTTTCTTTTCAAAGTGACTTTGTATTAGCTTGTCCTTCAACTAAGGTGGCTTTCTGTATGCAATTGACACAGTTGGTATTAATGGGGTTCCTATATCTGGATCATGTATTAATCAACTTCTTAGATATTTCTATCTATGCAGAAAACTGCAAATTTGAGACCACAGTACACAGAAAAGGGACATCCACCAACTCAGTATTACATGGCTCTCTGATTTCACCCACAACCTCTACTGCGAAGTATTCCCTATGGGGCTTACCCAAGACTAAAAATGAATTGTTCTACTAAGACTTCTGGAAAAACTGCCAGGAGACTTGGGAACGTTTCAAACGGATGGGTTTCCCCACAAAGATATTCGGAAAGTATAGACCGGGCGACATTGAAAGAGGGGAGAAACTAATTACTAAAATGGAGACCAATGAAAATAAAATTGAAGGATGAGGAAATACGACTCAGTCTAGCTTACAGTAAAGAGAACCAACAAATAAGGAAAATCTTTCAAAAGCACTGAGGCCTATTGATACTGATCCGGATATAGGAACGAGATTTCAGCAAAACATCATGGGCGGCAGGTGAGGGGCAACTTGATGATTTTAACGAAGTCTTCGTGAAGAGCCACGCTTAGTTGTAACGAGTGCAGAGCTGAGAGCGCATCCTATTTGCAATTAGGGACGGCACCCTGGTGAATGTGCGGCAGCCCATTCAGGGTAAATATTGTGAGGAAGGACTTCATGTTTTTCATCAGCATGTGGCAAATACAATCAGGTATTTCTGCATTTCTTGGAATAATGTCTACTATTGTATTTATGCAACTTTGAACACCAGCCATTAAACATGAATACCTCCATTTGGAGCAAACTGAACATTTTACATGCTGGTGTGGCAGCTGCAAACTAAGGATTTAACTCAGATAGCTAGCCCTTCCTCTATGTTGACATATGGTTCTCCAATGAGAGAACAGCTTTATAAATGTAAATGAAACTGTGAAAGTAGCATCTTCACTGCAGCAAGTATTGAGAAACGCATGTTTGCAGACACGCATCTACTTTCTGGAGAAATAAAGTCTAATTGACCCCACGAGTGCCAGACCTGCTTTTATGGGGAGTTTTGTATTTATATGCAGGTTCACCCTCACACACGGTGCACCCATCTCTAAAGAGTTCAGCAGCTTTGGTGGAACCTGGTAAAGAATTGTAATGCCTGCTGCAAAAACCGCTGCTTTTGGAGAAATATGGCTCATTCTGCTGACGACGGTCGGAGGTTATTGAACCTGAGGAATGATGGCCATTGAGCCAAATTCCTGAGGCGGTGGGCAATAGATTTCTGCAACACATTATCAGCGGCAGACGAGGGGCAACTTGATGATTTGAATGACATCTTTGTGAAGAGACACGCATGGTGGTAACATGCGCAGAACTGAGAGCGCGCCCGATTTCCAATATTGGGTAAATATTGTGAGGAAGGATTTCATATTTGTCATCAATATGTGGCAAATACTATCAGGTATTTCTATGTTTCTTCAAATAATGTCTACTATTAGTGAGATAATGTAGTTATGCAACTTTGAACACCAGCCTTTAAACATGAATATCGCCATTTGGTGCCAACTTAACATTGTACTTGCTGGTATGGTTCCGCAAACAAAGGATTTAACTTGGTTGGCAAGCCCTTCCTCTATGTCCACATATGGATCTCAATTGGGAGCACAGCTGTATAAATTTAAATGAAAGTGGCGTCTTCACTGCAGCAAGTATTGAGGATGATTATTAATCCCATGATTTTTTATGTATTTTTTGGGGGATTCTCCACATTCCATTGCCTAATCCCAGAGACCAGTGGCACTTCGCAAATTACAGGCAACTTCAATTAAAAAAGCGACCAGGGAATCCTTTGGTGATTTAAGTACCCCCTTTATTTCTTCATACAATAACGTGGGTAGCAAACACATTTTGGGTTCGTCAAACGCCTTCAACATAACCAACATACATATATATATTACAAAGTTTATTTTAATATGTTACCTACATAGGAAAGGGCTTGGATACAACATAAGGTAATCACTTACAGTTGCTTACTGATAAGTCCAGCACCTAAGGCAGAAGAGAACTATTGTTTTTGAAGATGCAATAATATAGTTTTCAGACCTGACCTGGCTTTAGCCTAGGGTTCTAGTGTAGGGTTGCCTATGTAAAAGGCTCACATTTAACCTACCTTACCGTAAATAAATGATATTTCGACATGGGGCTAGAAGGGAAATAGGTATGTGGGCAAAAGGGAGGAAATGTTAAAGCAATAGAGAAAGGTACAGACAAGAAATGAAACAGTGAGGGATGTATGTACATGCATAAGGAACAGAGGAGGGGAATACAGAGTAAGGCAGAGTTCTCTTGGGCACTCACATGATTACACTCCTCAATGCGATAGAGCTGTTCGGGGGTGCACTTCTCCAAAACAGGCTCCAGCAAGGAATAGGGGACTCCACCCACTTCCTCTATTACTATAGAATAAAGTAATAAATATATCATTACATGTGAATTACTTAGTGGAATAGTGCTTGTTTACTTTGTAGGCCTGTGTAAGAAGTCAGGAGTAAGTACATAAAGCAGCTTGTGGGTGTACGATTCAGTAAGTAGGTCAAAAAGTGGGAAGGTCAGTGAGATGTAGTATAGTGTCTAATTGCTGACTTTTGGAAACAGAGAAAGAGGGTTTAATTCCAACACATACATTCAAAACAACATTTGTCATGCTATACAAATTGCTTATATGCAGTGCCCAACAACATGCCATGTAATTTTAAATTGAAATGTGAAGTTGAAATTAAAAAGGAAATATGTAACAGCAACTTAGTAAAGTGTACATTTCCAGCCACCTTCATAATAAATCTCAATTTTTATAATTCTGTCTCAGCTGGATTCCGCACCATTCAGTTCTGCGTATTGTATTACAGCATTTATATAGCGCTACCTAACCTTATGGAGCGGCGCTCTGAAGCGCTTGCCTACATGGGCAGCCTGATCCGAAGTGTAGGGTGCGTGGTTGGACAGATGTTGTCTTTGTTTTGATCCTCTATGGGAAATGTTTGCACGTCGCGTGCGATGACTACTGAGATGTGGTTATCGGGTTATGGGAATCAGGGCATAGCAATGCGGTGGAGGATGAAGTGTGAGAGACAGAAGTGCGGTTTTATGGTTTCCAGTGTGCTGTAGCTTTGAACACCTCAGCTGGTTCGTTTGTGGTATTGTTAACGATTATAGTTTGCTTAGCTGGTTACTGCACAGTGTTGTCCGATCTAAGATTGTGTATAGCAGTGGTCCTAAGCTGGCAAGGGAGAGACGTGGAGAGATCTGTTGGGATGAGCATTGCTATTATCATCCCCTACCAGAGTGTCATTGTGAGATGTAAATAAGTAGTCAGTGTATAGATATTTGGAACCTGCTGTGGTGGACTCAAAATTGTCCAGCAGTGTGTGACAGATCTCTTCAGTTATTCTAAGCCTGTTCAATTAGTGATGTCTAGTTTTTGAATGTACAGTGGTGGTTATGGACAATCCTCACAGCAGATGTGACTTATGTGCAAGAAAGAGGTATAAGTCAACATTTGCTGCTGTCTGCTGCGTCTTCTGGTCTCAGTATTATTGTCTGCTATAACGGTTATATATGCAAGTACATAACATATGTGCCTGACAGCATCTATATCCTTCTCCCAGATGTCCATAGCTACTACGTTGAACGCAACAGGACTCCATGGAACCCTTCACCCATGTGTAACCTATTAGCGATCAAAGGTCCTGCTGATACAGGACACACTCTTTCACAATATCCAATCTAATGGCGCTCATAAAACAGTCTCCACCTTGGCTTCGGAAGAACACCTTTTTTTTTTTTTAACGGAGTTTTATACAGCGCGAACTTGACACGAAGGTATCTTGTATCAGAGCGCTTTTACATAGCGCCAGTTGTGTTACATGAGGACACATTTATTTTTTGTTAGCCACAGGGATAGTAAGTGATTTGCCCAGAATCAATGGATGTTCAGAATCATTGCCAAGAATCGAACCCGGTTCCCCAGATTGGAGGTCGACCGCCCTAGCCGTTAGGCCAAATCCTCTCCCCTTGTCCACCCTTCTGATGATGCTCTTTCCTGGATAGACCATTACCATTCTGCCTTGTCCTCTCCCAGGTTCCTTGGGAATTCGCCTTGCCCTTACCTTCCGGTTTTAAACCAGTCTGTGGAGAGTTGCTCTCCACTCTGGCTTAGAACCAAGCTGTTCTAGCCCCCTTGTGAACCATGTTAGCAACCACGTATCAGTTAACACTGCAAGTTCCTCTGGATCACCTTGTGTCAAGTTAGACAGATATTTCCCAAGTGAGGTAGAGTCACTCTGTCATTAACTGATTCAGGGAAAGAAAATTCCTGGCCCACATTCCCCACACCCAATCCATAGTCTTGCAATACACCACAAATCCAAGCCTCCAACCGTATACAATTCCCCTTTTTACATTCCTTGAACCTCTGAAAGTACTGACCTGGGACCAGCCCAAACCTTCTGATCAGAGCTTCCTTCATTTGCTCATAGACCATGTGATCTGCCACAGGCATCCTTCCAATGACGGCTGTCCCTTCCAAAGGTAAGCAGATCAATAAAGTGGCTGCCTTAGTAACCACATTCAAAACCCGTGCTATTCAAGAAAACTCAAAGCTCAAACACCATTCAAAGATATCCTGTTCTTCCACATATATATGTAAAAGTGCTCTGGGAACTTAGGCCACCACTTGGCCTAACCTGCAGGTGGATCGGTGTTTTGCAAATGTAGCTGTTTCCATCCTAAGCTTCCCCCTCTGAAGTGCTAACCTTTCCTTCTTCCAGCTCTCAGACATGGTGCGAAGGACTAATCCCAACCCTGTGTTATCCATTATTTACTGAGAAGACGGTTTGTGTAAATAAGCTGGACTTATTGGGAGGGCCATAGGTCACCTTTAGTTTGAGATGCTGCTGCTAAGATAAAGAATGCTTTCCGCAAACTTCTTTTCTTGGTGGCTTGGGTGAACCATGATTTTCACCAAGATTCCCAAACAATAAAAAAACAAGCGTCTCTACCCGTTTAGAAGCCCCACTGAGCTTGTGTTCCTCAAGGTCATCAGGGTCAGGCCTATTGGCTTCTTCTTTCAAGAAAGTCTGAAGCTTCCTCAAAGCGTTCAAAGATCAATTTAACAGCTGAAGCTATGACGCTTCAGGCCCAATAAACTGGCTTCTGAATTAGAAAGGTTTTGGGTTCTAGGTGTTAGACCTTTGTAGTGTTAATATTTGTTAGCCTTTAAAGACCGATTACAAACCTGATATTTGTCATTCAAGAAAACTTCCAGTTGCAAGAATCATATTGAACAATCGCTGGCAATGCCAATAGGCCTGGTGTGCTATTTATGTTGAACGCAATAATTTATGTTTTGCTGTTGTACAATCTAAATTGACTAGACACAAGTACTTCCAGAATTAGAATCTAACTAATACAATAGAATTGTTAATCTTTTGTTTTAAATGAA
Organism: Triturus cristatus; assembly: GCF_964204655.1. Lineage (NCBI taxonomy): Eukaryota > Metazoa > Chordata > Amphibia > Caudata > Salamandridae > Triturus > Triturus cristatus. Next base: position 575,629,293 of record NC_140584.1, read on the forward strand.
ATATTACTTGGGGTCAATTTTTTAAATATTAGAAATGTAAGTCTACATTAGCATACATTTGGCAAAGTAAAAAGGTAGAAGAGTGTTAGCAGAAAGGCGATAACTATTTGAGTTTTTTTTCCCTAGCATCGAGCCATTGGTAAACACTGAGGCAGAAATGTAATTTATTCTGTGTTAATGTTTTGAGGTAGAGAGAGGTTACTGTGAAAGTTAGTATGCTGTTAGTTCTGTGTTACTGGAAAGGTAATTTTTAGTGTTATTAGAATGTTATGCTTGGAGTCTGTTGCTGTGTGACAGAGGGTGCGGGAATCCTTGCTTGTGTTACAGGGCAAAGGCTTAGGATGTGAGAAGTATAGGATTATTATGCATGTGTCATATTAGCTTTATCACAGGGTTCATAATTTATAGGATACCTCAACTGCAAAAGACTATTTTAAACTTAAGAGAGTAGCGTTAGATAATTTTTCAATGTATAAAATGTAACAATCAGAATATTTCCCTTTTTCCAAAAATTACCACTTCAGGGGTCAGTGTGAGATATAAACAATGCACAAGAGAAGTTAGGGTATACATGGTTGGAGAAGGATGGTAGGTTAGGTAATGGATGATGTTAAATAGGTTAGGTGTGGTAGGTTAGATATTTATGTTTGCTAAGTTTGGCAAGCGAGAAATGGCAAGTTAGGTAAAGCAAACAAGCCAACAGCTACAGAGGCTTGACCTCCAAAGCCCCATTCGGAACATTGTATATTGTATGTGTAGGTTTGTTGTGGTGATGTATGGTCTTGCCAGAGAGGTATAGCTGAACTCTCAAATAATAGTTATTATGAAAAGGAGTCTGAATATGAATTTTGCTTTGTATGTGGTGAACTTAAAAGGCATACACAGCAAAATATTGCATAGCAGATACTAAAGAAAACCTATGTATGGGATTCTTTCCCTTTTTAAGGAATACATATGTAAACCAAACAGGCAATCGCAACATGAAAGTAAAACAAAGAAACACACAAATGTGATTAGTGCTATGTCTTGAAGACAGGATAAGGCATCCAAAGAGAACACGCTTTCAAATAAAAAAAAACCTTACAGCAGCAAATAAAATAGGCTACAGTTTTCTGGGGTTGGGGGGTTGCTGGCAACTACTCAGAGGGACAGGGATCGCTTTACCCTTTGCGTTCTCTACGGCCGTAACAGGGATGACCCAAAGGTTTTTAATGTTCTTTATCGGAGTTGCATCTCAGGGCCCCACCTTATATTGTGTGTGTGGTGGTTTTAACGTTACACTGTGCCCTAAAAGGATTCAGCATCCCAGCTTGTGTCCACAGATCCGCTTTTAAATGACTTGGCCTGCCGGGGTAAGTACTGACTTCGGGGTGGGGAAGGGGCGGGGGGGACATACAGCAGTTAATATCCTAATATGCTTTGGCTGATCTTTGGCATATTAAGCATCATAGAGATCCAGAATTCATGTTTTATTCCACTCCTCATAAGGCCATTTTGATTAGAGATGTTTCTGGTCAGCAATATTTTGGTTTCTTTTTCCAAGATCACACGCAATCCAAGGGTCCTTTTGCACCATAATGCCTTGAAGTTGTTTATACTTGTTGATTCTACTCGGAAATTTGGCCCCTGGAGCTGGAGATTTGAACGCAGGGAGTTTCTCGATTTTCATTTACAGGGACAGCATCCCTCCCTGTGGTCTGGGATTCCCTTAACGCTTTTTGCCGAGGTCAGACTCTTCAATTTGCTTTTTATCAAAGAAGGGCGGCATTGGCAGAGGAAACTGTGATCCGACAGACTCTCGGGTCCGTGGAACCTGATCTACAAAACTGTGTTAGTGTGAGGGACCTGGTAGGGCTCGACAGATTACATATTTCGAGAATAGTGAGGAAATGGGGTGGATTTTATCATTCTGGGTAAAAGACAGACCTAATGTTTAGGAAAGTGCCCCTTCATGCATTGTTACCCCCCACTTTGTCCCTGATATCGGATGCAGAGTGACTGAAAGGCACTGGGAACCTGATTAGCAGAGTCCTAGTGTTCAGTGCTCTCCCTCAAAACTGTACCTTTGTTTCCACAATTGGCAAACCTCTGCTCACATATAGGTCCCTTGTAAAAGGTATCCTTGGTACAAAGGGCCTTGTGACCACAGAGAGTCTCCAAGGGCTGCAACATCCAATGTGCCACCTTCAGAGACCCCTCGCCTAACACATATAGACTGTAATTGCAGACTGTTTTGGTGCAGACAAAAACTAAAAGGCGGCAGGGCAGACATCCCTGTGTGCCATGCCCACAAATACTGCCCGTGGCATAGATAAGTCACCCCTCTAGCAGGCCTCACAGCCCTAAGGCAGGGTGCACTGTACCACAGGTGAGGGCATAGATGTACGAGCAATATGCCTCTACAGGGTCTGAGCCATTCTCAGACATTGTAAGTGAGGAAGCCATATTGAGTACATGGGCTGGGTGTTTGTCATTGAGAACTCTACGATGTCTTTGCTGAATAATAAGAAGTTTGGTATCAAACTTCTCAGCAGAATAAATCCACACTGAATCCAGTGTTTGGTTTATTTTAAAATACACTCAGAGGGCATCTTAAAGATGGCCCCTGAAAACCAACCAACTCCCTAGAGTACAACTGACTGGTCTGCACCAGCCTGCCACACAGACAGACATGTTTGATATCCTGATGTGGGAGTCCTTGAGGGTCAGGAATAAAGCCTGCTTCGGGTGGAGGTGCTTCTCATCTACCCCCAAGCAGGAACGGCATTCAAGGCAGTGAGCCTCAAAGGTTTCCTGCCCTTTGATATGCTGACCAGAGCCTCTCCAGCTAGTGGAGATGCCTGCCCCCTTGACTAAGCCCCACATTTGGCAGCAAGGTTGAAGGGAAAGTTAGTAGTCAGGAGAGGTTTGTCCCCCCTCTGCCAGGACCAACCTCAAGGTGCCCTGGACCGAGAGGACCCCCTCTTTAGGTAATCCGCCATCTTGAACGGAAGGATTCTAACCAATCAGGTTAGGAGATGCCCTCTCTTCAAAAGGAGGGGACACACAAAGGGGATAATCACCTAAGGACAAGTAGCCCATTGGCTACCATCTGAAAGTATCTGTAAAGCCTCTAAATTCAGTATTTAGGGGCACCCCTGAACCTTTATCCTCAGATTCATGAAACCTACGAAGAAGACGCTGTGCAGCGAAGCCTGAAGACGACTACTGACTTGGCCCCAGCCAACCAGCCTGTCTCCAGGTTTAAAGAATCTGCAAAGAAGACAACGCCTGTCCTGTGGACAGCGATTTCCAGAAACCAGAGGAAGACTGCCTGCTCTTCAACAAAGACCAGATCTCCCAAGGGACAGCAGCTCTGTCCAGAAGAATCCAACTGCAAGGACTACGGATCCAGCTGGAAACACGACTCTTGCCCACTCGGCACCAGACGCCCACGGCCCGAGTCTGAGGGGCTCACCTGTCCAGTGAAGTCTACCCAGTGATCCCGACCTTGATACCATCAGTGGCTGCCTGCCCTGGACCCCACAAAGACACCTGCAGCTTCATCACGAAGGGTCCCCTTGACCATGACCAGCTCTGGTAAAGAAAATCAGACACCTAAAGTCACCCCTGCATCTTCAGCCCCAAACTTTGGGGAGCCCATCCCTGAGTGCCTAGGCATCTACCGATACCTTTACTTACCTGCCCAGCTGTTGGTCACCTTCATCCAGCCTCCTGGTCCGAACCTGCAGCCTCTTTGTGAGACCGGGCACATGCAGCTGATTTGCACTATGCACCCAGCTGCCGCTGGGTGTATATTGTTGGTGCTGTCTTGTGCACCCCCGCCACCCGTGCCTGCTTTAACCCCAGGGCCTGTGCCCAGAAACTGTGGGTACCTACCTGCAACCAGCACCTCTTGTGGGTGCCCCCAGTCTCCAATGACTAACTTTGGGCTCAGTGACCTCTGCGCTTGGCCGCCCCAGTGCCGCTGGTGGTGCAGCATATACCTTCATCTGACCCTTGCCCAGTGTTGGTCTAAGCCCCCAAAGACTGGATGTGTAAGTAGAGTACTTACCTGTAAATGTGCAAAACTGTATTCCTTACATTGGATTGCATTGCATTTATTCTTATTTGCACTGTGTCTATCTTGTACATTGCTAAGTTACTGCTATTGTTGATCAACACCACAACGTATTTTCAGTATCACTGTGAAGTGATTTCCTTGCTTTTGCAGATACATTTTACTGTACCTGAAAAGTATTGCTATTTTAAAACTGGTACTTACCTGCAAATGAGTTTTTCTTGGTTCTAAAATAAAAGTAACAAAGTAATATTTTTATACAAAAATTGGTCTTGGTCTTTGACTGTGTATAATCATTTCTTGCCTGAGTGTGTACAAAAAAAATGCTTAACACAGCCTCCTAATACGCCCGACTGCTCAACCACACTACCACAAAAGAGAGTAAGGTATTATCTACTTTACCCTTAGTAAAGCCTCTAGGAATTCACTGGACTCTGCGCACACTATACCTTACTTTGGTATAGTATATACAGAGCCAGCTTCCTACACGGCACAAATAACATTCAGCAAATCAGGGAGAATGGGTTTCTAGTTGTCGAATCAGTTTCAGTGTGTGAGGTCTTTCACCGGTTTTACCAGGACCTCTATACGGAGGAATTTTTCTCTTGCGCAGAGAATATCTCTCGATTTTTCAACAGTATCTAGACTGCCCGTGATACGCTGCCCAGCGGTGTAAACAAGACACCCATCTCTCTAGTCGAGGCCAAAGAGGCCATTTGTTCCCTGGCCAGCAGGAAGGCATTGGGTTCCGACTAGATACCATCAAAGTTTTATGTCACCTTCTCACAGATTTTGTCTCTAGTGTTTAGGGATCTATTTAATTCGTTTGATCTTTTCGATAACGTCCCCGAGTCTTGAAAAGAAACAAATATTTTTGTCTTTCTAAAAAAAAAATTAAAAAAAAGGGAGAGGATCCCACTTCTTACGGGTCATACCACCCAATTTCTCCAATTAATGCAGATTCTAAAATCTATACGTGCGTTCTTGCCAATCGGCTGTCAGTTATCTTGAAATTGGTGGACCAAAACCAGCATGGTTTCAGTCCGGGCCATAACACAACGTCACATATAAACACAGCAATTATGGCTTTGGAGGTGGCCTCAGTGGTAGAGGACCCAGTAGGTATGATTTGTTTGGATGCTGAGAAGGCCTTCAATAGGGCTTCTTGGCTTTTCCTCTGGGAGGCCATAGAGTCTGCTGGTTTGGGTTCCATATTACTTTCGAGGGTTAGGCCCCTTTACCTGGGCCTTGAGGCAAGGGTATGCAGCGTAGGTCTATTATCATATCCTATTGCTATTGTTCGTTGGAGCCGGCAGGGATGCCCTCTCTGCCTGCAGCCCTCTCTGCCTGCAGTTTCACACTCTATATTGAACTGTTCACTCAATGTCTTACACGCAATGACGAAATACAACCTTTGAAGCTATATGAAGTTAAAATTCTTGCATATGTAGATGACATTGCTGTTTTGACACCTGCCCTGATTTGTGTACTAGAGGCAGTTGTGGCAGCAGTCAAGTCATTCGGAGAGATTGCTGGCTACAAGCTGAATTCAAACAAGACCCAGATTTTATCCAATGTGGCTGGGCCTGCCCAGGATCGGAGGTGGGTGCAGTCCTTGATCTATATCAGGATCATCTTAACAATTAACATTGCTGATATTCTGGAGAACAACTTTGGGAAATTGTATCAGCATTCAGCAGAAGTCTCTCTCAAGTGGAATCGTCTGTATCTGGGGCTTATAGGTGGTTGTAATCTTATAAAGAGGACTATTCTCCCTTGGTATTTTTCTTCTTCCACTGTATGTCACTTTTTCTTCCAGCGTCTGTTTTTGCCAGAGTGGAGGCACTAAAGCAGAAGTTTATCTGGGCCTAGCGTAAACTTCAATGTAAAATTCAGTTTTTACAGAGGTCAAAGGATGATGGGGATGGGGAATCTAAGGTTTTACTTTCTGGCGTCATTTTTCACACAACTCCAGTTAATGTTGGGGTGGACGCTGTGGCGACTGTTGGCATGTTCTCAGAATTTCTTCCGCTGGGTGAATAGTTTGCCCCCGGTTCGGGTATTGTCGACACAATGTACTTTAAGCATACTCGCTTCAAGACATTAGAAGTTTTCCATTATGTTTGGCGTTCTTTTACAGTTGCGGCACTTTATCTTCAGCCGCAAGGAAGAGGATTGGAATTGTACCGATAATTCCTGTTTGGATCTTATTAGGAAAAAGCCATGGAAGAGGAATATCGGGTCTTCTTACAATCAGGGCTCGAAAAATCCACTCACATTGTTGAGCCAGATCATCTCAGCTATTTTTAGGGACAATTCACCCTTTCTGGAAGTAGAAAACCCTCTAACTTCAGGGAAGACAACGTGACTTTTGACCACGGTCTCTGAAAGCAGAGCAAATGTGACAAGATTTAAAGGCATCGTTATTGCTCACAAAGTGAAAGAGCAATAAAAATGTCATTAAATCTTGTTATCTTGTGGCATTTGCTGGCTTTCACAGTCAAAAAGTCCGCTTATCTTATTACATTTATTTTTCTTTCTGTGACTTAAGTTAGAGGATTTTGTTAAGTAAACTGTGCGACAACTGAACTGTGCAAAGCATGTTAAATGAAAGGCTGTAATATGTCAGGCCTTTTTCAAACACAACCATTAAATAGCTAAGTTAACTGTTAAAACATTTCAAATATATTTCACTAGTTCTGAAGACCCTTATTTGTAATTCTGTGATGGTTGAAAAAAATATTTTTTCAGGACTAAAACAAATTAGAACACTTTACTTGGTGATGTTCACATTTAAAGGAATATGCTACTTACCAGTATGCATCTGTTCTTGGCATGTAGAGCTGCAGAGCCACACACTAAGGATAAGATCGCCATCTGGTGTTGGGCTCGGATGATTGCAGGTTGTTGTTGTCTTCGGAAGAAGTCTTTGGTCACGAGATAGGGGACTCCTCCTCTGGACAACAGTGCGCATGGGCATCCACTCCATCCTCAGATTGTTTTTCGCCATGATGGGAAATGATGAAGTGTATGAGAAGTAAAGAGAAAGGATGTCCATGTGTAGTGTCTAATTAAGACAATTCTGGAACAGATACAAGTCCCGGGGAGGCGGGTGGGCGTGTGGCTCTGCAGCTCTTCATGCCAAGAACAGATGCATACTGGTAAGTAGCATATTCCGTTCGAGGCATATGAGCTGCAGATCACACACTAAGGATAGACTATATAGCAGTGTCTCCCCTAGCGGTAGTCACCTGTATCCGTTGCAGCAGTTTGGAATAGAGTTTTTAGGACAGCTTGGCCTACTGAAGCTTGTTGTTTGGATTGCACATCGACACAGTAGTGCTTAGTGAAGGTGTGTGTAGTAGACCATGTGGCTGCTTTGCAAATGTCTTCTATGGGGATGTTCTCTAAGAATGCCATAGAAGCCCCTATTTTACGCGTGGAGTGCGCCCTAGGGGGAACTGTAAGAGTACGTTTAGCTTTCTGGTAACATATTTGAATACATTTAACTATCCACCTGGCGATACCCGATTTGGAAATAGGGTTGCCTTTATGTGGTGGAGCGAAAGCAACAAACAGTTGCTTGGTTTTTCAAAAAGGTTTGGATCTGTCGATGTAATAAAGCAAGGCTCTTTTAACATCTAAGGTATGAAGTGCCCTCTCAGCTACTGAGTCTGGATTAGGGAAGAAGACTGGCAGTTCGACTGACTGGTTTAGATGGAAAGGGGAGATGACTTTAGGGAGGAATTTCGGATTTGTCCTAAGAACCACTTTGTTACGATGTAGTTGTAGGAAGGGTTCTTCAAGAGTTAAGGCTTGTATTTCACTTACTCTTCGCAGGGATGTGATTGCGACGTGGAAAGCCACTTTCCATGTTAGGAACTGCAGTTCGTATTTGTGCATTGGTTCAAATGGGGGACCCATGAGCCTTGTTAGAACAATATTAAGGTTCCACACTGGGGTAGGTGGTAACCTTGGAGGAATAAGTCTTTTAAGACCCTCCATAAATGCTTTAATGGCTGGTACCTTAAAGAGGGACAGGTGTTGTCTATTTTGCAAGTAGGCTGCTAATGCCGCTAGATGTAGACGTATAGAGGAATACGCTAAATTGCATCTTTGCAAGTGTAGTAAATAGCAAATGATGTTTTGGATGGAAGCATCCAGTGGTTGTATGTCGTTGTTAGTGCAGTAAATGGCAAATCTTTTCCATTTTGCAGCATAGCATGCCCTAGTAGTAGGTCTTCTGGCTTCTTTTATGACATTCATACAGTCTGGAGGAAGGTTGAGGCAGCCGAACTCCAAGACTTCAGGAGCCAGATTGCCAAATTCAGTGTTTGAGGATCTGGGTGTCTGATTTCTCCATGGTTCTGGGTTAATAGATCCGGGAGAGACGCAATTTTTGATGTGGAACTAGAGATAGTTCCAGAAGTGTGGTGAACCAGGGTTGACGTGCCCAAGTGGGAGCTACTAGGATGAGTGTTAGCAACTGTTGTTTCAGTTTGCGTACCACGAATGAGTGGGGGAGGCGGAAAAGCGTACGCAAATCTGCCTGACCAGTTCATCCATATTGCATTGCCCTTTGACTGTGGGTGTGGGAACCTGGCAGCGAAGGTTGGGCATTTTGCGTTTTCTTGTGTGGCGAACAGGTCTATGTCTGGTTGTCCCCACTTTTGGAAGAATGGGAGTAGGACTTTGGGGTGTAATTCCCATTCGTGTATTTGCTGTGTGTGGCGACTTAGGAGGTCAGCCACCTGGTTCTGAACCCCTGGGAGGTGTTCTGCTAGCAGGTAGATGTTTTGGGGAATTGCCCATCTCCAGATTTGTTGTGCAAGTTGGGACAGTTGTAGGGAATGTGTCCCCCCTTGCTTCTGTATGTAATACATTGTGGTCATGTTGTCCGTGCGGATGAGGACAGTTTTGTTTTTTAGATGCACTTGGAAGGATTTGAGTGCTAGGAACTCCGCCAGAAGTTCTAGGTGATTGATGTGGAGCTGTCTTTGTTGAGTGGTCCACCTGCCCTGAGTGGTGTGTTGAAGGAGGTGGGCTCCCCACCCTGTGAGAGATGCGTCGGTGGTCAGCACAATTTGTGGAAGAGGCTCTAAGAACGGCCGCCCTTTGGACAGGTTGATGTTGACTTCAGTGAACGAAGTGAGCGGCTGTCCACCAACACCAGATCGGTAAGTTGTCCGTGGGCCTGGTTCCACTGTTGTGCTAGACATTCCTGTAAGGGACGCATTTGAAGGCGTGCGTGGGGTACTATGGAGATGCACGACGCCATCATGCCTAAGAGTTGCATAAACACTCTTGCTGGAAGAGAGTGTTGTGTTTGAAATTTTGTGATGAGATTTTGTATGTTGGCTATCCTCGCTGTGCTGGGATAAGCTATGGCCTTGGATGTATCTATGGTGGCTCCCAGGTATTAATGTACGTGGGAGGGCTGTAGTTGAGATTTTGGATAGTTGATGGTTGAGGTCTAATGTGGCAAGGAAGTCGCCTTGTTGAAGTAATGGAAGGACTTGTTGGAGAGTGATCATGTGGAAATGATCCGATTGTATGTACTGGTTTAGTAGTCTGAGGTCTAGTATGGGTCTTAAGGTCTTGTCCTTTTTGGGAATGAGGAAGTATAGAGAATATACTCCTGTGCCCTGATGTTGGAGTGGAACAGGTTCTATTGCGTGTTTTTGAAGCAAAGACTGAATTTCCTGTTTGAGGAGCGTGAGGTGGTGAGACGACATGGGATGGTGTTTGGGTGGTATGTTTGGGGGGGTGTTTATGAGTTCGAGGCAGTAGCCAGACTGGATAATTTGTCTTACCCACCTGTCTGTTGTGATGGAATTCCAGACAGGTAGGAACTGTTGAAGTCTTCCCCCGACCGGAGTGGAATGGTCTGGGGGGGAGTGGTGGCAAGTCACTGTTTAGTGGCTGGAGAGGTGCGGGTGTTGTTGTTGCCCAGTCCTCGGCCTTTGGTATTGTTTCCCCTGTAACCTCCTCTAAAATATCTTCTGTTAGGGGATGTTTGACCTGATGTTTTGAAGGTGGAAGAGGTGTCTGTTCCCACATTTTTGGAGGCCCCTCTATAAAAGGAGCGACGAAAGGAGCCTCTGGGTTGAGTAGACTGTAATGCTCCCATTGATTTGGCAGTCTCATTATCTTTCTTCATTTTTTCTAATGCAGTGTCTACTGCGGGTCCGAAGAGTTGCTCCTGATTAAAGGGTTGAGCAAGAATGGTTGTTTGTACTTCCGGCTTAAAGCCGGAAATGCGTAGCCATGCGTGGCGTCTAAGCAATACGCTTGTATTGACTGCCCTAGAGGCGGTGTCCGCTGCGTCTAATGCACATTTGATGGAGGCATTTGATATTAGTTTGCCCTCTTGGATGAGGTCATTGGCCTGGGATTTGTATTGATCAGGCAGGTGTTGCAAAAGGTCCTCTAGTTGATCATAATGAGCCCTATCATAGCGAGCCAATAGGGCTTGTGTATTGGCAATACGCCAGTGGTTAGCAGCTTGTGCGGCAACCCTTTTGCCGGAAGCCTCCAAGAGTTTAGACTCTTTGTCTGGGGGCGGTGTGTCTCTGGTTGTTTGTGAGTTCGCCCGTTTTCTGGCATTTGAAACGACTAAAGAGTCTAAGGGGAGTTGCGCTTTGATGTACGCAGGATCCTGTGGTGCCGGTCTGTATTTTTTTTTCGATCCGGGGGTTGAGAACCCTGGCCCCAACGGGGTCTTTAAAAACCTCAATGGCGTGCTTTATCACTCCAGTAATCATGGGTAGAATGTGAACGGTTTTTTGCGACTGCTCAAAGGTGTAGAGGAGAAAATCTTCCTCAGGTGTGAGGGATCAGTAGGATCAATAAAGAAATCCGGGTCTCTCCCTCCCCCTAAATCATCATCATCCTGCGGAGGTGGTGTGTGAGAAGGAGATGGTAGAGGAGAAGGCGGTGGGGGTGGGGGGGATGGGATAGGAGGTAATGTAGGAGAGGAAGGACGTATGGGTGAAGTGACACAGTCCTTCTTCCTTGGAGGAGCTGGAGGAGGTGTTGTGTCCAGCTTCCTTATCTTGTATGGCACCGCTGTGACATGTCCGGTTTTAGGATTGATGTAAATCCGTTTTTGCGTTGGATCTGGCCGAAAAAGTTCCTCAGTGTCCGAAGGTGGCTTTGGCGCCGAGTTTTTGGGTTCCGATCTGGATTTTTTGAGATCGGCAGGTTCTTTGTGGACTTTTTTCGGCATGAGGATATCTTTGGTGCCAAAGAACTTTTCCGGTCCGATGGATTTTTCGGTGCCGACGAACCTTTCGGTGCCGGTGGAGACCTCGGCGCCGAATAACGTTTTGGTGCCGGTGGAGACGTCGGTGCAGAGTGACGTTTCGGAGGCGATGGAGATTTCGGCTTTGGAGCCTGCTTCGGTGCCGAAGGTATTGTAGGCACAATAATATGAGGTTTGCTCGAGCCCGAGCCACCTGCAGGCTTAGTTTTCTTCGGAGCTGGGCCCGGGGGCGGGGCTTCTGAAGAGGATTTCGGATCGCGACTGGGCCCAGCTGGCAGAGTCTTGACCAATGTCTTTTTTGGTGGGGTTGGGGTAGGGGAGCTGGTACTCACAGGCTGCCCCGGATCAGAATCGTCGGCCTCGGACATGATCTGGAGGTCTTCGGAATCGTCGTCAGGGACATCCTGTGCAAAGATGTCTTCTGGTTCCGGAACCGGCTTGGCCAGGATATGGAGTCGAGCTCTTCGGTCCCGGATAGTTTTCTTCGAACGGAATGCGGCGCAGGCTGGACAGCTGGATTTGTTGTGGTCTGGTGAGAGGCACAAATTACAGACCTCGTGGTGATCACTGTGAGGAAACTTTGCTCCACATTGGGGGCATTTTTTAAAGGGTGTCCTTTCCATCAGCCGCGTCCGGATCCGGTCCGATGGGATTTCGACGTTGAGTTATAAAATTTGGAGAGTTGTTGTGATTGCTAGAAGTTTTCTGCTGGAGCGGAAAAAAGTTCATCCGAACCCAATGGCGGAAAAAAACAATCTGAGGATGGAGTGGATGCCCATGCGCACTGTTGTCCAGAGGAGGAGTCACCTATCTCGTGACCAAAGACTTCTTCCGAAGACAACAACAACACGCAATCATCCGAGCCCAACACCAGATGGCGATCTTATCCTTAGTGTGTGATCTGCAGCTCATATGCCTCGAACATATTTTTGCTGATACACAATTTCCAAAAATTGTTTATGCTCTATTGCCAGTAAAACTACATATTAGTGGGAAAGTTTTGTGGCCATTTGTGAGAAAGTGCCATCTTTCTTGCATGGTATGCCCCCACTATTTGCTGAATTGCTGAATGTACTTTGACTGAGTGTACCCTGGACTCCTGCCAATCAGGTGCCCAGGGCCTATGTTCCTTCCCTAAAAACACAAAACCCAAATTGGCAAATCCTGGCCACATGTCAGCCCTGGTAAATGGTACCCTAGGTACCCAGGGCCTTGTGACCAGGGAAGGCCTCTAAGGGCTGCAGCACTCATTGTGCCACCCTTAGAGGCCCTGTACCCTTACACACACACACACACACACACCGCCCTTGCAGGATGGGTGTCTGGGTGCAAGACAAAACAAAGTCGACATGGCACACATGCCTGTGTGCCATGCCCATCACCTACACTGCCATGGCATACATCAGCCACCCCTCTAGCTGGGTGCCCTATGCCAATGGTGTGGGCACAGGAGCCCTGTGCCCCTACAGTACCCAGGTCCATTCCTGGGCACTGTAAGTGCAGTGCTGCCATTTAAGAGTGCATGGTGCTGAGAGCTCGTCAAACACGAACTCCACAGCACCATAATGGCAACACTGAAGACTGAGAAGTTTGGTATCAAACTTCTCAGCACATTATACCCACACTGATGCCAGTGTGGGATTTAATGTACCAAGCACCCCAGAGGGCATCTTAGAGATGCCCCCTAAAACCTAACCTACAATCCACGTCTGTTCTGAGGCTGCCTAGGCTGCCACACAGCAGACATGTTGCTGGACCCCTGGGTAGGAGAGCCTCTGCTCTCCTGGGCCTGCAACAATGCACATCCTGCACATCCTGGGCGAGGTGCTAAATCTCCTCCCCCCAGGATGGGAAGGGGGAAGCTTCAAAGGCATGCCACCTCTGTGAGCTTCCCCAGGCCACTGCAACCCCCCACTCTGGCGGGAAGCTTGGCCGAAAACCCCAAATAAGGACAGGGGATGTGCCAGCCCACCAACCCCACCCCTCAGGTGGGGGAGGCGAGGTGAAGCACATCTCCGGGCTCTCGCCATCTTGAAGATGGGAATCCCTACCCTATCAGGACTAGGCTACTGCCCCCCTCCCACAGGAGAGAGGCATGATAGGGGGTGTACCCACCCCAGGACAGGGACCCATTGGTCCCTGCCCTTCACCTACCTGTAACGCCCCCTAAATCTAGTATTTAGGGGCACTCTAAACCTTCCTTCCCCAGATTCCAGATTCCAAAATCCGAAGAAGAGCTAGAAGAAAGAAGACCTGCCCTGCAGCTGCTAAGAAGAGGAATACACCAACTGCTTTGGCCCAAGTTCTACCGGCCTGTCGACCCTCGAACCTGCTCCTGCTCCAACCCGGCATCTCTTGTGGCCAGCAACCTCACAAACCCCGGAGGACCTGGCTACCTTTTGACTCTAAACCCCTGGGACTCCCATGAGTAGAAGCTCTACTCAAAATCTACTTCTAATCCCTGGCAGCAGCCCGGAACCGCGAACCCAGCACACTCTGCACCAGCCAAGCCTGGCCTGTGCCGGAGTGAAAAAAGACCACGAGGACGCTGCCACGGTGACTGTGACCCCGAGTCCGGCACCCAAGGACCTCCCTCGACACTCCTGAAGAAGCCTGCAGCCTCGGAGCAAGGTGCCCCCCCTACCGCGATCAACAGAGGGTAAGATTTCCCTACACCAAAAGGCACCCCTGCACCCGGCGCCCCGCTGTGCCCAATCCCGGGGTACCTACCTATCCTCCAACTACCCAACTTACCTCTCGAAGTGGTGGTGGCACCTGAAGAATCCTCGTCCCCGAGCTTGCAGTCTTTTTCTAAACTGGAGATTTCCCATTGAAATCAATTGAGCGCCTGAAGGCTCAAATTCACCCTGCACCCAACCGCCCAAGTGGCCCTGGCAGTGCAACCTCTACACCTATCTACTTCCCCACTTGCCCTGAGTAAGTAACCAGGAGCCCAGCTCCCACAGCCGCGTGGCCTGCTAGTCAACAGCCACCAACCAAGGCCCCCCTACTTCTCATAGGATAACATTGGGCCTAACTCTCTCTGCACCCGGCCGCCCTTGTGCCGCTGAGGGTGAACCAACTGCACCTACCTGACCCTGGGAGACCCCTGAGTCTATGCCCAGAACCTTAACTCTGCCAGTCGAGTACTTACCTTTAAACCGATAACTCAATTTTCTCCATAGGGTAACATTGACTGGCTTTTCCTGAAATTTGTGGACTTTTCAAAACTTAAAATATTCACCAAAAATCAGCCGAGTAACGAAAACGAAAATACTCACCTGCTCTTAGGTGAGCTCCCAGTGCTGGATCTTGGTGCCCAGCACTGACTCTGAAAAATACTTACAACTGTACTTACCAGTTACCCAATTTTCTCCCATAGGAAATCATTGACTGTTTTTCTGTGAAAATCGTATAATATCTGAAAACGTAATTACTTATCTGTTTTGGATCAAGGTCCCAGTACTGAGTCTAGGCACCCAGTACTGGATTACAAAAGTAACGAGAACATACTATACCTGCAACTTGAATTTTCTGCCATAGGGAATCATTGACTGTTTTCTATGAAATATTTTCTAAGTGTCAACTTTTAAAATAGCAAAATATTGTCTAAAAATCATCACAGTAAGTAAGTCGACTTTTATCACTTGATTCCATTTACTGACCCAGGACTGAATCTAGGATCCAGTCCTGGAATTCCAAAAGTAATCCTAAAAGTAATCTGTGGCAAATAACTTGAAACTTCCATTGAACTCAATGCATTATTGTGTTTGGAATTGCAACCACTTGTAACTTTCTACAAAGGTCAAATTGCATATTGCAAAAGTATTTATATAAAGCATCTCATTCTGAGAAAGTATATTTTAATACGTATTGTTGGTTGTAAAATAAAACAAGCATATATTTTCTTTATATAAACCATTGGCCTAGAGTTCAGTTATTGAGTGTGTGAGACCATTTGCTGGCTGAGTGTGTGCAACAAATGCTTTACACTGTCCTCTGATACTGCCTAACTGCTCGACCAAGCTACCACTTTAGAGAGTAAGGTTATATCTAACTTTAGCCTCTGCCAAACCTCTGGGGACTGTGGACTCTGTACACCCTGTACCTATTTGGGAACAGTATATACAGAGACACTTTCTCACACCATTTCGATGGAAAATATGCTATCTGTAAATGATAATGCACTACCACATCATGATTTGGTAATACATTTATGAAAAGTGAGTTTTTAAACATGGGAATTATTACTGCTCCTGCCCAGATGATAATACCATTAGTGAACTAAGAAGCAAGCCAGGAATCATGTGTACCCTATATATGGGCTTGATTCTTGTTATGTATGGAGCAAACATTTTGTGTAGACAATAAGACAAGTTTTTTTGTACAGCAGAAATAGTGAACTTGCATATTTGAAGATACTCTCTTATGTTGTAATAAAGAAAAAGGCGTTCAATAAATCAAAATATTTGCCCAGGATCACAAAATTTGAGAAGAGTTAACAGGTCAAGTACATTACAGTTAGGTCGAGTAGATTATCAAAGTTACTTGACCTGCTGGTCTAGTAAACCTTTTATGATTATTCAAGCCCCGACTATTCAATCTATATGGCTTCACATAATCAAGTTGAGGACTTGTTCCAGCAGAGGCCTTGCAAGTGGACTTCTTGGCTAAGTACCGATGTCACTGGGGTCGATCTCCAGCGTAGGGATGTGATGTGATGTGATTTTGAACACAGCTCAGATCAAGGTACACCAACTTAAATGTGTTAATAATTTCTATTATACCCTGTATCGTCTTTTTATCATGAAGCTATGGCCTGATGACCAGTGCTTCCATTGTGGACCGACGGGAGCTAATGCGGGTCATGTTTTCACATCTTGCCCTGCGCTACGACTGTATTGGCAATTTGTCTTTTGTAAATTGGGTGGTTACCCAATATGGCGGCTTCTGCATATTCGAAGCTCATTATGCAGGGGCATTCACCGGCTATTCCTCCCGGTCTATCAGGAGCATATTTCTTCTCCATTACATTATCTAGGCTGGTTTTGGCATGATTCAGGCTCTCCAGTAAGCCACCCGATCCTTTAATCTGGTGGTGGGAATTCTTACAAGTGAGTAGGCTAGAGATGGTGCTAATTTAGAATGCCCATTGGAGGAAAAGGCTGGGTCGGATTTGGGACCCTGTTCAGGACTGGTTGGCCGAGATGGCTGCTTCCCAGGGCCTGTGCGCCTCAGCTGGAGTTTTAAGTCCTCTTTTTGCTTTTCCACAGTGCTCTCCTTCTCCTAGGTTGCATGTCTTTTCTCATGTAATTATTAGGCTTGTCATTTCTTAATTTATTTATGACGAATATGTTTTGTATTTTTACCCCTGTGCTTTGGGAATTGGCTGATTCCTTGCCATTTAAAATGAAAATCTAATACAAATTATTTTTAAAAAACAATTAAGAAACTTTTTGGAGTTTCTTTTTACTGAAACTTTGTACACATGTACAGAAAAAGGAACAGATCAGCAGCAGAAAATGTGACTGTCATCCCAGGTGAGCTAAGGAATATACCTCAGGACTGACATTCTGGTTCTGCACTACTGAAGATACATTTCTGTCTGGCATGTAGAGAATCTGCATAATCTGACTGGAGAAACATCCAGTGAGCCATAGTGTTGAATAAGGCATTGCCTGGTGTCAAGACTGTAGACCTGTGTACATTGCACAGCCTGCTGCAGACCTGAACTTGAAGGACCCATGTAGCTTTGGAGTTTAGCTGCTGCCATCTCTGAGCAGTTGCTGCGAGCGGTGCAGACTGGAGTGTGCAGGCCTGCATACTTAAAATCACCATGGTCCATGTTCCACAGAACTGATGCAAGACTTGGGGGAGTGGGGGTGGGGGTTAAGACAATACCCTTTACCTCCAGCTCTGCTGCTGCCGCAACAATTCTGCCGTCCACGGCACACTGTGATGCTGAACAGCAGGAGGGCCTCCGTGCACACGCTAGGTCTCCATCTGTCCAGTCCATCAGAGTTACAAGAACAACTGCACTAGACTTTAGGCTAGGCCATGCCTCTTTCCCTTTGACATAAATGCAACTGGTTCTTGCCTCACAAGGCAAAGAAAAAGAGAGGTTGCTGCCAGGCACAGATGGTGTAATGTGATCCTAAGATAAAATCTGCAGAAGAGGTGTGTGTGCCATCTCTTCACCCAATAATGGAGTGAGACACATTGTGATTGTGCCTTGCAAAGACATACACTGTACACTGGCTGAAGAACTCAACTTACACTTGAAGCTATACCCTTGCCCCAAATGGGCACATGAAATTGTTAACCCCTAACATTTAGTAATTATCTATGCCATAAGACTTCCTGAAGATGCTAAGAATTTATGGTTTCACATGAGTAAACTTTCATTTATTTCACAAATGATAAGCACCTCCTGTAAAATACATGCAAGTGCTATATCTGTTAGCTGAACTAATATCTACCCCACACGACAAAATAATAGTAAGCCTCGACGGCTCAAGCTCGTAATCCCCTAAAAGTCAAAGTATACGCAGTAGGTACTTAGCAATTCAGTGGGCTTGTAGCAATAGCTGGCTACCTTTATTAAACAAACATTAAACAAAATGCCTATGTGCAGTGTCCCCAGGCCCTGGATAACTGGTCTGATATCCATTCCAAAATAGTATCAGCTACAAGTGACCATTGTGAGAAAGTGCCCTCTTTCTGCATGGTTGCCCCCACTTTTTGCTGAACTGCTGATGTACTTTGAGTGTGCCCTGGCCTCCTACTAATCAGGTACCCAGGGCCTATGTTCTTTCCATAAAACTGCATTGAAAACCAAACCCAATTGGCACTTTCTGGCCACAGGTCAGTCCCTAGTAAATAGTACCACAGGTACCAAGGGCACTGTGACCAGGGAAGGCCTCTAAGGGCTGCAGCACTTACTGTGCCACCGTGTAAAGGTCCTGTACCTTTACACTCACACTGCCTTTGTAGGCTGCGTGTTTTGATGCAGAACAAAGTGAAGAGTCGACATGACACACATATCCGTGCGCCATGCCTACAAACCACTGCCCTGGCATAGCTCCGCCACCCCTCTAGCTGGGTGCACTAAAGTAAGGGTACAGGTGCATAAGCCCTGTACCCCTACAGTGTCTAAGTCAATTCTTAGACATTGTAAGTGCAGTGCTGCCATTAAGAGTATATGGTGCTGGGAGTTTGTCATTACGAACTCCACAGTACCATAATGGCTGCACTGAAAACTGAGAAGTTTGGTATCAAACTTCTCAGCACATTAAACCCACACTGATGCCAGTGCGGGATTTAATGAAAAATGCACACAGAGGGCATCTTAAGAGATGCCCCCTTAAAAACTACCTACCACTAGCGTCCAGGCTGAGTGACTGCTTTCAGCTGCCACCACCAGCCATGTTTCTGGACCCCTGGAAAACTCCCCTGCTGCTCTCGGGAGCCTGGAACAATGCGCATCCTGGGACGAGGTGCCAAGCCTCCTCCCCAGGATGGGCAGGGCCTACGAAGGGGGAGCTTCAAAGGGTGCCGCCTTTGTGAGCTTCTCCATGCCTTTTGCTGCCTTCAGCAACTGGTCCCCACTGGTTCTGACCCCCGCTTTGGGCAGGAGAACCAGTGGGAAAACCAAGTGAGGAAGGGAGGTGTGCCCACCTCTGCCAACTCCACCCCTCAGGTGGGGGAGGCGAAGAGAAGCACAACTCTCAGTCCCCACCATCTTGCAGAAGGGGGGGACCCAGCCAACCAGGGTGAGGCATATGCCCCTCTCCCACTGGAGGGTGGCATAATAGGAGGTGTACCCACCCCATAGAAGGGACCCATTGGTTCCAACCTTTTACCTACCTATAACACCCCTAAATCTAGTATTTAGGGGCAACCCTGAACCTTGCTTCCTTAGACAAGAACCTACAAGAAGAAAAGAAGAAGGACTGAACAGCCGTGCCAAAGCTAAGAAGAGGAGGACGCCCACTGGCTTGGTCCCAGCCCTACAGGCCTGTCCCCACCTCAAACCTGCAGAAGCAAAACTTCGGTGTGTCCTGCAGTCAGCAGTTTCAAAAACCCAGAGGACCTGACCTGCCTTCAAAAGAAAAGATAGTCTCCTGTGAATACCGGATTTGTACACCAACAGACTCCAGGTCCGGCAAAGTCCGCGAGTCTGCAGAACTCTGTGCCCAACGCCCATGGCCTGAGTTCGAGTGGCCCAACACCACAAGGTGGTCCACCTGGCGATCATGACCCGACATCCGGTGACCATGGACACCTGCTGCCTTAAACTGGAAGATCCCCCCCCTCCCCGAACGCAACCAGGAAAGGGTAAGAAGATAACACCCTAAAAGGCACCCCTGCTCCCTTGCCCAACCGACTGTGCCTAACCAACCCCCAACATACCTCTACAAGTGGTGGTTGCACCCAGAAGACCTTCATACCTGAGCCTGCAGTGTGTTTGCAAACCAGAGACTCCCCATTGAAAGGTACAGGGCACCCGACGCCCAAACAGCACTCTGCACCCGGCCGCCCCAGTGCCGCTGAGGGTGCACCTGTTGTGCTGGCTTGAACCCCCATTTGCCCTGAGCTCAAGTACAGGAGCTTTGCTCCCACAACCTTGTGGCCTGCTCGTAAACAGCCTCCAACCGTAGGCCTCCTATCCTACTTTGGATAACATTGGGCCTCAGCACTCTGCACCGGCCGCCCTAGTGCCGCAGAGGGTGTAACAATAGTGCATCCTTGACCCTGGGGGACCCCCGAGTCTACCCCTCAGAATACCAACTCCCACAACCGAATACTTACCTTTGAACCGATAATCCTACTCTCCTCCATTGGATAGCATGGACTGTTTTTCTAAAACTGTAACAAAATGACCAAAACGCTTTTACTTACCAGTTTACAGGAAATGTCCCGGGGCAGTATGCAGGTATACTGCACTGTAAGAAAAGTAACCTGCAAAATAATCTACTTGACATTCTAATAAAAAGCCAATACAAAGTATATGTACAATTTTTCAAAGCACTGCATTATCAGTAGTTCTACTGTAACCAAACCAAAAGTATATACACAACTGCAATACAAACTGTATGATTACTGCAAAGTACTTATCACTTACCTATGCCAGGCTTGCTTGGTTCTAGGAAATAAAATAACTAAAAGAATATTTTTATACAAAACCAATTGGTTTGAGTTCAGTCTTTGAGTGTGTGACAATCATTTGCTGATTGAGTGTGTACCACAAATGCTTAACACTACCCCCTGATAAAGCCTTTCTCTCAGAATGACTTGCATACAGACATAAGGAATTGTATCACTCCATCCATCCAATGTCCAGGGACTACTAGGCCACAGCTGCCGGGCTGGGTCATTTGCCTCTGCTGTCCCAGGGCCAGTTCTAATATGGCTCAGCCAACTGAGACGCACAACCCTTTCAGCACTTGACTGCCAGTGGTTGCATTGAAGAGTCACAGGCTTCTTATGGAGAATGTTGTGGGGTTTCTTGTGCTCAGCACTCAACACTACCCCCAGCGGCACAATAAGATAATTGCCCAGCCTAGTGCTTCTCTTTTTTAAAAGGCAAATACTTTATATAGGAAGCTGGCTTTTTATAGAGTGGTCCAAAAAACAAGGTTCACAGTGCAAGAGAGTCCAGCCAACGCTTATTGACTTACAGAAGCAAAAATTATAACACTAAATGCTCTTCGGTCTCAAAGATTTGAGGGAACATGGCGGCGGGCTAGTTTCGCCGCGAGCTCCTCTTCCCTCGGATGCCGATCTAATCCTCCTGAGCTTGTTTGTGGTTGCGCTTACCTGGCATTTCCCCAACTGGTTAGCTTTTCCAAAGGCTTTTTAGCTTTCAGCTTACTGGCAGACTTAGTGCTGTCTGCCTCCAGCGCCGCTGCCGGTTTTCCCTGTGGCGTCCTCCGGCTCAGTCGTTCTTCCCACTGGCGGATTGGGCTCAGGCTTGGAGCTGGCTGAGCTGGAGGATAGACGTGCATTGGCTCCGCACGTCGGAGGCCGGCTGTTTCAAGCCGCCAACGGCATTCACCTTCAAAAGGCACGCCTCGTCCAGGATTTCTCTTCGAGGGACTCCAGGTACGATTAACCCCTGCCGGGTGCCCTGTTTGGCTCATTACTCAGTTAGCAGAGTTAGGAGGGCTGAGTGGCTGGGCAAACTTTCACTATTACAAGAGCACTTCTTTCATCTCAGTCACCCTCAGCCATTTTTCGTCTCCTTGACTTTTTTTCTACTTTCGCTTGGGCCATGAGCCCTAGACGGGTTAAGTGCCTAGACAGAGGGGACCCAAGCACTACTTTCCCCCCCAAAGCAGTCCCCTCGGAGAAGAGGGAAGGCAAAATCTATCATGTGGGCTGCTATACAGGAACAAATAGGTTGGCAGGGAGCACTTGCCCCCTCCACTTCCCCTGAGACCACCGCTTGCTCCTATTCTGGAGAAATTAGTTGAAAGTATTTTCTCCAATGACACTCCAATCCGTAACTCCTGGGATAAGGCAGCTGTTACTTTGATTCTGAAGCCTAATAAAGACCCCAAAAAATGTGAGTCCTATAGGCCCATCTCCCTGCTGAATTGCAACTACAAAATCTTTGCGCAAATCTTAGAAGGGAGATTGAATACCATGATGGTCTATTTTGTCCATCCTGATCAGAAGGCGTTTATTAGGGGCCGTCAGCTCCATGATTTAACTCATTAGCTGACCGGTGCAATTGACATTGCTTCAGTTAACAAGATACCTCTTACTATCTTTGCATTTGATGTGGCCAAAGCCTTTGATAGGGTGAGCTGACCCTGTCTACGCTACATAGCGCACTCTTTCGGGCTAGGAGACAAATTTCTAAAGGCCGTTAGTAACTTCTATAAAACCCCCACAGCAAGGATAGTAGTTAATGGAAATGTAACTAATTTAGTCAGGCTGGAGCGAGGAACTAGACAGGGATGTCCCATTTCTCCACTACTTTTCGATCTTTACATCGAACCATTGGCTTGCAACATCAGGGGTAGTGAAATCTTCGCTCCGTTTAAATAAGAGGGATGGGTGAAAAAATCTAGCCCTTTATGCCGATGATTTGATGATTTTTACAGGGGAAAGACCAATCATCCTGCCTGATGGATTTTGGGAAGATTTCCGGGGAAACAAATTAGCTCACAAAAAACAAGAAATTAGGTCTTGGAACTTGCAATCTAGTTTCCCATTAGTTAAACAGCAAATAAGATACCTAGGTATACAAATCACACAGAACATTAAGAGATTGGCCCAGGTTAACCTTGAGTTAAAAAGGAAAGAGACAGGAACCTTATTAAGATCATGGGGTAGTCTCCCACTGTCAATTTTTGGTCGTTCCAACCGGGTTAGAATGTCAATTTTGCCAAAATTCACCTTTATTTTTGTATATAATTCCTTTACTATTTAGCCCTAAAATGATATACAAAGTGACATAAATAGCTTCCTCTGGGCTAATAAAGGGGTTAGGATTGCGTGGAGGAAACTAAGATGCCCAAAGCTGGATGGGGGTATAGCTAGCCCTGATTTCCATTTTTACTGTTGAGTTTTCCATTTTAAGAATGTGAGATCTCTTTTGTTTGACTCCTCTTGTTTTCCCACCTTTTTATTAGCTATGTCCAAAAATGTCCCCCAGGGTGGGGATGGGCTTCTCTTCAAATTTGGGCATCCCAAATACTTAATAAAAAAATAAAATAAAAAATAAGTAAAATTGAAGGTTTTGAGGTCTGCCTGTGACTTATGGCATCAGCTGAGATAGATGCTCATAATTTCGTACTATTTGTTCAAGCGCTCCTATTTGGAACTCTCCGGATACGCCCGAAGGATAGGTTGTCAGCCCCACTTTTGGAAGAAGGCATTGAGAAATGCGGTCAATTACTGCAGGACAATAAATGACTCTCATGGGACTTCCTTAGTGATTTTACGAACCAAAGGCTGTCCGGTTTGAAATTTTATCAATTGTCTAGAAGGGCTGTAAACTTGGGCAAGGATGGAGATGCGAACGAAGAACTTGAGAACAAGTTACTAGCCCCACTTCATCAACATAAAGAAGTATCTAAATGGTACTGGTCCTTAGTTAAAGGAGAACCCCCGTTAATACCTATGGAGGAGCCCTGGAGAAGAGACCTGCCTTCCAGCGACGTTACATCTTATTGGCAAGCATCGATGTGCACTTTATGGAGTGTTGTTAAAGCTTCCCCATTGAGGAGAAACCATCTTTTTACACTTCATAGAGCTTATTGGACCCAGAAGAAGCTTGCCAAGATAGGAGGCGGAGGAGTAAAGGTCTGCTTGAAGTGTGCCTCAGGGTTTGCAGACGACGTGCACATATTTCAGCAGTGTCCCCAGATCTAGGGCTTCTGGCACCACGTGGGTAAGATGATCTCAAAGGTATTTGGTCAAGAAATTAAGGTAAGCTTGGTTTTGGTCATCTTCGGAATCTGGCCTGAGGAGAGTACTAGTTGTAAGCTCTCTAAACTCCAAGCTTCACTTTTATTGGTCTTAATTCTCTTGGCCAGAAGAGAAATTTGTTTAAAATGGGTATCACCCAAACCTCCATTATCTTTATACTGGGTTGCCTCTGTTAAAAGAGTCCATAAACTGGACCTGGGCTGTATGCCAAGGAAAAGAACTAGATTTTGGGGGGCCTGGGAGGATTAGATTAGTAAATTTGAAATCTCGACTTCCTAAAAAATAAAAGCCCAATGATTATGAAATAAGTGAGTTTAAGGGATGGAGGCTGCATTTAGTGAAGGAGGTTACGCTCTTCCCCGTCTTACCCCAGGAGTCTTGTGGTCGGCTACTCCAGGAGTCCTTGAGGTAATAAGAGTTTCACAAGGTCATGTTTCTCCTCTGTTTGGACCCAGGAAAGTGCCATTGACTGCTTTAAGACAACTCACTTATGAACGAGGACAACAAAAAAAACACACTAAATGCTCTTTCATATGGTAGTGTGGGAGAGCAGTTCAGGCCTATCAGAGGGTAGTGCCTAGCATTTGTAGTATTCACAGACGCAACAAATGACACTCAAGAAAAAAAATCAGAGACCAGTTAAGAAGAATAAGTTGGATTTTTATAGAACTTTTGATTGCAAGAACTTAGTTATCAAATAAGCACTTTTGTAAATATGAATTTTTACAGGTAAGTAAACAGTTCCCTTACATGTGTGTTTAAGCAGAAATGCTTCCCGATGGGAGAAAAGGCATATGTTGCATACATTAATGTATATGGTTGGTTACTGAGGGTCTCCTATGGGACTCAGGGTCGTAGGGGGCCACGGTCCAAAGAACCACCAGCAGTTATCTATTACCGGCCCTGGAGCATCTGGGTGCAGAGGTGCTGGTCAGGTAGGTAGATGTGCGCACTACATTGGTGGAAAGAAGGGGGGGGCTAGAAACATGCTGCAAAGGGGGACTTGGGGACAAGTCTGGGAGTACCCTATGGAAGGCTTGCATCCAAGGGTCCTGGGAACAAGGGAGCACAGCCTGTTCTTTGGCACCCAGGCTGGGACCCTCAGATTCAGAGTGGAAAGGTCAGCTGGGCTCTGTGCGTCCTAGAGCCATGCGGTTGCAGGTCTTACTGGCTGAGGGTGTAAAATTGGGACAGCTGGGCCACTCTTTAGGTGGGTCTATGTGGTGCTGACATCCCGCGACAGTTGCTCGGTCTCGGTATAGTGGGAGTATGGAATGATCTCTCACGGTCTCAGTTTGCTGCAAGTGGCCCGGTACCCTGGGTATCGGTCGATGAAACTCCAGTCGGTCCTGCTGTCATCTCGCTCAATTGAGGGGGAGGGAGGACATATGATCTTCAGAAGCACAGGTTCCTCTACCTGGGGGGCTGCTGCGTTGGGCTTGCCGGGGAGTAGCATCTAACTGAACAGGACTTTGCGTTTTCAGTGCCTGAAGACTGCAAGGGAGTAGCTCCTCTACTATAAGAGAAACTGCTGCCAATTTGAATCGGGCTGGCAGTCTCCCGGAGTTCTTCGAAGATACCCAGCTGCAGGACGAGTGGCTTGTCACAATTGTCAAGACTGGTTTGGGCGAGGATCCAGGCAAGACTGCGGTTGGTTCAACTTAAAATTCTCCACAGAATATATGTAGATGGCACCAGATTGGAGCGCATGGGTAGAGCAGAGAGTGGGAAGTGCAGGCGTGGATGTGGGAAGGAAGGCACCTTTTTCCATATTTTATGGGAGTGTGAACAGGTACAGACTTATTGGGCTACTATACACCGCACATTTAGCGAGGTTCTAGGTATTGAATTGCGCCCAAAAGGCGAAGGTGCCTTTTAAACATCTGGGAGCCAACTGACCTCACTAAGCAATGGGTAACATTGGCAATAATGATAGCAAAAAGGAAGGCTGCGCAGAACTGGTGAGCTCGTCAAGCACCTACAATAGGAAAGTGAAGGGAGGACTTGGACTGGTGCATGGTCTGCAAAAAGTCGGTCTATATAGCCAGAGGGTGCCCCGGGAAATGGAACAGGGTCTGGGATTCGTGGAATTCATACAGGGGAGACATATGCACCCCGCCGTCACCACTAGAATACAAACACCTTACGCCCCCCTAAGTGTCGTCCATACTACACTGTGTGTTATAAATTCTGTGTACTAGTTCAGATGTCTGAAATGTATGCTGTCTCCTAATTGTGTATAAAAGTCGCAGGATATGTCGATGATGTTTATTATAATTATTTTTAAAAAAAAGACTGGGTTAGGCAGGCAGGGTTTGGCACCAAAACTCCACAGCAGTCTTCAGTACTCGTTTTCCTTGTGGCTCTTCTTTGACCTATTCTTCTGGATCTGTTGAATCTCAGTTCCAGGAGGAGGAGGAGGTGGCTGGCATTTCCTATGTTAGAGGAAGCCTTGGGTTGCATATCAAAGGCAGCAGAGCCCGCTGAAACCTCCTGCCTTGATATGCTGATCAATTATTTATTGTGCTTGGAGGAGGTGACACCACTTCCGGCCAGAGCAGGCATTGTTTCTGCCCTCAGAGAGAGCAGGATTTCACCTGCAGGGGGTCAAAAACCTGTCTGTGGTGACAGACTGGTCTACACCAATCAGCCAGCACCCTAGGAGTCAGTAGGTTTTCAGGTGCCACTTCTAAAGTGCCCTCTGGGTGCTTGTATTAATAAATCCATCACTGGAATCCGTGTGGGTTTATTAATACAAGACGTTTGATACCAAACATGTCTAGTTTCAGTGAGTTTGTCTAACTACCCAGTCCCTTCTTGGCTTCATTTGGGTGACTATCTGTTTTCGGACTAGTTTCAGTGAAGCCAGCACGTAGCTGGGGAACTCGGAAATACCAGTGTACAGCCATGTACGCAAAATGGCTTCCCCGTTTACTTGTAATATCCAAGAATCGACCTAGACATAACAGGGGCATATTTGCTCATGCAGCTATGTCCATACATGTAGTATAGTGCACCATGCCTTAGGGTTGTAAGGCCTGCTGTAGGGGTGACTTAACGATACTGCTTGCAGTGTCTGCAGGCATGGCACATATGAGGTGTACCAGGTCGTGTCGTCACTTTTCTCTGCACCATGGCACGCAGCCTGCAATGGCAATTTGCATGTTGATGCTGAGGGGTCCCTTTGGGTGGCACAATACATGCTGTCACCCTTAGGGACCCTCTCTAGCCTCCTTGCCCTAGGTACCAAGGGGGGACAATTGTAGATTTTTAGGGAAAGAGATCTGGAACTGGGGACCTGGATAGCAAGAACCAAGTGAACTTCTGTCAAAATTGCATCAAGTACAAGGCAAAACGTGGGGGTGACTATGCCAAAAAGGGACACTTTCCTACACTTTATAACCTAAAAAACCATATTCTACAAAAATGCTGGAACACCAGACGTGTGGGTGTGACTTTCTTATGCTTCAAAGTGGGGCTCACCCACTTCAAGGCACTCTACCCAACCTACCTCCCTTTGTCTCAGTCGAACTACTCAGCACTATTGTGGCGGAATCCCTAGAACAGCACTCTCCCCCCTACTTTGATCCGCATACAGTCTCAAGGAATCTGGGACAATTTCAGTCTCTCACTAGTTTGTGGTGATGCAGCTCGAGGGATGCACTGAACCTTTCTGCAGAGGCAGGTTGACTGGCCATAGGGGAGGCCTTCATGTGCAGCACAGGATAGTCCAGCTGGAGGTGAGCAGTTGTTAGCTGCTTGGAGAGTCTTCGAGAGGCCACAGCAGGAGCAGGTGCTTCTGGCGTAGATCCTCTTCTAGGCTCAGATTATCACTCGGCACGGGCAGACCTCGAGGATTCTGCAGATACAGCCCCATCACTGTGGTAAGTCTTTGGTCAGTCATGCTGGTGCCTCTCCAGATGGAGGCTGTTGGGAGTCCTCTTCTCCAGGTGCGGAGCTCATCTGACGTCGAGGGTCAAAGAGACAGTACTCTGAACAGGCTAAGAGGTCTTTGGCATCGCTGCTGCAGAGAAGTTTCTTCGACAGATAGTGCCACAAGGTGACCATCTCAGATCTTCAGTGTAGGGCTTTTCCATGGGGACGTTTGGGGCAGTGCCATGCTCTCTACCGCAGTGGCCTCTCTGATTGGGCAACGCTAGATTGCAGTCTTTACTTCCTTAGGACGGTCAGGCCTGTACAGCAGAGCCACAGTTCATGTACAGAAAAAGAAAACAAGCATTGGCATAGCCAATATGTCTCGCCTTTGGGACCTTATAAGTGTTTAGCCATGCATCAGTTGCATAACTAAATACTTATAAGGTCCCAAAAGCGAGACCTATTGGCTATGCCAAGCGGGGGTGTGGCCGCGAAAGTAATCGCGATCAAACATCAAAGCGGCCGTGAAATTGAAAGTAATCGCGGTAAAGCGCGGCGCGCGCGCACATGCACTGTAGCTCTAGGCGGCCTGGTAGCACTTTTTGGAGCCCTCTCAATAAGTCTCGCCAGACCAGCGCCTGCGCTGGGTCAGGCGAGACCTAAAAAAGTATATCCCTAAAAATGTGAGCAGTGAAGAATACAAGTCAGTAAACCAAAGGTATCATGAAGAGACTTTGCTCTAGGGGAGGGACAAACACAAGTGAGTACGACAAGTCATTGAATAAGAAACAAGCAAATGACAGCGGCAATAAAGTCAACCAACTGTAAGCTTAATGTATGTTCACAGTAGGTATTTCGATACCAGACAGCTTGTGCTGCCTGGTAGGCTAGACCTAAAAATGGCTTCTAATTGCTACCACATAAAAAATGCTGCCAACTATAGCTCTGGGTCTCACATGCATTGAAGATCAAATCCTAATGCCAGACGCTGAGACAGAGTCCTTATGCCATTGACAAACAAACATGCAAACAGCAAATGAACCGAATCTATCTGATAGAAGATTTCACTCAGATACAGTACATCAAGCATGTTTCCCTACAGGTACAATGAACTGAGCATGAACTGCTGCAGGGCAGGAGGGTGTTGGCTTAGGATGGTCATGCTTCCACAAAATTATAAACAAGTAAATGGGATGGTTGGAGGCTAACAAGCTTCCATACTCACAGTCTATGTTATTTGCAAGCACACGGATACACTGCTCGTAGAGCGACATCATCTTAGGTAGGTAGGCAGTCTTCGTGCCAGAATAGACTTGCATCTTGGAATTGAATCTGCGCCCAGTAAAGCCAGCCTCATCCTCTTCCAATACTGAAGGGGCTACTAATAGGAAAAGAAGAGAGCAAGGTCACCTTAGAACAGCCGGCACAACTAATAACTCTGGCAACAAGGCATCATGGGCTGTGCACAGAAATCTTTACTACAGATGCAGAGAGAAAGGAAAGACAAGAGACCTAGAAGGCCCCAAAATATCTCATCTCCATTCCTATTCCCTCATTATTCATAGTATGTACACAACTTACTTTTCTTCTTCTGTGGTGAGAAGGGAACTGTCTCCAGAGTAGGCAACGGGCGATAATTTGGCTGTATTGGGGGCAAGGGAATATCTGGTAACACTGGCACAGCATCAATCTTTATCTGCAAAGAAAAAACTGACATCAGGTACACAGTAATGGCTTGTACCCTGAGAAAAGCATCAGCCTAAGTAATCAATCCAAGCATGTCACCAGACAGTGACAGATCTGAGTGATGCACAAGCAGCAATAAGGAGCCGAACTCTAAAGAATGAATTGGGCAGCCTAATATAAAAGACCACGTGCAATGCTGTGGGCACAAAAATTGATTTAACCAAGAGCAATTCACCAAGCCTTGTAACAGACCTCAGCCCAAGTGATGCTGCAGATGAAGTAACACTCATCTGCTGCATGACTCAGCAGAGTAATGGACTCAACCTCTAACAAAATATGAAACGCAGCAATGAACCACACAGAAAGAAAGACGATGTAATGGATTTGGCTCACAGAAATATACCAAGCAGGGTATCGGTTGAAGCCACACACAATACGCAACAGATCAAACTTTAGCACTAGGCGCACAATTGACAAACAAAATTGATGCATAGGGCAGGATACAAAAAAAAAAAAGAAAAAAAAAAAACCCACACAAAAAAACCACCTTAACACAGTGACTCATAAGGAGGCGTAAAAGACTCCAACTAAAAAATGCACAAAACACTGCAACAAAATAGATCCAGAGTGAAGCACCAGAGGATGGCCAAGAAATGCAACATCTCCCACCTTTGTTTTTTTATTTACTGACTTTTGAATCAATGGCAGCACAAAGCACTTTAGATGTTTAAAGCTAAAGCGTGGCGTGTCGCCATTGCCACAAAAGTCAATAAATAGAAAGAGCAAAAAAAACTGCTGTGCAACGAAAACCAGGAGGACGGCAGAAATAATTGGAGGAAGGGGGTGTGTCTACGGGCAAGGAGGCACAGATGGTCAACTAAAAGAAACACTTGGTGATGTCCCGTGGGAGGGAACCAAGCATGCAAAGGCAGGACAGATGGACACTATTGACCAACTACAGTAAAGGAATTCCCAAAAGGCAGGCCAACCAACCAGAAGCCCTGGACAGAGCCTTAAATCTCATATTCTGAATACAACATATCTCAAAAAGACTGTGCAAGCAGTAACAGACCTAAGAATCCACCAGACCAGGTAAGGGTCAACCCCGTTCCCCCACCACCACCCCTCCCACTGGAGTTTGCATCAGCCGCCACTGCAAATGGCTACATTTTTTGCATTCCTTGTGGAACTAGACTGATCAAAACTTGCTTGCAAGCAAATTTTTCTTTTGGTGGGAGAAAAAGAGAAGAATTAGCAAAGTGCTCCATGGAAGAAGGAATTCAACAGGTTTCCAGCAAAAAAGGTTCGAGGACCAAGCAGCAAGTAATGCACAGGACGTAGTCACTCATCCAGATAGGGACTCTGACTACCACAATATCAGTAAAAACAGAGACAACTCTTACAATTTGTGATTCGCAAATTGCGTCATTTTGTAATTTACAACAGTGTCTCAGACACCGTTTCGATACCTAATGGGGTCGCAAGTTGCATGCGTCATTTATATTCATGAGGAAGGTGCAATTTGCGACCCCATTGGGAAAGGCTGGCACTCCCAGGGATGGCGTGCTGCTGGGGTCAGCAGACCACCATGTCTGGGACAGCTTTTTAAATAAAGCAGTTTCCTTTTTCTTTTAAATGCAGCCTGTTTTCCTTAAAGGAATACGGGATGCATTTATGAAAGAAAAATTAAACGTTTGTTTCATTTTTTAAGATTAGGCAGTGGTCCGTGGAATCACTGCCTGCTCTTAAAAAATATTTTCACATCCATTCACAAAGGAGAAGGGGTCCTCTGGGTACCCCTTCCCGTTTGCGAGTGGCTTACCAACTACTTGAAGTGGGTGGTAAACTGCGAGTATTTTACGACCGCTACTAGGGTCGCAAGACAGTTCTACATTGACGTACGAGTCGCTATTAGGAAAGGACGCCCTTGGCATGCCCATTCCAAATAGCGAGCCGTAAACCCTATTTTATGAGTCTGTAATAGGTTACAGAGTCGCAAAATAGGGTATGTAGATGGTGCATACCAATTTTAGGCAATTTTAGGCAGATTTCCCGTTAGCGACAGTAAAAAAAGCTCGTACATCGGGCCCCCCCGTCCCTTCCCCCATGTGCCTCTCTGTCTGCAAGGATGCAGGAGCAAAACAAGCGTATCTGTTAATACTACATATTATTTGTTAAAAATACATAAAGTGATTCTACTTGTAAAGGGCATGGTTTAAGGGAAAATCTGGGTTTCCGCTCAGCTCAGCAATGATAGCAATCTACTCAGGACAACAGGACTATGCCTAGAGCATAACTAAAATTAAAACAAAAGTAACTTTTGCAAAGATTTAATATACTTGTTTTAACAGAGAGCTAGACAAATTATTGATTAACAAACAACACAGACCACCCAACTGTTCTAACAAAGACCTGCAATCAAGCTAGGAGATTCCTAACTCAATGCTAAATTTTAAATCGTGAGTTTAAAAACACAAATGTACCACAGGCTAAATATAACCTTAGAGCTCAATACATCACCTTTCAATCCACAGTTTCCATTACAAGAGACATCCTTGGTGAATTGTGAAGTAGCTGTCACCCTTGTGCAATAATGTACTATAGTACTATATCCTTATAGAAGTGGTGTGTCTTTATTATAATTTGACCATATCTGCTATTTGTAAACAGCTACGATTCTATGAATAGCCTTGTTTCCACAACCCAAAATTTAAAAAATACAAATGAAATAAAAATGAATTACTCCATATTTGCAATGCCAATAGTGTTCTTTCCAAACACACTCTGACCCCGATCTAGCCAGGCAGTTTTCTCTCTGTCTTTCAAAGGCACTTTTGTTTTCTGAAACTGTTAACTATTTTGAAGTTTATTTTGATTTTACGAACTTCACTGTTTGATTACTTTTCCACAGAAATAAAGTCTTCTTGCTCACAGAAGGCAAATTGTTATGTGGCTTAAAATGACCATTTATAACCAGATGTGACCAATTCCATTTCAAGTTTCTTTGGGTGCAAGACAAGGGGTATTAGACAATGGATAACTTCATTTGCGCATTCAACATAGTCACTCTGCAGGTTAGCAGGCTTATTTTGCTGGAAAGAAAGAATATCAAAGACACTCAGCAGCCTTCAAGCAGAAACCTTAAGCTTTCCAGGAACAAAAAAAATAACATCAGGGTAGGCACCTTTATCCCTCCATGTCAAAAGAGTAAAGTAAAACCATTTAAGGGATTCCTGTGGCACAGAAACCCACCCCAGGTGGCTATATGACAGGGTAATAATGAAATGTATAATCTGGGAACCTGAAGAGCCATCATTCCAGAAGCTTTTACCTTTTTGGGTTTGGGAGGGGGAGAAGGAGTCCTTTCACGCTTCACATGGGAACTCTTTTTGTTAGTCTGTGAAGATTTGTTGCTCTCCTTTGTCCCATTCTGTTTGTTGCTGCTGCTACTACTGCTTGCCTTTGCTGGGGCAGGGGCAGGGGGTGGCTGTGGGACAGGCTGTTTAACAGGTTTTTTCTTCTTTTTGGGAATATCATAACTCAGGTACGACTCAAAGGACATAGTTGGCTGTTCAAACGTATCGTCCGTGTCAGCGTCTACAACAGAAGAAAATTTAACAGATTTCTTTTCTTGTGGGCTAGTGTCTGTGGAATGGCTCTTACTCTTCCCCTCACGCTCAGGCCGGGCCTTCTCATGATCTGCACTCCGACTATCCGTTTCAAGATAAGTACGGTCACTTTTACTTTTCTCCACATCACGGTGCTTCGGTTTTCGGACAAGCTCATGGCTTTCGTCAGAATGCACCTGTGACCGCTCCTTTTTTAAAGTGCTGGGTGCAACAGGGTGCTCGCGCCTATCTTCAGAGTGCGGAAAAGACTGTTCTTTCTTTGAGATGCTGGGTGGCGTTATGTGCTCTTGTCCTCGAACCCTCTTAGCATCAAGACCCCCACTCTGCCAGTTCTGTAGATTATCTCTGCTGCTACCCGCTGAACACTGATCCCTGTGTGGCTCCTTCAAAGAGGTCTTGGATAGTCTCTCATGGCTCTGACTGTCCTCTGTGCGATGTTTCTCGCGGTGTGATGGTCTGTGTTCCTTGTTGTGGCGCTGTGCTGCCTTGTCTACAGACTCCCGGTAACCCTTATCTGGCACTCCAGACAGAGGATCCCAGGAGGAATAGCTCTTATTAGTTTTGCGGTGAGAGCTGTTCAGTTCAGGCTCATGTTGGTCTATGTAAATAAGGGGTGGGCTGTCAGGAGCTTCCTCCACATGACTATGTTCATTGTCTGAATCTTCCCTGTCAGAGTACTGTGCATGCGGTGGCGACTGCCACCTGTCCTCTTGCATTCTGTGAACACGCTCTGCATCTTTCCTGTTCTTCTTGCCCAGAATGTCCTGCTCCATAGGCTTGCTGCGAGGGGGCTGGACTGCAGCTCTATACTGACTTTCCCCTTCATCTTCATAATCCTGGGGAGAAGAATCTCGAGGACGCTTTTGAGAACTACTCCGGTCAAGTTCCCGCTCCACAGAATGGACATTATTTCTGCAGAGAGAAGGAAACAAAGACAGGTAAAGGATCCATTTAATTTACAATGTGGATAAGAAGGGTTTTGAAGTAAGGCGAGGTGGGGAAAAAACATTAAAGAGGTGGAAATGATCGAATGTTAAGATCCAAACCAGGAAAGATAAAAACATTTTGGAGAAGGAGTAAGATGAAGATCCTAAGGAGGACTAACCAAATCATGGGATGAACTAAACTAGGGGAGGAAGAAGACAAGCTTTTTGTCACTTGTCAAAAAGCAGATGTGCTTAAATGAGTTACATCTGGCAGCTAACATTAGTAAGCAACTGAGATCCTATGAAATGTGCCTGTTCATTATTTTAAAGCAAAAATACGCTTCTAAAACAGACAAACTGTGCCAATATAAAATGCAGGGCATCTAACATCTCATCACTCGGTGTGTTCCACTAAGGCAGAACCAAAAATATCCGGTCATTGCTTATCAATGACTTGGTTTGATTTAAGCTCCAATTTTGACAAAACCAGGCCATCCCGCTAGATTGATTTTGGGTGCTGATGTTCAGCATTATTCTCAAATGCTTCTCATAACCTCGGTCTGCAGCTAACAAACCAGAAAGAACTTATTTGGTAAAGGGGGAGGACTTGATAATAAAATGTAGCTAGCATCCACACTAGCACAGGCTCCAGAACTTTGAACCACACACCCTGGTAACTGCAAAAACACCTGGACTACCACTTGTATCGGCACATGACACTCTGATGACACTGAAAAACACCATCAAAAGCAAACTGGCAGTCAAGAAGGCACAGACACTGGAGGATGGAGCTATTGACACAGTGGGCAGTGATACAAACCAGATTAGAGATATATAAACAGAGACAAGATTGGCAAGGACATGGGTGTTAAGGCAGAGATACATGCTCACATACCGTGAGACAGGACGGCAACCACAGACTGAAGAGATATCACGGTTGTTGTAAGTGCACATAAACCCCCACACACACTGTCCCCAATACACCACAAGCTCCCAATTGGGTCTATTGGAAAACCCCTACAACTATTAAACACACAGCTACTTGTGTTGAGGATAAGAGGCTGCACAGTGGGTACACTCATAACTACTAACAAATGCCTCGCTATTCAGGCAGACATTGGTGTTGTATATTGGAGTAGGACCTCCATACTCCACTTAGGCTCTCATCATTGGGAAACTCATCAGCTGACAACACTCCTAACCGAGAAAATTGTCAGTACCAAGTGGAACCAGTAAATGATAGGTGTGACACTGCATAAAAAAAAACACACATACTTGACATTCAGCAACCGCCCCAGACCTCACACAATTAACAGAACACACAAAGGGTTAAACATACCTATCAGCTTCCTGTGGTACTAGCTTTTTCCATCGCGCCACCAGGGACTTTGCAAACTCTCCCACCAGCTCGTGTTTCCGCAAGCTGTTCACCGTCTTTCCAACACCAGTTTCCTGCAAATATAGAAAATATTAAAGCTCTGAACATTCACAAGTAAAACTTTGGAGAATCTTCGAGGAAGTTTTGCTGAAGACAAGCTCAAGATGAAAAACCATCACACACTCTGGATTTTAAATCAACAATTAGTAAAATACCCAGGTTAATCACCCAATGCCTTGCATGACAAATTGGAATGCAAACTAGGGTCTATGACTTGGACACAAGCCCTCAATCAGCATGATACCTAGAGGGTGAAGAACATTCCCCATAAAAAATGTAGGGCTCCAGTGTCACTCTTTGAAGCCAAGCATAAAATATATAGAATATAGGTGCGCAAAGGGTCTGGTACACTACCTTCCAACGATTGGCTTTGTTCCACAAAAATATAAAAATATATATATATATTTATATATATATATCCACACAGAAAAGGTTGCCCTATTAAGAAACGCCTGCACAGTGGAAGATAGTTTCCTTTCATTTATTGCGGATGCAGGTTCAGCGTGCATTCCTCCCCCATCTCAGATGCTAAATGCATTTCGGGCTCCATGCCCTTGTTCACTGGCTAACACGCAGGTCCCGGCAGCTGTAGGGACTTGTACTCTCATGCCCCGCCCATGTAGGACTTCAGGAATGCTGGGACAGGTAGTCCAATGGTTTATTTTCCATAGTGGGCTGCTCAAGGAAATCGTGCCTTACTGTATTCCCCAAGTGGGTAGGATGGAGGAGAAGCACCTCTGTGCCTGCCAATGTCCATAGCCACAATACTGGAAATCTTCCACTCCTATCAACACTCGGGACTCGCTGTGTCAGGTCCGCTGTAATTGCGGCGGGGCGTTTCTGCGACGAGGTGCGCCGCAATTTAATCCACACAGAAAAGGTTGCCCTATTAAGAAACGCCTGCACAATGGAAGATAGTTTCCTTTCATTTATTGCGGATGCAGGTTCAGCGTGCATTCCTCTCCTTTAAATTGCGGCGCGCCTCGTCGCAGAAACGCCCCGCCGCAAATACAGCGGACCTGACACAGGGAGTCCCGAGTGTTGGTAGGAGTGGAAGATTTCCAGTATTGTGGCTATGGACATTGGCAGGCACAGAGGTGGTTCTCCTCCATCCTACCCACTTGGGGAATACAGTAATGCACGATTTCCTTGAGCAGCCCACTAGGTTAAAAAAACCATTGGACTACCTGTCCCAGCATTCCTGAAGTCCTACATGGGCAGGGCATGAGAGTACAAGTCCCTACAGCTGCCGGGACCTGCATGTTAGCCAGTGAACAAGGGCATGTAGCCCGAAATGCATTTGGCATCTGAGATGGGGGAGGAATGCACGCTGAACCTGCATCCGCAATAAATGAAAGGAAACTATCTTTCACTGTGCAGGCGTTTAATAGGGCAACCTTTTCTGTGTGGATTAAATTGCAGCGCGCCTCGTCGCAGAAACGCCCCGCCGCAAATACAGCGGACCTGACACAGGGAGTCCCGAGTGTTGATAGGAGTGGAAGATTTCCAGTATTGTGGCTATGGACATTGGCAGGCACAGAGGTGGTTTTCCTCCATCCTACCCACTTGGGGAATACAGTAAGGCACGATTTCCTTGAGCAGCCCACTATGGAAAATAAACCATTGGACTACCTGTCCCAGCATTCCTGAAGTCCTACTTGGGCGGGGCATGAGAGTACAAGTCCCTACAGCTGCCGGGACCTGCGTGTTAGCCAGTGAACAAGGGCATGGAGCCCGAAATGCATTTGGCATCTGAGATGGGGGGAGGAATGCAAGCTGAACCTGCATCCGCAATAAATGAAAGGAAATTATCTTCCACTGTGCAGGCGTTTCTTAATAGGGCAACCTTTTCTGTGTGGATTAAATTGCGGCGCGCCTCGTCGCAGAAACGCCCCGCCGCAAATACAGCGGACCTGACACAGGGAGTCCCGAGTGTTGATAGGAGTGGAAGATTTCCAGTATTGTGGCTATGGACATTGGCAGGCACAGAGGTGGTTTTCCTCCATCCTACCCACTTGGGGAATACAGTAAGGCACGATTTCCTTGAGCAGCCCACTATGGAAAATAAACCATTGGACTACCTGTCCCAGCATTCCTGAAGTCCTACTTGGGCGGGGCATGAGAGTACAAGTCCCTACAGCTGCCGGGACCTGCGTGTTAGCCAGTGAACAAGGGCATGGAGCCCGAAATGCATTTGGCATCTGAGATGGGGGGAGGAATGCAAGCTGAACCTGCATCCGCAATAAATGAAAGGAAATTATCTTCCACTGTGCAGGTGTTTCTTAATAGGATATATAGATATAGATATAGATATAGATATAGATATAGATATATATATATATATCCCCCCTTCTGCCCACAAAAGGGTGCATGCATTGTACCAAGAACACACTCTTCAGCTGGCTGTGCTTAATAGATTGAATGTGATAAAGAGACAGCAGCAACAAAGCAAATGCACACTGTTTACTGATCATGTGAAGGGGTTGTCCCTGAACGTTAATATGATCAGCATCTCCACCTTCGAAAGAAGAGTGCGTACAACTTCAGCCTCTTGCTAAACCCATGACTAGAGGACGAGGGCAAGAGGTAAATTAAGAAGCCAATTCACACGCCTTACCACAAGAATGTCAACTGTTATGGGCAGTTCGGCGAGTCTCTTCAAGCTCTTGTACAGCTGCCAAGAAAAAGAAAGAAAACCATAAAGATCTGTCAAGCAACATCAGGTCACAGGAGGACTCGGTGAACACGTCTGATGCAGTTGAATCATCAATGATTCCACCGATGTCATGTAATTGTAGTGACTCCCGTAACACTATCCACATTCTCCACAGCAGAGTTTGAATTTCTGTGTACACACGAGTTGCTCGCATCTTTACCTAGTTTTTTACAAGGGGATCTTTAGGGGAGGGGTGATTTAGACAAATATTTAACCAGCTGGATGTGAGAAGAAAAGGTCTCTCGAAAGCTACACCTACAGGATAAATAATGTCACAAATCCTCTCTTAAAAGCCAATAACTTCCATCAGTTATCCAATATTAAAAGTGGCGTATTGTGTCTCCTTTGAAGCACTTGTACAACTGCTTAGAGAGACAGTGCAAATGAGCTTCCATGCTAGATAACCATCTGTTAAGGCTGAACCATGTCACTTTCTTTAGATCTAGAAATATGTGTGTGTGTAATGAAGAGAATTGTTCACAAAACGAAGCATGTTTGCAAGTGGGTTTATTCTATACATGTAAAGACCCACCACGTGACACATCCAGCCAGTATGGATCCCACCATCTCAAGGACCGTGGCTGAAATCCCCACTGACCGTTCATGTAGCATGTATAGCAACTCATATAATAATGCGTACGAACACATGCGTGCATGGAAAAACATATCACAATGCATTTACCATATCACCTTCCCCCTTATAAAAATAAAAACAAAATACAAATGAAACAAAACTAACAAAGTAACAATTCATAAGAAGTTCTATACGCACAAAGTGCACAGGCGCAATTCTTGCACTTCTGGGCACATCCCACACCATTCCAGCCGCATGTTGCTATAGAAAATCGACAGAGTTGAACCCCTCCCATTGTCTACAGCGTTATTTCACACATACAAACGTCCCCGCAAAGAAATCAACACCGTACAAGCTTTAAGATGGGCATGGGAGGGCCTCCGCAAGCGGGTCCAACTGTCCATACTATACGTCCTGTCTATGCCACTCCCCAACAATCCACTTCTCCCCCCGCTCCTGGAGACCACCACACATCAATGCCTGTCCATGCGTAATATTCGGAAAGGAGGGGGATCTCTTTCCTGCAGATAACTTCCTCACAACACAACAAATGTGCGATCCCGACCCACCCTCTGCGATGGATATGTTAACATATTACAAGATCAGGGCTTCATGCAAAAAACACTTCACTACATTCCCCGAGCCCCCGCCTATGCTGCAGGTGCTGGAAAACGTACTAACAGTAGCCTCGGGCCGGAAACTTGTTTCTCGCATATACAGCGGCATACAGAAAACATATCCAATCATAGTACCAGCTTCTCGCAAAGCTTGGGAGGAAGATCTGGGGGAGGGCCTCACAGACAGGCAGTGGGAACTCAGCTGTAGACAAATGGAAAGACTGACGCCGAATTACCGTCTAGGACTAATCCACTTCAAGTATATTCATCGCCTTTACCACACACCCATACAATTACACAGGATCGGCCTCCGCGGGGACGACTGTTGCTGGAGATGCGGAGCCTCTTAAGGCAGTGCTTTCCAAACTCTGGGTCGCTGCACATTACTGTGTCGCCTGCCATGTGTGGGTGTGTCACTCGATGACAAGAGGTCTACTCATCATGCAGGACGCATCTTAGTGACGCAGTACCTGTTTCTGTGGAAGGCGGAAAGGAAGAGCATCGTGCTGCCATTCTCCCGCAGGCCCGGCAGTGAGTAAGATACTGCAGCGTGAATGTCAGGAGACGGAGCTGCTGGCTTCCCCCCTCCATTGGGCCATTACAGACGGGGGTCCTGGCCCGTTCAGTGGTTCGGATACGCCACGGGCACAGCCAGGGTCTAGGCCCGTTTCCCGAAATGGCACAGCGCCTCGTGGTGTATGGGGGGTGGGCGCGATCAACCTTTGATTAGCTGTAATGGTAAAGTAGACATACACGCCCATGCCTTGGATCCCACCGCCCAGTCTAAATATGTTTAGGGCACATTGAGGACATACCCGACAAGTGAAGACACTGGATATTGAATGGTAGGTGCTTCACTTAAGACAGAGAGTAATCTGGCTGGACCATGTGGGATGCTAGCAGCTATCTTCGGATTGTATCAAAGTTTACTCTGAAATACACTAACTAACTCAAAGGGATTGCATGAACAGTATCTACGTGTGATGCATAAGAATATGGCTTAATAACCCCTAATAGAGAATAGGTTATAGAGCCGCTGGACAAGGAGACAGTTGGTCTACTACCCACAAATATGTACACTTGTATATATATTAACGTTCTGCTAAGGAACATTTTAAGATAAGGGAGTTCATCAACTGAGCAAAGAAATGAAGTGGGCCGAATAAACATCACTATGCTTTTGTACCACACCCTGCAATAACCTTTTAATAATGTACCCCACAATTGACTGACCGTGTTAATGTTCACAGTGCTTGCAAGTGTGCATTGTTGGATAATACTGACAAAATTTGAGTTAAAAAAGTACCTAATTCAAAGGCCCACGGTTGTTCATTTACGAGTGCCTTGTGACAACACAGAAAGAAATGGACCAGTTTAATTTCTGTTTGATTGTCTTCTACTTGATGCCATTCGAATTATTTTGTGCTATGAAGACAGCCTTTGATGTGGCTGTTGCACTCTTACAGCAAATATTACTGCAGTCATCCATTATCTGAATTTTTATCCTTTGGGTCGTCAAGGCACCGTGTCGCGAGACGATGCAGGTCTAAAAAGTGTGTCACCAACATGAAAAGTTTGGAAACCACTGCTCTAAGGCGACCTTCCTCCATCTAGCAGGGTAGTGCAGACCAATAGCGAATTATTGGGTACAGATATTTAACCAATACAATAACAGGACTGAATTTCCCATACGAGCCAGTTATAGCACGGCTGGGCATAATGGACATGGTGCAGCCGAAACTCCGTAAACTGCCCGCAATACTCTTTTTATTGGCAAAAAGACAGGTGGCCGTACACTGGGGGGCGACCGTGTCTCCTACAAAGGCATGGGCTGCGAGTGTGACATTGTAAGACACAGTTGCCAATATATTGGGAATTGTTACCAACACGGTTGCGCCCCAGAGACATCTGGAAACCCTTTGTCCGCTGGGTACAGTCGGAAGACGCCATGGATCTGTGATATAATCATGTCTGTGTGCCGAATGCGGGAAGGGGCCGGGTCCAGAACCGGACCATGTATTCAATACTACGGTGAATTGCTTGATGAGGTGATTGCATACGGATATCCATCGATGTTACTGATAAATGCTATGGGGGTTTCCAGATGGTGTGAAGATGTTGAAATATTGAACGGAAAACAAAGCACTTGGTGGAAGGTCTTGTATTGCATAATTTGTAAAAATGCAAATAAACAATAATAATAAAAAAATAATAATAATTCATAAGAATACAGACTGCATCACAAAATAACCCATATAGAAATATGTGAAAGCACATTCAAATAACAAGTATGAAAGTATATAATCATCAAACCTCTTGAGAACTTTTCTGGTACGAGAACCCACAGAACTCTTCCCCAACAGGTCTCTAGGCAAACAAACACACTCCGTAGATTGAACTCTCATCAGCACACGTGACTTCCTACTCTGCTGATGCCAGTTTTTGACAGAGCCCTTATGGGTTGTAACCATTGTTCCCAGTCAAACTTTTGAACAAGGCCTTTCCTCTTGCGCACAATACTCACTTGCTCAGGCGTAAGTTCCACTAGCTGCCTCTTATTTCACTAACCTTGCCCAAGACAAGTACAGCGCCTTTACTGACCCGGTCCACTTGTACAGGCGCAGAAAATTTTGATTCCCCTTTCTGATTCCTGACAGAATTTGTAATCATGACCCAATCACCTACCACCAGATCTACTACTATTGGACCATGTTTTTAATCAAAATTTTGCTTCATCCTCGCTTGTTTATCAACCACCCTTGTGGCTATGTCATTTCTATTAATGCGGACACTCCCACCATTGTGAGTTCTTTAACTCAACCATGATGGAAACATTGGCTTATGCACATCCTTACCCTACAGCAAAGAAAAAGGGCTAACACCTATGGTACAATGTGGAGACGTATTATTCCCCCAAACGGTTTGAAGAACAAACGTGCCATCATCCAACTATGAAGCTAAAGCCGTCTGTACACCTTCCTTAATGACTTGGTTGCCACACTCAATTAGGCCATTACAGGAAGGTGAATATAGAGCTACCTTGAGTTGTTTGATATCCATACTAGCCAAAAGTCACTTCATGTG
Source organism: Triturus cristatus (assembly GCF_964204655.1). NCBI lineage: Eukaryota > Metazoa > Chordata > Amphibia > Caudata > Salamandridae > Triturus > Triturus cristatus. The sequence continues at coordinate 575,671,604 of NC_140584.1, forward strand.
GTCAGACACAAAATATGTAGCATTGTCCGTAACCACAATTTTAGGTGCACCCTCCAGTATTAAAACGGGTTCCAAAAATTTGACAACAGTTTCCGTGTCTGGTGACTCCAAAAATGCATGATACATCCATTTTGAAAAGTAATCCTTTAGAAGTATGGTATATCTCATGTTGCCTGGTAATAAGGGATAGGGACCAGAAAAATCAAGACCTGCTTTTTCCCAAGCACTCTCCAGAAATGGAGTCAGGGGTGTAGGCATACCCATCCAGTGCTTATCGGATATAAGACACTCCGGACACTTGTTAATCATAAGCTTAACCCGACTGTCCAAAACAGCCCACTAGTAGTGATTCTTTATCTTCATGCATGTCTTGGTGGACCTTACATGACCTAAATGCACCTGAGACACAATGACGTTGCACAATTTAGTAGGCGGGACAAAACTGTTGCCTGAGTATAATTCCACTGATAACATTCCTGCAACCTGAGAAAAGGTTTTCATATCTCCCTCTAAACACATCTAATGTACTCAACAACCTTTCCCAAGATGCTACGTACATCGTACGCACTTGTCCAATCTTGCTCACTCCTAATAGATTGATACTCTGCCACAGCATCTACCAATGCAACACACTCCATATCATCTGGCAAGACATCATCATCAAGAGCCATGTGGGATAAACAGTACGCAAGAAGGTTCTTACTGCCCGGAATAGGTTTGATAGTGGAATTGTACTCCTGCAATTTAGAAACAAATACGGTGAGCCTGGCGGACATGTTATTACGGTTACAATTGGTGAAAATATGTACTAGAGGTGTATATATATATATATATATATATATATATATATATATATATATATATATACACACATACACACACACATACATACATATACATATATACATACACACACACAGGAACTTCGCCACAGTATTCCAGCTGGTAGAAAAGGATGAAGCGGACCCAGTATTATCGGTGCAAAAGATTTATTCCACAGGTATGGCAAGCACCGCCATGACGCGTTTCGGCCTCAGAAAGGCCTTGATCACATGACGCTGACTCAGGCAGCCCATAGGTTTATAAAGTGCTGAAGTGCAAGTCAGGTGATCGCTAAGCCAATAGACATAGACAAAATACGTTTCAATACATTGAATGCTGGTATACAAACATCACATTTGACAACATATCGGGTAAAATACACCAATAGCTAATTACACAGTCGAAAATCACAATTAATGATTTTTGCATAAAACAAGCGAGAGCAAAGAGAAAACAAATGTCCACCAGCCAGTCAAATTATAGAATAATAATCAAAACGTTTGCAGGTCGTAATTGAATGTTACAAGAACCATGGGTACCATGCAGAGGAATTTTGATAAAATCTCCACACTGCTATTATTCAGTGCAGTTCTAGATGTGCAAATTGAGCAAGTGCAAATAACAAATACAAATGTGCAAACAATCGCAAGTGCAAATTGCATACACGTGGCCCCCTGAGATTGACACGGTGGTCATAATGATGTCTCCCCAGCTCCATTGTCTATATAATATACTCCAGTTGCTGGATATAGGCCAAAAAATGTGCAAAGTTTATGCAAGTGCAAATAGCAGTTAAATATGTGCAAAATAACGTAGGTACAAACTGCATATAGGTGTCACTGCTCAAGTGAGCCGACTCGCTCGAATGAATAAAATTGCTGTGGGATAGATAAACTATTGTTTGACTGTTTCCTGCTGGGATAAAATGACAGCTTTACACTGTTAATTCAGTTTGTGTGCTCTCTTAAATATTGTGTATCATATTTTCTTCTTAAATCCATTGGAATCCACAATCATACTGACATTACTAAGAAAAAATGCTATTTATACAAATGATGTTACCAACATACATGACTAATCTGCTCATAGGATCACCTGTATAAAGTGTATGGTGTGGGGAGGGGTGTGGTAAAAGGAAAAAACGAATTACAGTTTAAAAGAAAAAATATTCCAGAATACATGACATATCTGCAGTATTGACAAAGTTGTCTTAAGTATCAATTTTTTAGAAAAATGTGTAATGCAGAATATGTATGATACTGTGTTACGATTGTTTATCTGCCATCACAAAGTAATCTGGTGCTATTTAATGAAGGCAAGTAAAGAGGTCTTCACTAGAGTTCAACCCGTTTGGCGTTTTGGTATCCAACTCGAGGATGTATTTTGTTTCGAGTTGCCTAAGCTGTACCTCACGGTCTCCCCCTCGGCGTAATGGCGGAACCATGTCCACCACAAAGTAACTGAGAGAGTCTAAACAACTCCCATGTGCCTCTTTAAAATGTCTTGCGACCGGGTATGTTGCATCGTTATTACTGATGGCTCGCATGTGCTGGAGTATACGTTTGTGAACCTGCAACTTGGTGCTGCCAACGTATTGCAGGCCACACGTACACTCCAGCACATACACCGCAAAGTCAGATTTACATGTCAATTTTTTACTAATGGGCACAGTGATATCACTAAAAGGTGTTGTATAGCAAGTCTTGTTCCTACCAAATTTACAGGCTTTACATGAGGCACATTTAATGAAGCCTTTGGTGGATTGCAACCAGGTGTTGGCGCAAATTTCAGGACTGCTTTTAACAAGCATATCACTCATGGATCTGGCCCTCCGAAAAGTCATCTCAGGGTTTTTCTTAAGGAGGTGCCCAATGATTGGGTCATTTTGAACAATTGGCCAGTTTTTGTTGAAAATCATGCGTAGTGCTTTGTGTTGGCGATTATAAGCAGTTATCAATCTTGGAGGTTCTGTACTGGTGGAGGGTTCCCCTGATGTACTGGTTTGCACGTTTGCTTTTGCCAATGTTGCCTGCCGGGAAACTAAGTTTGCTTTTGTGATTGCTGTGTCAATTGTTTCCACAGCATATCCTCTGGCCAGGAACCTCCCTTTGCTGGCCAACTGAGCCTCTGTACACTCTGATTCTACACTGCAGATCCGTCTGATCCGCAGCATCTCCCCGTAGGGGATGCTGCGTATCAGATGGTCAGGGTGGTGGCTGGTAGCGTGCAGAACCGTATTGCCCGCCGTTGTTTTGCGGTGCAATCGAGTTTCCAGATTGTTGTTATCCACATATACTTCTACGTCCAAAAAATTCACAGTGGTACTACTCACATGACCTGTAAACTCGAGATTAAGTTTGTTCTTATTGATATCCTCGATAAACGTGTTAACTGACGATTCTGATCCCTGCCAGATAAAAAATAGGTCGTCAATATAACGATGCCATGCCATGCTACAATATGTTTGCTGAGGATGTGGCCAAATTGGACTTTGAGGACCTGCTCCTCCCACAGACCCATATGCAAACAGGCATAACTGGGGGAGAAGCAAGCCCCCATAGCCACACCTCGCATTTGCTGAAACACCTGTCTTTGAAACAGAAAATAATTGTGGTACAGACAAGTGTGAATCATATCTACCAACATTCTGTTGTGTTCCAGCATATTGACAGGTCTTGAACGCAGAAAGTATTCCACAGCTCTAATACCGTCAAGATGGTGTATGCTCGTATATAGAGCTGTGACATCTAATGTCACCAACAAAAAGTCATCCTGCCAAGAAATTAGTTCAATTTTCCTTAAGAAGTCCCCTGTATCCTGTAAATAGGATGGTAGTTTCTTCACATGTTCCTGGAGAAAAAAGTCTATGTACCTAGAAGTGTTCTCCATAATACTGTTCTTAGCGGAAATAATAGGTCTACCCGGCGGTTTTTCAGGGTTTTTGTGCACCTTAGGTATTAGATAGAAAACAGGAATGACTGGGTGATTGACCTTTAGGAATTTAAATTCATCACTGCTCAACAATCCCAAACTTTTCCAAGACAGTAATTTGGTGTGGAAGCTGTTCCAAGCTGATTTTACTGTTTGCCAATCACTGCGTTTGTAGCATTGCCGATCATTCAAATGCTGTAAAGCCTCTTCCATGTATAAGGACCTGGACCACTGAACAATGTTACCGCCCATGTCTGATTGTCGTATAATGACATTGTCATTGCTTTGTAGCTTCTTCATCAGACTCCCATAACTGTTGTTTTGTCTGCGGAGTTTTTGTTGGTCCCGCAGAGTCTTGCTAGGCAAATTCTTCAGTTGGGAGGTCACAAAATCATATATATACATATATATATATATATATATATATATATATATATATATACACACACACACACACACACACAATATATATATATATATATATATATATATATATATATATATATATATATATATATATATATCAAAGATACAATCCTGCTTCAACGAAGAAGGCACACTCGAGGCTGTAGGAATATGGCCTTTTTATTTTCTAGGGTCTTCCACGACCCCACGACAGGAGAGACGCGTTTTGGCTTCCCAAAAGCCTTTGTCAATCTAATTGGCGCCAAATAAAGGTAAGTATATAAAGCCCTTCCCCCTAGAGGCACGCCTAGACAAAGAAAATACGGTTACGTTTTCGGCCATGCACTTGATCAGACCCATTATGTGATTTAAACTCTGCCCCGACACAATGTCTCAACAGTGCGGCTGGTATAGATAATCAAACATTTTTGATCAATATTTACATTTATTAATGAACTGCAAAGTGCAACCGATCATATAATGCATCCTCAGCCTCTCACTGTCCAAGGGTTTTACATAATGCGTGTCTGAAACTGAACATGGGAGGAATAAATCGCCAGCTCGTTACACGTTTTAACAGCACAATCTCTCAAGAAAAAATAAAGCCCTCAATATGTAAACCAAAACATTACATTCAGTAAGAATCGTGCTGTTTTCACTTCACTCGCGTTGAACTGGGACCTCCATGGCCGCGTGATATTCACTCAGCTGCAAACTGGTTCACCGGTAATTGACTTGTGATTTCGACTACGGGATCAGAGTTCAGGTATGCTGTGCCTAGAACAGAATTTGATTCTAACACGCAGGAGGCCGGGAAACACGGAGATTCTCAATGTGTATCGGGGCTACACACCGCAAATTGATATGTTTAATATCGGCTTAAATGCCAGCCATTTGATGAGCGCTATTGTTCCCCACCAAACTGCAAATCCCATAATGCCCCTGTGCCGTTGCATTAATGTCTGGAGTTCGTAAGCATACATCCCGAGTAAAAGTCAAGATCATGGGCTCATTATGCCGGGGACCATACGCACTTGAAACAAGGAGAAAAATGCTAGGAAAAGAGTGTCTCAGTGTCTTTAGTAAACAAGCATTAAAAATGCAATAGGTCTCGCCTTTGATTAAGTTAAAGCCATTTGCTTTGCTAATGGTATTGTATAGCAAAGCAAATGGCTTTAACTTAATAAAATGCGAGACCTGATCGGATTTTCAAAAAGTGTGCGTGGTAAATTTATTTTTTTTGTTTCTTTTTGCAGTACTAGGTTATGTAATGCGAACTTGGGGTATAGTTGTATCACAGACGGACACTTTCATTCATTGGTAGGAACGGGGAAATTATGTGATTTACCCAGAATCACAAGATGTTTGAGTCTCCCGCCAAGACTCAAACCTGGTTTCCCTGCTTCAAAGTCGTCTGCCAAGCCGGGAGGAATGGAGAATTGGGGAGCTGGAAGAGGGAGCCTCAGACGCACACACTCCTGGGGAAGGGGGGCTCCTTACACCAAACATTGTTTAGATGGGCCCTAACAAATTGCTTCGGGTAAAACGTAAGAGGAAAGTTACCCAACATTGCTTCGAGTGAGGTTGTAAGAGGGAAGCCTTTTACACGGTCTACGTGTTGGGAGTATCACGCCCAATCACTGCTTTAAATTGGGAAGAAGGTGGTACCGGTGCTCGCTTCAAGATGACCGAAAGGGCACAGGTGTTGTAAAATACCACACACGTAAACTGCCTTGTGGGGTAGAAAGAAGAGAACCCCCTCATGCTGCTTTATAGGCTGATGAAAAGCCCCCTCACACATGAACTTAAGAGCGAGTATGAAGGGTGTCGCCGCTAAACGACTACCCCCGAAAAAAAATTTAAGTGCAGATCCCCACGTCAACATCACATCGAGAGTGTAAAAGATGCGTTAGTTTGGCTGGATCACAAATTTAGAGAAGGAATTCTTCACGGATGTATCCACCCAACTGTACCCATGTAAAGTGTGATCGGCCATATTGATCAGCAGAGAGGCATGGCGCACCATGAGTGTTTCATCCTTGTAGTGCAGTATAGATTATCCGGAGCCAGAATGGAAGTCCCAGACCGTGCAGAGCGTAGAGTGTACGCACAAACGTGAAGGTCTTTATATGACTAGTGTGTGGTCACAGTATATTAACAGCAGAAGGCATTACAGTGAGGCGCATTTGCGGAGCTGAGTGTTCTCTATACGGTAGAATTTGGAGGTTGTAAACCGAGGTGCTTTGGGAGAGCTCCGAGGGAACTGATTATACGTATAAACGAAGTTACTGAAGTGAAGCGCCCGAGAAGACCTTTTTATGCCCTACGTGATGCTTATAGTGAAACGAGGCATTATTTATGTGACGTGCATTGACAAAGCAGTGTCAGGATGACCACTTTTTTTGTTGTTGTTGTATTTTTTGAGTTTTTATATAGCGCAAACTCGACCCGAAGGTATTGGAGCACTTTACATGAGCACCAGTTACGTTACACATTAAATAAATAGTATAAAACACTAGTGAACATTACACTCCATGTGAGAAATATTGGTATAACTGCAGCAATACTCAGTGGAGTGAGGTGCATTGGCGGACCTGCCCGCGATCCCGGTTTTGCAGCAGCAAAATGTACTATCGTTGGTTGCTTTGTCCGAGACAGGGAAGGTCGTGGGGGGCGTGTCGGGTAGTGGAGGAGGGGTTAGGAAGGCTGGAGTGTTGGGAGACAGCTGCCTGTCTCTCTATAGCCCATCCTGGATGTTGCTGCCCTGCACAGGGATGGTGGTCGGGCCTGTAACTCCCCCGTCACATGTTTACAGTCCACGCAGAGGGGGCGCTGGGATTCTCAGGCTCGCCCTGCTCCTAGCAGTGACCCCAGCGGGATCCTGGGGCAGAGTTCTCACCCCCCCACTCCATGGCCCCAGTGCGCTGCCTGGGGACTGTGGCAAACAAGCGCTCGCCAGGCAGAGCGCTTTACATGAGCACCAATTACGTTACACATTATATAAATAGTATAAAACACTAGTGAACATTGCAAGAGAGAGCCACACTCTGAGAAATATTGGTATAACTGTAGCAATACGCAGTGGAGTGAGGTGCATTGGCGGAGCTGCCTGCGATCCCGGTTTTGCAGCAGCAAAATTTACTATCGTCTGTTGCGCTGTCCGAGACGGGGGAGGTCGCGGGGGGGTGGAGGGGGGGGTGTGTCGGTAGTGGAGGAGAGGGGTTATGATGGTTTAGCGAGATGCAAAAATAAACACGCGGCGGAGCTCCTCTTTATGGGGCCGTGTGTTTGAAACAAATGGCCCCATAAAGATAAGAAACCTTTTGCGACGGGAGGAAGTCAGACTAGCCCTTCCAAGTGGGCTGTCTTAAAAATGGAAAAGTCGACGTCACAAAGTGCTCTTTCCCAATGGCTGGCCACCGTTTAGCATAAACGGTGACGCCAGCCAATGGGAAAGAGGTGCAGGGCTTGAAGCCCTTTACAGAATTCCCTCAGAGTCATTAAATCTCGCCGAGCTAGCTGCGTATGTGCGCAGCCATGCTAGCCGAGACCTAAAACGGCACTAGCTAAAAATCCCATAGTGGGAACAAATCCGGGGTCGGAGGAGACCAGTGAATCAAAAATTGGATATGTCACACAGTCCTTTCCGCTTCCGCGTAGGCATCCGCAGTGCCCAGCCACCAAAGGGCGCCAGTCTACCTAGCAAGTCTTTTCTAGACTGGGGATATGCAGACCCAGTGCTGGCAGTCGGACGACCGCCCGCTACGTGATCTTGGTATCCCATCTGCTGTCATCCTTGATCCTCTTCCCGGCACACTCTTGGGACTCCTCCACTAGCACTCCCATGCTCCTCCAAAAGTTGCGGTGAACACACACACACACACACACATATGAACACACACACATGAACACACACACATATTCACTGAAAAAACCATAGGTTTTAGGGAAAGTTATAGTTAGTTGGACATTTCACTTGTATAAAACCATAGAAATTCCCCCGTTATAGTTAGTTCAGCTAACTATAACTCGCGCCCCCGCAATGCACTGCTGATGACGTCACATATTACATCACTCATGACATGGTCAGTGACATCATTGATGACATCTCAAATGACATCACTGATGACATCACTGATGACATCATCCAGTGACTGTGTTTCTGGAAAGTTTAAATAGAAAGAATGGGTGTTTAAGTGTCTGAATGGATGATTTAGTAGGTGCGTGACTGACTCTAAAAGTGAGTGATTAAATGCATCTTACTGAATGCATGGGTTAATGACTAAACTGTGTGAATGTCTGTATCCGTCTGTCTGTTGGTGTGTAAGCGGTTACATGGGTTTGTGAATAGCTACATGAGTGTCTATATGGGTTATTGATTGGTTGTCTGAGTATCTGTATCTGTATGGGTGCCTGAGTGTTTATGTGGGTGGGGTGTGTGTGACTGTGCATAGATGTGGGAGTGGGTGATTCACTGGGTGCATGGTTTCTAGAATGCATCTGTGATGGACTGTGTGGGTATGGGTGTGTTAGTGAGTGAATGTATATCTCAGTGGTACATGTGTGAGTAACTACATATGTGAAAGGCAGTATATATGTGTGCTGGAGTATATAAATGGCTATAAGTGAGAGTGTGTGATTTTGAGAGTGGCTGTATGGATGAGTGTATGCTTGTATCAGTGATTGTATAAGAGCGTAAGAATGTGCTAGTATTTGTAGGAGTGATTGAGCTGGTGTGTGCAGGGGTGTGGAATTTAATAAAATATCTACTTGTCCATGGGGCAGGTTACTTCATAAATCTACTTGTCCTGTAACAAAATCCACTTGTTCCTTTTGTGCCATGTAATGCGGTGACAAATTATGGCAGCAATACCCTTATACAAGGGCTCCGAAATAGCCTCTCTGAATATGCCAGGGCTCCTTCCATAGCAGGGTATGAATACTAGCAATTCCCTTATGTTGCCACGTTTCCGCAGATCTACATACTGGCGCTGAAGTTAAGCAACAGTTTCAGGGTTGGAATGCCCTTTTGAGTCTGTGCAAACCTACTAACTTGCATATTTTAAGGGTTTTCACCAACTCTTCTCTAATCTTTTCCCATACTGAGAAAGGTTGGATATTTACTCCTGACAATGCCAGACATAAAATTTCTTCCTAGGTTGGGAAAAAAGTGATTGGAGGGGAAGTAAACTTACAAACGCTCGGATTTTCGCATGAGCAAATCTATATCTGCAACACAGCGCAGTGGCACTTACCGGAAGCACCTGGTGGGCTAGTTGGCCCCCAGGGGCCCTCAGGATTGAAGAGGAATTAATTCCCCCAACTTAAAACGCACCACAGGGCGTGTTTGCACACATTTCACCTCATGCCCCGCCCCCTCCCTTCACCACTGTGCAAACGCGCCCCGTAGTAAGTTGAGGGATAAAGTCCCCTTCAATCTTGATGGGCCCCGGAGCCAACTAGCCTACCAGGTACCTCCAGTAAGCGCCACAGAGCAACGATGCTGCGAGGTGTAAAAAAGGGGCGTGGCCTGGACCACCTCTCTGCAACACAGCGCAGTGGCACTTACCGGAAGCCCATGTGGGCTAGTTGGCCCCCAGGGGCCCTCAGGATTGAAAGGGAATTAATTCCCCAACTTTAAAGACGCCACAGGGAGTGTTTGCGCACATGACACCTCAGGCCCCGCCCCCTACCTTCACCACTGTGCAAACACGCCCCGTGGAGCGTTTTAAGTTGGGGGATTAAGTCCCCTTGAATCGTGAGGGTCACTGGGGTCCAATTAGCCCATGAGGTACCTCCAGTAAGCACCACAGAGCTGCGTTGCAGAGAGGTGGCCCAGGCCATACCCCTTTTTACACCACTCTGCAACGCAGCTCTGTGGCGCTTACTGGAGGTACCTGGTGGGCTAGTTGGCCCCCGAGGGACCCCCAGTATTGAAGTGTGTGAGACCGGCCTCACGGCGTTGCCCTCCCAATCATCCAGCCAACCTGCAACCACCCTCAAGACACGACATCTCCGACTCCGGCCGCCCCAGCCACCCAGATCCGAGGGCCGGCCAGAGCCCTGACAGACTCGACACCCTACCACGCATGTCCGACCGAGGGAGCGGGAACCCTCGAGCCAGACCCAAAGGCGCCAGCCCAGTCACACCTCGGGTCGCCTTCCCCGGGAAGACTCGATCGGCCACCAGGCCCCTGGGGAGCAGGCGCCTCCCCTGCCGAGCGTCTGGGGTCCCTCCCAGACCCACCTGAAAAGACCAAAGAAGTGAGCGGCAGGAAATCCCGCCGAACCCCCTCTGTCACCTCAGTCCCCCCTCTGCGAGGACCCCGGACTTCAAAGAGCAAGCGGAGTATAACAAGGGGTGCCGGAGAAACGAAGGCAGAGAAGACCTGGAACCATCCAAGCCTGCTGACGCTGTCGCGGCTCCTGAACGCTGAAGTCACCTGGGCCTGCTGAGTGACTCGCGGCCTCTTGCTATCGAACCATCTGAGCCCTGCTGACGAGGTCGCGGCTCCCGAGCACTGAACCACCTGGGCCTGCTGAGTGACTCGCGGCCCCCAGCTATTGAACCATCTGAGCCCTGCTGACGAGGTCGCGGCTCCCGAGCACTGAACCATCTGGGCCTGCTGAGTGACTCGCGGCCCCCAGCTATTGAACCATCTGAGCCCTGCTGACGGAATCGCGGCTCCCGAACTCCGACCACCTGTGCCTGCTGAGAGACTCGCGGCGCTCCCCTTGAGGACGACTCGGTAAGAGATCGCCCAGAGAATCGACACCCTCCAGCTCGAGGATTGTGAGCTATCCGCAGGGTATTTCGCAGAGACACTATCTTGAAAGACTGTCCCGCTACCCCCATTCCCCACGACCGATTTGTGGTACTTCGTGCCACTGCTGTACTACTTGCATCTTGGATCATAAAGATCCCTTGAAAATCATCGATAAAAAAGACCTATCGTCCTACAAAGAATACGTGTGGTGTCACTCTGTTCGTAGTGTATATCAGGGTGTGCGCGCCTAGTTCGGCCTACGTGGGAGAGGTGGGTCAAAGGGGTGGGCAAGACGGGCATCGAACCCCCCTCCGGCGAACGCCTTTCCAACATTTGGTGGCAGACGACGGGATCCGAGCCGACACCGAAAGAGAGCGTGCAGTAATCGACTGACACACTATTAAACAGAGATGGAAGGAGAAACCTCCCTGGGTGCCGCAGGTACCGAAATAAGCTCACCGTTCCGAGAGGATCAATTGGACTATTACACACATAGAGAATTAAAACAGTTTTGCAAAGACCTTGGCATCGCTACCACCGGATTAAGCACAAAGGAAGACTTCCAGAAAGTATTGAAAACCTGGGTCGAGACCGGGGCGCCCCCGACCCAAACAGAAGGAGACTCTGCCCATGAACCACTAAGCATCCCGGCGAGAAACAACGGGCCAGAGGGGATCCTGTCCCCCGAGGAGCTAGCGGACCGAGAGAGAAGCCGCAACCACGAACTTGAACTGGCAAAACTAAAAATCGAGGGAGAACTAAAACTAGCAGAGAAGAAGTTGGCCGTCGAGCAGTTACGGCTACAAGGGGAACTCGAAGAGAAGAGACGCCAAAGAGAGCACGACGAAAAGAAGCTCCAGCTAGAACATGAACGCAGCCTGAAGGAGATCGAGTGGCGGGCTAAAAACGAAAAGTCACAGCCACCCGGGAATCCACCGCCCGCTCCCACCGGGGAAACCAAAGTCCACATCCCCATGGGTGTGGTAAAAGAGTATTACAAGAACGACGATATCCAGCAGTGGTTTAAGGCCTACGAAGTCGCCATGACCTCTCACCGAGTCCCGCAGAAGGATTGGGGGGCTGGCCTATGGGGCCGGTTCTTAAGCGAAGGAAGAGACACCCTGCTAGATCTGCCCTCCACGGTCATGAACTCCTACAGCCACATGAAGGAGGCCCTCGTGGGCCGGTATGGACTCACCCCCGAAATGTACCGACAACGGTTCAGAGATTGTAAGAAGATACCGGGCACCACGTGGGTAGAATACGTGAACTTTTACAGCCGAGCCTTGGACGGGTGGATCAAGGGCAGCAAGGTCTCCACCTTCGAAGAACTGTTTGATCTGATTGCCTGGGAACATTTAGCGGCCAACTGCTTTGTAGAACTGCGCCAGCATCTCCTGGACAGCAAACTCACCGACCCCCGGAAGCTGGCCGCTGAGGCTGATCGTTGGGTGAATACCCGAGCCACCCGAGGCCCCGTGGGGGACTACGGCCGCCACAATCAAGGCCCCCCCCACCAGAGGGGCGGAGGGAACCACGGCCGACCAAGAGACTTCCCCGGGGGGTCCTCAACCAGCCCCCCCAGCAGCCCACCAGCGGCGGGTTCAGCCCCGTCCCCAGCAAGCACCGGAGCCCCAGGACGACCAGGTCCACGAGCCAGGATCACCTGCTTCCGCTGCCAACGGCCCGGACACTACGCCAATGACCCCCAGTGTCCCCAGTATCAGCGAACCACAACGACCAACCCCCTGGCCCGGCAGATGGCCTCCGTAGCTCTGGGGGAAGAGATGGAGGACTCTGAAGAATGGGAACCGGCGGCCATGGCCCTGGTCTCCCTTGGTGATCGAGAAATGGTCCCCGGGACACCCTTGCCCGCCAACACAAAGAAATACCGACAGCAAGTGACCATCAACGGCCACCGAGTCGAGGGCCTCCGCGACACCGGGGCGAGTGTCACCGCGGTCCACCGCAGCCTAATTTCCGAAGACCAGATCCTAACCGGTGCCCTCTGTCCGGTCGTATCCTCCGACAATTCTGAGAGCCTCTGCCAGATGGCGCTGGTGCCCTTCGAGTGGGGAGGGGTCTCCGGAGAACTGAAGGTAGCGGTCCGGACATCACAGCCCGTAGACTGCCTCCTGGGCAACGACCTGGAGAGTTCCCCGTGGGGGCAAGTAGAACAAAGAGCCCATCTGGAGATGATGGGCCTACCAGAATGGGTCTGCGCCACCACGCGCTCCATGACCGCGCGATTGCCTCTCTCCGAGGGCAGTGAGGCCCTCCTACCGAACACTGTCCCCGAGAGCCGGGACACTCTACCAGAAGCGGACAACCCTCCTTCGGAGGGAGAAGAGGACACTAACCCGGGAGAAGGGCCAGAACCTTCCGCCCCGGAGGCCCTGACTGAGCTCGAAGAACTGCCCGAGATGGGCCAGTGGCGCTGTGAGGGGGGGCCCTCCCGGGAAGAATTCTGCCAGGAACAGGCCATTTGCCCCTCCCTCGTGGGACTCAGACAACAAGCCGAAGCCCAGGCCGCCGGTGACCGAACCGGAACCCATTGGATCTATTGGGACAATGGCCTCCTATACAGCGAGCAAAAGTCCGCCGAGCTAGGCGCAGCCCGGGTACTGGTGGTACCCCTGCGTTTCCGGAGCTTCCTCCTGGGCCTGGCTCACGATGTACCCTTGGCAGGACACTTAGGCCAAGACAAGACATATCAGCGATTGGTTACCCACTTCTATTGGCCCAAGATGCGAGCGAATGTAGAAGTACACTGCAAATCCTGCCTCACGTGCCAGGGCAGTGGGAAGAGTCGCGGAAAACGCAAAGCTCCCTTACAACCGTTCCCCGTTGTGAGTACCCCGTTCGAGCGGGTCGGCATCGACATCGTGGGACCCCTGGATCCGAAGACTGCCCAGGGCCACAGGTTCATCCTTGTCCTGGTGGATCATGCCACCAGCTACCCCGAGGCCATCCCCCTCCGCACCGTGACGGCTCCCGTGGTGGGCCGAGCTCTCATGGGGATCTTCTCCCGTGTCGGATTTCCCCGCGAGGTTGTGAGTGATCGCGGCACTAACTTCATATCCCGCTACATGAAGTCCCTGTGGCAGCAGTGCGGAGTCACGTATAAGTTCACGACCCCCTACCACCCCCAGGGCAACGGCCTAGTGGAACGCTTCAACCGTACCCTAAAGGGAATGATCCTGGGCCTCGAAGAGCCCCTGCGCCGGAAATGGGACGTCCTCCTCCCTTGCCTCCTGTTCGCATACCGAGAAGTTCCCCAAAAGTCTCTGGGGTTCAGCCCTTTCGAACTGCTATACGGACATCCCGTCCAAGGGCCCCTGAGCCTGGTCAAAGAGGGCTGGGAGACAAGCCCCCGGGGGACACCCCCTGATGTGTTCCGCTACATCCTGGCGCTCCGCAACCAGACGAGGAAGTTCAGAGAACTCGCAGAGGCTAACCTCGATGCCAGCCAAGAAGAAATGAAGCGCTGGTATGACCAGAACGCAACCCTGGTCGAGTTCCAGCCGGGCCAGCAGGTTTGGGTCATGGCCCCGGTGAAGCCCTGCGCCCTACAAGACAAAGGGACTGGTCCCTTCAAGGTGATCGAGCGGAAGAGCCAGGTCACGTACCTGGTCGATGTACAGTCCCCCCGGAACCCCCTCCGGGTCCTCCACGTGAACAGTCTCAAGCCCCACTTTGTGAGAACGGAATTAAGTTTGCTACTGGCCACCGATGATGGGGCGGAAGAAGACACCGAACCCCTGCCTGACCCCCTGTGCGCTAAAGACCTGGATGGCTCCGTGGAGGGAGTAAGACTTTCAACCACCCTCACTCCCCAACAGTCCGACGACTGCCGCCAGCTGCTCAGACAATTCGCAGACCTCTTCTCCCTCATTCCAAGGGTCACCGACTGGTGTGTCCACGACGTGGACACCGGCGACAGCCCGCCTGTGAGACACCGAGCCTACCGGGTGCCTGACCGGGTCCGCACCTGCATCAAGACCGAGGTACAGAAGATGCTCACCCTTGGAGTAATCGAACCCTCCGACAGCCCCTGGGCCAGCCCGGTGGTCCTGGTCCAGAAGGCGGCTTCCCCGGGGGTCGCCCCCGAACTAAGATTCTGTGTGGACTACCGGGGGCTCAATGCGGTCACCCGGGCAGACGCTCACCCTATTCCCCCGCGCCGACGAGCTCATCGACCGCCTGGGGGCCGCCCGGTTCCTCAGCACTTTTGACCTGACCTGCGGGTACTGGCAGATTGCTCTCACGGAGGGAGCGAAAGAACGCTCTGCCTTCTCCACACCAGATGGCCACTACCGCTTCAGGGTCATGCCGTTCGGGATGAAGAACGCCCCGGCCACATTCCAACGGTTGGTGAACAAGGTCCTGGCCGGACTCGAGGAGTTCAGCGCAGCATACCTTGACGACATCGCCGTATTCAGCTCTCAATGGCACGAGCATCTCCAGCACCTCCGACAAGTACTCATGGCCCTGCGCCAAGCTGGCCTAACAGTGAAAGCCAGCAAATGCCAGCTCGGGCAAGGCTCCGTGGTCTACCTGGGGCATCAGGTGGGCAGCGGCCAAGTCGCCCCCCTCCAACCGAAGATCAACGCCATCAAGTCCTGGGAGCCCCCCACCACGCAGACAGAGGTCCGGGCCTTCCTGGGCCTTACAGGGTACTACCGGAGGTTCATTAAAAACTATGGTAGTATCGCGGGGCCCCTCACGGAGTTGACCTCCAAAAAGCTTCCGAAGAAGGTGCAGTGGACCACCCCGTGCCAGCAGGCGTTCGACGCCTTGAAAACCGCCATGTGCACCGCCCCCGTACTCAAGGCCCCCGACTACTCCCAAGAGTTTGTGGTCCAGACCGACGCCTCCGAACACGGCATCGGGGCCGTCCTCTCGCAGTTCGACGACAAGGGCATCGATCAGCCCATAGCCTTCATCAGCCGAAGGCTGCTGCCGCGAGAGCAGCGTTGGAGTACTATAGAACGAGAGACCTTTGCCGTAGTCTGGGCCCTCAAGAAACTACGGCCCTACTTGTTCGGAACGCATTTCCGAGTACAGACGGACCACCGGCCCTTGCGGTGGCTAATGCAGATGAGGGGGGAGAACCCCAAGCTACTACGATGGTCCATCTCTCTCCAAGGGGTGGATTTCACTGTCGAACATCGCCCCGGGGCGGATCATGCCAACGCCGACGGCCTGTCCCGGTTCTTCCGCTTCGGCGAGGAGAATCCCCCAGTGGATGGGTAGTTCTCCACGCCTTTCAGCTGGGGGGGGGGGGGGGGACGCGTGTGAGACCGGCCTCACGGCGTTGCCCTCCCAATCATCCAGCCAACCTGCAACCACCCTCAAGACACAACATCTCCGACTCCGGCCGCCCCAGCCTCCCAGATCCGAGGGCCGGCCAGAGCCCTGACAGACTCGACACCCTACCACGCATGTCCGACCGAGGGAGCGGGAACCCTCGAGCCAGACCCAAAGGCGCCAGCCCAGTCACACCTCGGGTCGCCTTCCCCGGGAAGACTCGATCGGCCACCAGGCCCCTGGGGAGCAGGCGCCTCCCCTGTCGAGCGTCTGGGGTCCCTCCCAGACCCACCTAAAAAGACCAAAGTAGTGAGCGGCAGGAAATCCCGCCGAACCCCCTCCGTCACCTCAGTCCCCCCTCTGCGAGGACCCCGGACTTCAAAGAGCAAGCGGAGTATAACAAGGGGTGCCGGAGAAACGAAGGCAGAGAAGACCTGGAACCATCCGAGCCTGCTGACGCTGTCGCGGCTCCTGAACGCTGAAGTCACCTGGGCCTGCTGAGTGACTCGCGGCCTCTTGCTATCGAACCATCTGAGCCCTGCTGACGAGGTCGCGGCTCCCGAGCACTGAACCACCTGGGCCTGCTGAGTGACTCGCGGCCCCCAGCTATTGAACCATCTGAGCCCTGCTGACGAGGTCGCGGCTCCCGAGCACTGAACCACCTGGGCCTGCTGAGTGACTCGCGGCCCCCAGCTATTGAACCATCTGAGCCCTGCTGACGGAATCGCGGCTCCCGAACTCCGACCACCTGTGCCTGCTGAGAGACTCGCGGCGCTCCCCTTGAGGACGACTCGGTAAGAGATCGCCCAGAGAATCGACACCCTCCAGCTCGAGGATTGTGAGCTATCCGCAGGGTATTTCGCAGAGACACTATCTTGAAAGACTGTCCCGCTACCCCCATTCCCCACGACCGATTTGTGGTACTTCGTGCCACTGCTGTACTACTTGCATCTTGGATCATAAAGATCCCTTGAAAATCATCGATAAAAAAGACCTATCGTCCTACAAAGAATACGTGTGGTGTCACTCTGTTTGTAGTGTATATCAGGGTGTGCGCGCCTAGTTCGGCCTACGTGGGAGAGGTGGGTCAAAGGGGTGGGCAAGACGGGCATCGAACCCCCCTACGGCGAACGCCTTTCCAACAAAGTGGAATTAATTCCCCAACTTAAAACGCGCCACAGGGCGCGTTTGCAGAGTGTTGCTGGGTGGGGCCTCCTGCACGATCGCGAGTTTTTAAAATTATTTTTGGGAAGGGGGTTGCCCCCCTTCTTTTTACTGTTTTTGGGCCCTGGGGACCCCATCCCCCAGGGCCTAACCCCCATTAAAAAAAATAAAAATACATATATATATATATATATATATATATATGATTAAAGGCAGCGGGGAGAGGAGTCCGGGTATCAAAAACCCTGCGGAGTACGCTGAGCAAGCTAAAGGGTTTATTCAGCTAGTTTAGATGTGGCAAGTAGTCGCTCCTGCAAAACAAGTATTTATATAATGGATACCTTAATACAGCAGCGGCAGATCCAAAACATGGAGTGGAATCAATGTTGAAGGAGTCAAATAGCGATGTGAATGCGTTGAAAAGAAAGATTGAAAAATGACATCGTAATGAGATTTCTAAATGGTGGGAAGTGAAGTCATTAAGCAGATACATGGATGTGGGGAGGATTCCTCGAGGTCTGCGAGTGTTGACAGCCCCCACGTACGAAAATCCCGATCCCGAGATGCTTGGTGAATGGGCGGTGAACAATGCGCATGCGTCTGAAAACATGATGAAGATCTTAATCAAATATGCCTCAAAAGATCGTGAGAAGATATTGGCAGAAATTGTAACAGTAGAATTGGACCTACTAAATTGCTTGGGAGAGGATGTAATGAACAAGTTCAAACATGACCGTAGTACTCGCCTCATGAAACACGAGCAAACAATAACGGAACGAAAGGCAATCAAATTTCAACGTGATAGGCAAGATTATATGCGGGGCCAAATCTATACATTTGCGCGCCGTTTTGACACGATCCGAAAACAAAGGCTTTCAAAGGTGAGCGGAGCAAAAAGTAAACAAGCAATGAATAGTATGGTACAGATTGATCAAAGTGATATTTCCGAAGTCAGTTCAAGGGCAAGTTCAGATATTGATTCAACTTCAGAAGATGGAATCTCACAACCTACTGCCACAATTAATCCACCGTCTATTATTGAAGAATTCGGTTTTTTATACCAGGACCGGACTCAAAATTTAAGGCCGAACTTTCAAAATCAAAGAAAAGAAAACTACGGAAACGAAAAAATAGACGGGGCAGGCATGGAACTGCGATCGGGGAGGAAGAAGAAAGAATTTTATCAGCGCAAGGGTTGGAAGAAGTAGCAACAACTGTAATAAATCTGACTGATTTGATCCTAATGGATGAGGAAACAAAAATCTTGTCATTAGGACTTTCTTTCTGTAAGCGCACAAATTTTAACTATACGCAAACGCGCATTGACTTTTTCAAATATATACGTAAATTGAAACTTTAAAAATTCTTTGGTATGAAAACCACCAATCAAAAGGAAAACAGATTGGTGATAAGTGAAGATCCAGGAAATCTAGAAGTTGGAGACATGCAGGTACTATTTGATTGTCAACAGTTAATGAGGGATAGTGAAGGATCTAGTGTGGTAGAACACATCAGTCAAACGGATGAGTTATTTTGTTTAGATGCGTTTGATAGTTCAGCCACCATGTTTAAATCTAAATCTACCTTCACACCCAACACACCAAAAGATGTGATAGACATGTTTTCTGATTTGGTGATAAAGGATCTGAAGCAGATTTCTTTAAGTTCTAGCAAAGATTTTTTTTTAAATGAAACGACTTTTGGCAAGAAATACCAGTCTGTGATAACGAAGGTACAGAACAGACATGATATAGTGGTAAAGCAGGCAGATAAAGGGGGTAACCTTGTTCTGTGGTCTGTAGAAGCTTACAGTCGTGAGGCAATGATACAATTGCGAGATAAAGAATGTTACCTGCTAGTCCCACATAGTAATTTGGTTGCAATTAAACACAAATACGAAAAGGACCTGGCAAGATGGCGAGGACTTGGTTTAATTAATCAATCAGAATACTCTTTCCTAAAAGTGAAGAACCCTGTAGTGCCTATACTTTACGTGATACCCAAAATTCATAAGCACAAAGAGAGACCACCAGGGCGGCCTATTATTTCCGCCATAGGTAGTCTCTTTGAACCCACTTCTAGATACCTTGACTCATTTTTACAAATGTATGTGAGAGCTCTACCTGCATATATTCAGGACTCTAGAGACTTTTTGAATCAAATAGAAAATGTAAGATGGGAAGATTCTTATCTTCTCATAACACTAGATGTTGTAAGCCTATACACAAGTATTGCCCATGAGGATGGCCTGAGGGCAATTAGGCACTTCCTCAATTTGAGACCAATAAATCTATATCAACACACAAATATGTTGATGGAGATGTGTAGGTTATGTCTCAATAACAATCATTTTTTATTTGGAGGTGACACCTACAAACAATTGAAGGGCACGGCGATGGGCACCTGCTTTGCCCCCAGCTATGCTAATTTGCATATGGGCTGGTGGGAGGAGCAGGTGCTCAGAGTCAACTACACTAGTGAATGGAGGGATCATGTCATTAAATGGATTTGTTTTATTGACGATCTTTTCATTATATGGAATGGATCTAGAGAGTCAGCGCAACAGTTCATTGACAGTATCAATGTAAATGATCTTAATTTAAAATTCACAGAACATATTAGTGCAACTAGTGTGACATACCTGGATCTGGAGGTATACATTGCACAGAGATCAATCCAGACGCGCAAATACAGGAAGCCTACCGCTGGCAATTCAATTTTGCACGCGGCTAGCTTCCATCCACCTAGATTAAAAATGAGCATCCCATACACAGAAAATTTAAGAATGAAAAGAAATTGTAGTGAAGTAGATGCTTTGAGTCAAGCTCAAATTGCCTTGACCCATAGATTTCTGCAAAGAGGATACAATCTAGAAACATTAAAACAAGCAAAGTCAAAGGTAGATCTCTTAGAAAGAAATGCACTGTTGAAACCAGATGTAGAGAAAGCTGAAGAAAAGAAAAAACATACTCAGAGTGAAATTCGGATGATAACTGGGTTTAGTGCATACCAGGCTAAGGTGAGAGATAGCCTGAGTAGACACTTGTACCTAGTTAAACAGGATCCAATATTGCAAGGGATGGTCTCACGAAGGCCAATGGTGACATTCAATCGGGCCAAATCAATGAAGGATGACTTGTTTAAGACCAATCTGGAAACTAAGAGGGGAGGTAGTTGGCTAAAAGTCAGCCCGGGCTTTCATAAATGTTTTAAATGCAAAGCTTGCAGATATGGCAAAAATGAACAACAAGTCATCTCCCCCTTACTTAGCAGCCCATGGAAGCTAAGAAAACCATTGAATTGCAAAAGTGATTTTGTTGTTTACATTTTGAGATGTTCTTGCCCAAAAATGTACATAGGCAGTACAATTCATATGGTCCACGTACGTATTTTATAACACCTTAGGGCGATCAACAGCAACGATAAAAACTATGTGGTAGCACGTCACATTAATGAAGTACATAAAGGCAATGCCAACGAATTGGTATATTTTGCAATTGATCAGATCCCCAAGGATCAAAGAGGGGGAGATAGAGAGAAAAAATTTCGCAAACTAGAGTTAAAATACATACTGATGTTTAATACCAAAAATCCTCATTGATTAAACGCTGAAGAAGATCTACATGTACATTTGGTATAAATTGGCATTCCATTATAAGATTAAGTTTTTTTTAACAATTTTAACTTTCAGGGGTAATAAGGAAAAGACAGTCTCCTCTATATCTAAACCTGAGAAATCTTTGTCAAAATAAGACTTCTTTTCTTTTTCAGTAGTTGGGATACAATAGGTCATAAATAACATCTCAATAAGCAAAATATGTGAATAATAAGAATATTGTGAAAAATATGCACTTTATTTTTAATTATGTTGCAAATGAAAAGTACTGTGAAGCACTTGCACCTTATTGATTGCGATTTTTGCACATAAGGCACTAGCACTTTATTAAGCAATATTTGCACATTCATTGAATTAATGCACCTTGTTAAGCTGAATAAATTTTAAAGATACTGTCTTAATAAGTGTTTGACCTACACAGATTATAATACATGTCCCTTCTTTTTGACTCCCCTTGACAAGGGTCTATTGGCAGATTGATTGGATACAATATTTGTAATGTAACTCGCCTGATTGAACAAATAAGCAATTGGACTCGAGGCAGGGGCACTGGCCCAGGAGACCGTCTATGTGAATATTCTGTGTGAGAAACAAACACAGAATATAAAGAAGGAGTAATGAGAATCAAATTGTATGGTTGCATGATTATTAATGTAAATAGGATTGAAAAAATTCTTCTCTTTTTTAACATATTGGAAAATTCATATTTATAAAGTTTTATAAATTGTGAAAGACAAACCAAAAAAAGAGAAAAAATATGTAACAGAAAGAATGTATTTACTCTCTGAGAGAAGTGCACAAATAGGTTGGCAGTCTTTTTTCCATGTCTATTTGAGAAGTGATCATGTGACCTTGTAACCTCTGTTTAAATATGTTTGATTTTTTGCGACTACCCATGTGTCAGGGTCAAGAAAACGTTGGCCTGAAGTGCTTGCACAGGAACAGAGATGCTCGTTTCCAACTCCCGCTACAAGGCAACCAGAGTTCCAGTAATATTCACCTGGACTCCGCACTACCCTGCAGGGGGAAGGGGGGAGTGGATAAAATAATAAACCACGAAGAGACTGGTCCTGAAACTCCGGCTCTTCACTATTCTTCTCCGCTTCTTCTTAGCGTTGTTGTCAGCTCTTGTAAGTGAGAACCTTAAACAAGAAGACGACACAATGACTTTCTTGCTCCCTTGTGCTTCTAAACTCTCTCTCTCTCTCTGTGTTAACACCTACCCTGGGTTTCAAGCTCTGTGCCCATCTTCTGTATGTCTGTCTTGTTGTGTGGTGTAATTTCTTTCCATTCCTTTTCTGCGATTCTGGATACTTCCTTCCTACTCTTTTCTCTACAAAACAGCCTTCTATTAATTCTTTCTCATAATCTTTTTCTTTTTTTAAAGATTATTTTAACTAGAAATTTATTATTTTGGGTTTACTTCTAGAGTGGTTATTTCTAGCTGTCCTCTTCTTCCATGTATTCTTCTTGTAGTGTCATTCTTTACTCTATACTGTTCTTGCGCTAAACTTGTATATCTCTTGCTTTTCCTTCTCTCTAGTTTCCTAGTTCAAGAGAACTGAGGTGAGTATATTTATTATATTGTTTATTTCTACTCTCTATATTAACACGTCTGTTTATTTCCTCAGGGCGTCTTACGGATGACTTGAATAATCAGGTACGTCGTCTATGCATTCTCTTCTGTCATATACTTTTACATTCTGTCTCCCATGCCCCTCAAAAGTACTTAGCTTTGGTCTTCTTTGTTCGGTCACAGGATGGCGCCAAAGACCTCCGACTATCTGCTCGAGGACCACGAAAATGCTTCGGAAAATCTCACGAATGGAGGAGTGAATTCTTCGTCTTTTCTGTCTCTGTGAAACTTCGGAATTCTCTTCCGTAATTCTCTCGGAATCGTGTAGGGTTCTGACCTTTGGAAAACTATTTAGTTGCTCTGACGCTACTAACTAACTCTTCTGGTGCTCTCTCTATTTTTACTCAGGAACTCTAACTTCGAACTGCTCTCTCTCTGAATTACCTCAGTGAAGTGCGCATTCCTCTTGAAGCGCGCGCCTCGCCTAACCTCGGAACACCAGTGTGGAGAAAGACTGCCGCTATGCTTCCAGCGCGGCCGCCATCTTGGAGTTCCTCTTTCTATTTAATTCTGTCCATGAATTGTTCTTTGCCCATCGGTTCAGTCTTGGGCTGCAGAAAGACCCCAACGTTGCCCCCATTATCGCCTCTTTGTCCTCCGGAGGCCTGACACCATGTGAACAAGGCAGGTGTGCCGAAACGCGTCAAGCGTAAAAAGAATAAACCCACGCTGGATAGCGAAAGCATTCTCCTGTGTCGGTTTCCGATTTTTATTAAAGTCGGGATAGATAGTATATATATATATATATATATATATATATATATATATATATATATATATATATATATATATATATATATATATATATATATATATATATATATATATATATATATAATCTAACACCTACTGGCGGTCGCCAGTAGGTAGTTATAGTTAGGACCACGTTTCCATAGGAAATCCGCAACATTCTATTTTGAATAACTTTGGCGCCGGTCGACGAATCCTCGCGAATTTTTCAAAATAGGTGGGGCGCTACGCTCCACTCCTACCCTTTAAGTCTCGGGGGGATTCGTCAAGCGGGGGCTGAGATTTTTCCATAGGACCTTTAGACAGGGCTACAGCCCGAACGGCTGAACAGAATTACTAGAAATTTGGCAGAGAGGTAGTCCTCAGGTCAAGGAAGTGCCTTTTGTAGGTTTGGTGTAAATCTGTTCAGTAGATTCTGAGAAAATAGCCTTTAAATCAATATATATATCTGAGCCAGCTTACGGTGTGCTTACGGTACGCTTACCGTACGCGTACGGTGGCGTGCGCGAGCGCGATTCTGATTGGCTCTTAGATCTTAGCAAACATTCGAATCAGCCGAAACCAGGAAGCGGCGGCCGCCATTTTCTCTCTCGCACGGAGAGTGATTTTTAAAATATAAAGCCCAAAAACATGTAAAGGGGCTGTTTAGACAGCTCCCACACACATAGCCATGTTGAGGGAGTCCCCAAAGATCCCCCAAGGCCAAAAACGGAATTTTTATTTTTTCGGTAATTTCGCCGATTACGCTTACCGTAAAAAATTATAAAAAAAAAAAAAAATTATCCACACTCTCTCCACCCCGTGTGCAAATGGTGCCCGAAGGACACCATTTGTGCATGGCTTATAAAATATACGAAAAATTAAAATATTACCTTTCAAAACGAAGTGCATCATATGTCCTCCATGTGCGCACGGTGCGCGAAGCGCATCATGCGTACATGGCCCATCTAGCGTAACGTGGGCACGCGGTGCGCGTAGCGCACCGCGTGCCCACCGTGCGTGCACGGCACTAACTGCGTAAAGTGGGCTTCGCGCACCGCGCGCTCACTGTGCGCGCACGGAACGAACTGCGTTAAGTGGGCGCGCACGCCACGAATGGCGTAAAGTAACTTAGCATTTAAAAAACCGTACAAATTCACTGAAAAAACCATAGGTTTCACACACGTTATAGTTAGGAATTAGCATTTAAAAAACCTTGCAAATTCACTGAAAAAACCATAGGTTTCACACATGTTATAGTTAGCGGAAATTTTACTGATAAAAAACCAATGAAATTCCCCCGTTATAGTTAGTGCAGGCAACTATAACTCACGCGACCGCAATCTTCTGCTGATGACATATGTGTCTTTATGAAAAAAAAATATTTGTAATATATGTATAGCTAAAAATGTATGGAAGAAGACATGGGCAAATAAGTGTCTAAATACAGTATTAGCATCAGCAGAGGATTGCGGTCGCGTGAGTTATAGTTGCCTGCACTAACTATAACGGGGGAATTTCATTGGTTTTTTATCAGTAAACTTTCCGCTAACTATAACATGTGTGAAACCTATGGTTTTTTCAGTGAACATATATATATATATACACACTGAAAAAACCATAGGTTTCAGGGGTGTTATAGTTAGCTGGACTTTTCACTTGTACAAAACCATTGAAATTCCCCCGTTATAGTTAGTTCAGCTAACTATAACTCGCGCGCCCGCAATGCACTGCTGAGGACGTCACATATTACATCACTCATGACATGGTCGGTGACATCACTCATGACATCACTGATGACATCATCCAGTGAATGTGTGTTTTTCTGAAAATTAAATATGTTTTATATATGTTTATCTCAAGGTCGATGGAAGAATAAATGGGTATATAAGTGTCTAAATGGATGATTTGTTTTTGAAAAATTGATTGTGTAACTGACTGATTAAGTGTATCATAGTGAATACATGGCTTAGTGAGTAATGTTTAAATATGTAAATATCTGTATCAGTCTCTCACTTTGTGTATAAGTGGCTGCATGGGTTGGTGAGTAGCTACATGGGTGTCTATATAGGTTATTAGTTGGTTTTTTGAGTATCAGTCTGGGTGTCTGCATGGTTCGGTGGGGGTATTACGTAGTGCATAGGTGCATGAATGAGTGACTCACTGTTTGTATGTGTTGAAGACAGCATGTGTGCAGGACTGTATGGGTGTACGAGTGTGTGTATGGGTGTGTTAGTGAGTGAATGACTGTCTCAATAGTGTCTTTATGAGTAACTACATACGTTTTAAACTAGTATATGTGACTATTGGTGTATATAAGGGAGTATATGTGAGAGTGAGAGATTGAAAGAGTCCCTGTATGAATAAGTATGTGTTTCTATAAGTGATTGTTAAAAAGACTAAGTATGTGTAAGTTTCCGTAGAAGTAAGTGTGGTGGTGTGTGTATAACTGTATATGCAAGTAAATGTATGTTTGATTCTTTATTAGCATGAGTGACTATGTGTGTGAGTAACTATGGATGAGTGGCATTGTGTAACAGGATGTATAG
This sequence comes from Triturus cristatus, assembly GCF_964204655.1. Classification (NCBI taxonomy): domain Eukaryota; kingdom Metazoa; phylum Chordata; class Amphibia; order Caudata; family Salamandridae; genus Triturus; species Triturus cristatus. The sequence goes on from NC_140584.1 coordinate 575,697,533, forward strand.
GTGTATGAGTACATATGATGAGTGAGTACATGTATGAGTGACTGTATAGGACTGTTGGTGAATGAGTGGATGTGTATGTGGATCTTAGAATTACTGAAGAGGTTGTTGTAACTGGTATTGGTATGTCCATTGTTTTGAAGCTTTTAGTCTCTATTTTTGAATGTGTGTATCAAAGGTTATATTAGGGTGAGAGGAGGTCTGCCACTCTATCACAAGGATGATGTCATCAGTGATGTCATCAGTGATGTCATTTGAGATGTCATCAGTGATGTCATGAGTGATGTCACTGACCATGTCATGAGTGATGTAATATGTGACGTCATCAGCAGTGCATTGCGCGCGCGCGAGTTATAGTTAGCTGAACTAACTATAACGGGGGAATTTCAATGGTTTTGTACAAGTGAAAAGTCCAGCTAACTAGAACACCCCTGAAACCTATGGTTTTTTCAGTGAATTTCTGAGGTTTTTTAAATGCTAATTCCTAACTATAACGTGCCTGAAACCTATGGTTTTTTCTGCGAAGTACAAAGAGAAGTGCAAAGGTTCAATTTTAAGTAAACACAAAAACTCACAACAAACCCCAGCAAGGCAAGAACACTAAAAGCCCATGGTGAGAGCCCCCAGGGGAGGCCGGACCCCACTCATCTACCAGTTACAAGATAGTGTAAGGAGGAAGAAGGGGGACAGCAGAGGCCAAAATAGTTCATAAACCAGACTGTGCTGGAAAGAAGGTCAGGGGGAAAGCTGTTCCTCGGGAGGTTCCAGATCAGGGGCAAGACATATTCCCCCCCTGTATTGATTCCACCGCCCCCAGATGGCGTGCCACTTCCGGGGGCGGCCTCTAGAGCAATAGACCGTCTTCTCCCTAAACATGCTCCAGTCCATGTTTTCTTTCCACGCAGTCAGTGTGGGGGGCCCCGAGGAGCCCCACAATCGCGCGATATCCCTCTTAGCGACCATGTTACCCAGAGTCACCCATTGGGTCCGCGCCTCATCGAGGTCAGTGGGCCCCCAGACATTCAGGAGACAACACCGCGCCTCCGGCTGCACAGCAATGCCCGTCACCTCCCCCATAACTGCATGGACTCTCCTCCAGAATTCCACAATGACACCACACTCCCAAATGATGTGCAGGAAAGTACCCACCATACCACACCCCCTCCTGCACAGGCCGTCCTCCGAGAACCCCATGTGGACCAGCCTTGGCCCCGTCACATACACTCGGTGCAGTATTTTAAGCTGCACCAGCCTCAGACGCGACGGGATCGCAACCTCCTTAGGAGAAGAAACAGCTGACTGCCAGTCCTCATCATCCAACTCGAGGCCATCCCTAGTCCACTGGTCCCTCAGCCCCAGAAGCATGTCCGCCCGGACGTTTATCAGTTTCTTATATATGAGCGAGATCGTGCTCTCGGGCATATGGCCATCAAGGACCCGGTCCTCCAAAGGAGAGGACTCAGGCACCTTCTCACCCTCCACGAGGACTGATCGGAGGGCGTGGTGCATCTGAATATACCTGAAATACTCGGAGGGCCCCAGCTCATACTCAGTCTGCAACTCCTCAAAGGACTTCACCTTCCCCTTATACAGCACATCTCCCACCCTGGAGATGCCAATCAGGTCCCACTTATCAAAACCTTTTGTATGCCAAAGCCTTCCCAATCTCTCCTATTCAAACAACGGGGTAGCGAGGGTGAGCCTATCCTTCCAGCCCAGCGAGTCAGTTGCCATCTTCCACACCCGCACTGCCACACTGGTGGGCCCCGTGAGGGACGAGTCTAGGGACCGCGAGTACAACGCCCTGTAGTAGTTACCACCACGCAGCAACCACCTGTCCATGGCATATCCAGGGCTGAGGGCAGGGCCATAAAACCCATGATTGATCGCGCTCAGCTGTGTGGCCCAATAGTACCGTCGGATGTCTGGGAGCGCAATGCCCCCGTCGTACCATGGAAGCGTCAACTTTGCAATAGCTATTCGCGGCCGCCCATCCCACAGCAACGTCCTTTGGAGGCCTTCGACCTCCCGAAAGTATTTGGCCGGCACCCAATCCAAGGTATTCTGTAAGCCGTAGAGGAAGCGGGGAAGAGACATCATTTTGAACAGGGCCGCACGCCCAACGAGGGAGAGCGGCAGCCTCCGCCAACCTTCAACATCGCGCCTCAGGCGTGCCAGGGGGGGGGAGCAGATTCTTCTCATAACGCACAGCAGAGTCCATGGAGATAAAGATCCCCAAATACACGAAACCCTGCTGGGCGACCTGTATCGAACATGTTCTCGGGATCGGGGGAACCTCGCCACTAAGAACATACAAGTACGATTTGCTCCAATTGATGACGAGACCCGAGTTCCTACCAAAAGATGTGAGTACGTCACAGACCACTATAAGTGACTTCTTAGGTGAGGCAAGATACAACAGGATATCATCGGCATAGAGCGAAATACGGTCCTCGTGTTCAGGCGACCACCGAAGGCCCCGTATATCCGGGTGCCAACGTATCCACGCATCCAGCGGCTCAAGGGCGAGGGCGAACAACAGAGGCGACAGGGGGCAACCCTGCCGAGTACCCCTCCCAAGCTGAAACGGAGTCGACGCCCGACCATTCACCACAATACTCGCTAGCGGCCCCTCGTACAGCAACCGCACCCAGCTCACAAAACCGCGGCCAAAGCCGAACTTGGCCAGCACGGCCCACAAGTAAGCCCACTCCACCGTGTCAAAGGCCATCGTGGCATCAAGAGACGCCACAATAGCCGGTTCACGCAGCGTGCCCGCCCTGGCGATTACGCCATGAAGACGCCTAAGATTCAATGCTGTGTTTCGGTGCGGGATGAAGCCGGATTGATCCGGGTGGACCAAGTCGCCAAGTACCCTAATCAACCGGGTCGCCAGGAGTTTAGCCAGAATTTTCGGCTCCGCGTTAAGAAGTGAAATAGGCCGATATGAGGCGCACTTATCGCGGGGTTTACCCTCTTTGTGTATGACCACAATCGACGCCAGTCGCTGATCCAACGGGAGGGTCCCACCCCCCCGCGCCTCCAAAAACATGGCGCGCAGGTGAGGGGCGACCCTATCCGGGAACAGTTTGTACAGGTCGATCGGCAAGCCGTTCGGTCCCGAGGCCTTACCCGAGTTTAACGCGCGGATAGCCCCCGCCACCTCATCGACCGTTATGTCACCATCTAAATCGTCCCTATCTATAGCAGAGAGGCAGGGCAGCTCGATATCACGGAGGAGGTTACACGAGTCCTCGGGCGGCCTATCCGACGCAGAGGCATAAACCCTACAGAAATAATCCGAGAAACACTTTACAATCCCCTCAGGTTCCACAATCGCCTCTCCCCTCTCTCCCGTCAACTCTGGCACCACTCTATTGACCCGTTCTTTTTTGTCCAGCCACGCCAGGAGTTTCCCTGCCTTATCACCAACATCATACAGTCGGCCCTGCTGTTCCCTACTAAGGGTCTTAGCGGCGTTCGTCACCAGGTCTTTATACTCAGTTTGCTTCAAACAAAGCTCATGCAGTGAGGACTCTGTAACCTCCTCCTCCATCGCTCCCTCCAGAGCCGCGATCTCCTCCTCCACCTGCAGAACCTCGCCATCTCTCCGCCTCTTGGCAGCCACTACTAGGGAGAGGGCTTCCCCCCGAAGCACGGTCTTAAAAGCTTCCCACAGCGACACTGCCGAGTCCACGGTTCCCTGATTGTCCTTGAAAAAATTATCTACCTTCTTTACCAGGGCGCTGCGCATCTTGGGGTCTCGGAAATACCACGGGTTGATAGGGGCCACCCTTCCTCCTCCCTCCCGACCTAGATCCAGCCGGATCCACACTGGCGAGTGGTCAGATATACCGCGCGCCATGTGCCTCGCCTCGGATACCAACGAGGCATGCACGGCCAGAGTGAGCAGGTAATCAATCCTGGAAAGGCTACCATGTGCCCCGGAGTGGAACGTGTATTGGCTCTGTGTGGGATGCCGGAGCCTCCAGCAGTCTATCAGGCCAAGCGTGTCTAGGAAGTCTGGAAGCCATTTCTGAGCCCCCCCTGTGTCTCTGGGCGGGTATCTATCCAGCAGGCCGGAGCCAACAGCGTTGAAATCCCCTCCCACCACAAGCATTCCCCCCGGGAGATCCAGCAGGGCCCTACCCAGATCTGCAAACGTGGAGGCCTGCAGGGCCGGCGGGACATAAACCGAAACTAAAACCAAAGTCCTTCCTTCCCACCGCCCCGCCACCGCCACAAACCTCCCCCTATCATCAACCACGGTGGAGTCCACCTCAAATGGCAACGAAGCTCTAACTAGGATGCCCACACCCCTGGATCCAGATGAGAATCCCGAATGTGCAATGAATTTATACCCCTTCCTATTCAAGGCATAGCACGTATTACCTATAAGATGCGTCTCCTGCAGCAGGGCAACATCCGGCATTGATCGTTTCAAGAATTGCAAAACAATCCCCCGCTTAATGCGATCCCCCAAACCATTAACATTCCAGCTTATAACACTTAAGCCCCTACCCCCCATCCTCAAACGGAAAGAGGCCCACCCCACACCCGAGGAGCCACCATGGAACAGCCCTGGAAATAATCATCATGCCTTGCAGAAATAAACCCCCCCAACAACAAACCCAAAATCCCTGAAACTCCCCCCACCCTGCACCCCTGCTGCAGCTTACAAAGCCCCCCCAACTTGCAGTGTGCCTGTCGCCCTACAAAACCAAAAGTCTACAAAAAGTACCCTAAGGGAGGAAAAGAGCACCCCTCGTCCTCCCGCAACCCTCCACAGTTACTGCACTCTATGCAAGTCTTCAAGTATAGTCAAATCAAGTCAGACCGGCTCCGAGATGTCAGCCCCGTCCATCCCGGCCACTGTCTCCATCCTCGGCTATGTCGTCCCCCGTCCGTCGCCGGGGCAAAGCGTCCAGCCATTCGTCGGCCATAACAGGAGAGTCAAAAAAGAATGTCCGATCTTCGTGCACCACCCGCAGTCTGGCAGGGAGGAGCATGGCATACTTCAGGTCTCTTTCCCGGAGCCGCCGCTTCACCCCTAGGAAGCCCTGTCTCTGCCTCTGCACCTGCTGGGTGAAGTCCGGATAGAAATTCACCGACGCGTTCTGGAAGCGGACCGGGCCCGTCACCCTCGATGCTTGCAGGATAGCGTCCCGATCTCGAAAATGAAAGAGCCGGGCGACGATCGGCCTCGGCGGGGCACCCGCCTTGGGCCTCCCGCCCGGCACTCTATGGGCCCTTTCCACCGCAAAGAACTTCCCAAGGCCCTTAGGCTTCAGATGATTAAGGACCAAGTCCTCAACAAGCAGGTCAACCGAAGCCTCATCCGAGGACTCCGGGACCCCGATGACGCGCACGTTGTTGCGCCTGGCCCGGCTCTCAAAGTCCTCCAGCCGGCGGGCGACGAGATCACTCTCGGTCCTCAGCTTACGAACCTCGGTCCGCAGTTCCGTAACATCATCAGTGAGGCCCGTGGTCTTGAGGTCCAAGTTCTTAACCCGTTCATTCGTTTTGCCCAAGTCCGCACGGATCAGGTTGACATCCACCAAGATGGCATCCACCTTATGCGCCAGGGCCTCAAACTGTCTCCCAATCGAAGTCTGCATCCCTTCGAGAGCGCCCATGACATCTTGTAGAGAGAGCTCCGGGGCCACAGGCGAGTCCTCCTTCTGGGCATCCGGTGCCTGGCTCGATCCACTCGGTGATCCCTTCTGCAGAGCATAGCGGTCCATGCTGTTGACTTGGGTATAAGTTCCCCGCCTGGTAGACTTAACCTTCAGCCGATCCCCTTCTGCTTTGCCCGACATGGTTGACTCCAAGCAGGTCAGTTCAGTTAAGACAGGTCCCTCTCAAGGAAAGGAATAAGGAGCGATCAGTTCAGCCGTGGGCCGCCAGAGTAGCCTGCAGAGCGTCCTTGGGGCAATAAAGCCACCCAGAGCTCTCCAGTGGCAGGGCTGACAAAGGGAGCAAAATCGAAAGTGAAAGAGCGGGGACCTCCGTCCGACAATTCACACCTCGCCCGGCCGTTGTTGTTCAACTAGGAGTCGGGCATCCTGCCAACTCTAGCCCCTGGCTTCCCCGGGAGATAGGCCGCAATCTTCCGCCAGGCGTAAGTCCGGTTCCCGGTGGGCGATCCGACCGCGGGTAGCATCAATCGCCTCCCTGACCAATCAGCTACACGATGCCAAGCATACCGACAGGATTAGAGACAGGATAGTCGACGGAGGGCGCGAGGGTCTCGGGAGCTCTGAGCTCACGCGGCCATCTTGGTCAAGCGCTAGGCTCCTCGTGACAATGCCTTTTAATTAGGTTTTAAAAAACAAAAATAGGCATTGTCATTTACAATGCCAATAGCTTAAACTCACGTAAATGCGAGTCCTATTGCATTACAAATGCTTGTTACTGAGGTCAGCCAAGTCAGCACATAATCTGACCTCGCCATACTTTTTGCATGCCACTGCGGTAAATGCCAACCAAACAGAATCCGTAGACTGAATGATACCTTGAGGTAAGAGTTCAACAAGAGTTTTCTTTAACTCTTCCCTTATGCTCAGAGGCACTTGGGTGGACCTTATGAGCTATAGATTCAAACCCTTTACTTTGCCCTTGTGAGTCAAATAGAGGCTTGAAATCAACCAATACATTATCAACAGTTTCCTGTATGTCACCAACAAATGAAACTGGAACATCACCAACCACTAACGGGTTGCCAGAACCTGAAACTAAGTATAAGCCCATTTTGTCAAGGTCCTGCCACCCTATACTATTCTGCCCTTAACTGCCACATATACTTTAGTGTGCATCTCTCTACCCAGACAAGAAACAGTGGACTTGAAATAGCCAAGTATATCAATATCAGTCTCCCCAAATGCCTTGGGATTAACATCTGTGGGAGACAAGGTGCAATTAGTACCCCAAATCTTGTGAAGTGTGGTCTCTCACAGAATGGTGCTGGGTGATCAGGAATCAGCCAGGACCCTAAGCGACCCATTATCAATACAAGATTCAAATGAAGGGCATTTAACAGGCATAGATTGATCGATACACACCAATGTGAGGACAACATTGTTTAACGTTTCTGCGCACACATCCACGTACATATTCCCAATCTTTACAGATTGGTTAACACTCCTACACACTCTTTGAAAGTGACCCAATTTTACATACGGCAACCATCTCTTGCCAGCAGTGGGACAGCCAGGGAAATTACGGAGGTGGGTTTTTGATCAACAACTTCTCTTTCTTGTTAACAGCACACAAAGATTCCGAATAATCGTAATTGGGGACTACTATGTTGACAACAGGTTCAGGATGAAGTACTTTGGAGGAAATCGGCGAGCTCTCAATGCTCTTGGCTACGTCATCAACTTCCTGCAAGTTTGGATTCCTGCAATTCAGTCTCTCCTGAACCTTTATCGAATAACAGTTAAACACAAACTGGTCACAAATACAAATATCTAGGTAAGGACCATATTCACAAGTTGTAGCTAGAACTCCAAGAGCCGATACATCTTCCTCCACGTTCTCCTCAGATTGTCAATTACTCTTGCAGAAGCTATGGCGTTCAAGCATTAGGTTAGGCTCATTCGAGAACTGTTTGCGCAGCCTAGCAATAGCCTCCAGATAAACATTCCTCAGACCGTCTCCAGGTGATGAGGGTAAAGGCAGTAAGCGATCAAAAAGCTGTTGAGCAGCGCAAAAACCAATTAAGGCAACTTTGCGCACTGGACTGTAACCATTAGCGTCTATGGCAACCAGATTATTTTCAAAGAACGTAAACCACTGAATCCATTTTATGACTTTGTTTCCCAGGTTGAGCTAGAAAAAACAGGTAGCTGCATAATTCGTTGTGGAGTGGCCGTGACAATTAAAAAGAAAAACAGTACAAATAAACGCTCCAGCTGCCAACAATGCTTCATATGCTGTTTCTGAACTGGGGTGGTGAAGTGAGCTAAAGCACAATGATGGATTCATTCCAGAGCTGTGACTGGGGGTGAGTGTCTGAAAAGTTTCAGCACTCCGTTCATCATCTCCTTGTGTATGCTTTGTTCGCCCTAAGGTTATGCCCAGACGTGGGTCCCTTGCTCACTTTGCCACTGGATTCAAGCTAGCCTGGCTGATGAGGGCTCTGAGCCCGAAACTGGTCCCAGGATGCTTGTTTCCGGTCCAGGGAAGACATGGCTTGGCAGTTCGGGCTGGACTGTTCCCATGAGGCACAGGGTCAAGACGGATTTGCCTATAACTGTGTCTGAACTGGGGTGGCGAAGTGAGCTAAAGAACGATGATAGATTTATCCCAGATGTGTCACTGGGGGTGAGCGTCTGAAAAGTTCCAGGGCCCCGCCTATCATCTCCTTGTTTTTGTTTTGAAAAGGAACACTGCACAAATAAACTGATGACACAATATTGCTTGAAATGTACCTTGCCTGTGCTTCAATTTCTGAGTAAGGTCCCCAGACAAACAATAAAATAGGTAGCAACTAGCATAAACTGTGAGGAACTGTGAATGCTGCCACTGTAGACGAAGAAATACACCAAAAATAGCCACCACGTAAAACCGCAGTCATGTCACTGCCTCTATATTGATTTTTTAAGGGAAAGCTGAATTAAAGATGGCTGTTGAGTGACACGGAGAAAACAGATGAAAGGGAGGCTTGGTGAAAGGCTGCACTGCACGCGAGAGCATATACTATAGGAAGGCACGCTTAACAAGAGGCTCAGCAAAGCAGGTGTGAGCCAACCAAATAACGTGCTTCAGTGCACACCAAAAGCCGTATCCCAAAATACCTTGCATTTGGCCACAATACAATCCAATGTCTAGTGCAAAGGCCAGACGCCGCGGGCTGGCCGCAACAATAATCCTCCGAAGGCTACTGGAATGGGAGGACATTTTCGGCAAGGATCGCAGTACGCCGAAAAGTGGGTCGAAAAAATAAATCTCCAGCTGTCTCCAAATGTAATGAAGATGATTGTCCACAAAGCAAACCACCTTCAGGATACTCAAATATGCACATCCTGAATGAATAAGCTTACTGGATGCCTTTTACTGTAGCATTTCCACCTGGCAGCAGCAGAAGTCGTAGTATTCAAGTGTATGTGGGAGAGGTGTGGTGCAAGCAGATAGTCTAGGGAAAAAAAATTATAATAATGAATAAGTCGGACAGCTGAGTTCTGGGCAACTTGAAGTTTGTTAAGACAGGATACATTAATAATGAGATACAATGAGTTGAAGTAGTCCAATCGCGAGGTGATTAATGCGGTAATGACTGACTGCTGTAGGTCCACCAGAATATAGGGGAAAATCTTTCTCTGGGTCCTGATAATAAGAAAACAGGTGCTAAAGGTGCTGATCACCAGAGTATAAAAGCTCAAAGTATTGTCGAATAAAACACTGGGATTTTTGGATGATTTGACCAGAGTTGGAAGAGGTCCACAATCCTCCGCCCATGAGATGTTAGACCAAATAGACTCCCGAGTGCCAAACACCAATACCTCCGTTTTGTCAGCATTAAGGTTTAAGGCTTTGTCTTTCATCCACCTATTAATGCTGGACATACAATGATTGAACGTCTCAGCTACAAAAGTCTGGTTGTTGGAAATATGCATGATGATCTGGGTGTCATCTGCATACAACAGCCCCTGAAACTCAAAAGAGTGCACCAATTTTGTCCAAAGGAGAAACAAACACATAAAAAAAGAGAAAAAAAAAAAAAAAGAGTCTCGGACTCAAGAACAAACCTTGAGGCTACCCACAAGGAAGACTGAAAGCTTCCGCCTTGAAACCCCCACAACTGACAGTTTGTACTCTGTTGGTAAGGAAAGAGAGGAGGAGCTTAAGTGCTGGCCAATCGATTTGCTGCAGCATCTGTACCGGCGAACCATGTTGAATGCTACACAAAAATCCAGCATCGCCAGAAAGGCTGGCTCACCCTGATTAACCTGCCAGTGGATGCTGACCGCAGCCACAATAAGAGCAGACTCTTTACTGTGGCCACTCCTGAAACCGGTTTGCCAGGGGTCAAGGATATCGTGATACTGTATAAATTTAACCTGTTCCTCGTTAAACTTTCCGATTTTCTTTGCCAGCGTTGGTCAGGGGAAATAGGCCGAAAGTTTTCAGATCCTCAGGTTTTTTTTTGGAGTCATGGAGTGTCGATTGATCGCTTCTTTCCAGAGAGAGGGGAAAACTCCATATTGCAACATCAGGGTAAACACATTCTGCAGGAAGTTGGAAATAGGTTCCAGGGCCAGTTAGAGCAGTTTAGGTAAACAAGGATAAAATGGAGATCCAGAATAAATACCCAACAACAAATCTTTAGTTTGATGCCAAGAGATGAGGGGAAATTCAATCAGCTGATTAAACGGAGTTCACAGGTGGCAATTTCAGGAAGGGACTCACTTTCCATTGGTAGATTAAAATCTACATAAATATTCAGAATTGTATCCCGAAAGTATAGTATATTCATTTTAGGATGAATTCAACAAGCCCTGGGAAGGGGAGGGGAGGGGTTGGACAGACCAGGAGGCGTGCAGCCCTCGACATATCTCCTTTAGACCCAGCAGCAAACAGAGGAGCTGGGAGCTCCTTAAACGGGCATTGGGAGAATCAGGGGGAGTGCGGACAGTAAAATTCCTTTGCAATTTATTTGGAAGAGTATACCAACGAGGCCTTTGTGCTATGACCCCCAGACAACAGTGCAACAACCTTGCATGTGAGGCAAACATTACCAGGCTTGCGCTGCTGCATCTCCATCTAAAAAGAGGTGGAGATTTGAATCATGGAGTGAACCCAAAGGCGACATAGGCTCTTACTTAACGACTTGCTGTGATAGCAAGATCAGCAGACCATGGACTCAAGAAGTTCGTTGACAGAGCAATTAATCCAATTCCTCTGTAACATGAGCCAGGTTGCCACCACGTCGATAGTTTCTCTTGAGACCCAGATCAAACAACTAATGTACAAATGTGAAGACCTAGCAAATAGGTCCAGACAGGCAATCTAAGAGGCTGTAATATGGAAAAGAAGTAGAATATGTGGTGGAGTGTTTGAAATAGCTCTTCAGATAGAGCTTAGGTAAAAGACAAGTCTTTCCTCTAGGCTCCTATAGGCATTGAAAGAGCCCATAAAATGAGGGGGGGGGGAGCTCTATGACAAAGCTAGACCTCAGGACATTGTGGCAAAGATCTCCTTGTGTTTGCCAAGATATCCACATACCATCTGAATAAATTAATTCTTGCAGAGAGGAGCAAACAAAAGTCCATTCAAAGTGGAACCTGTAAAGTGATGGTTTTCCAAGCCTAGACACACGACTCTCGCAAAAAGTAGACTGTTTATGGGTGGTTTTGTCTAAATACAAATAAATCTGAAAAACTTGCACTGATGCTTACACAAACAGAAGTGAAGGGATTTCAAAAATTACTTCT